>NC_067224.1:16242500-16565000 GCF_019924925.1 Ctenopharyngodon idella | reverse complement strand
TTCCGAAGCCTGTTGGGAGATAATTACCACAACCCTATTTAAATATTTAATTTGGCTTTTGGAGTTGTTCAATATGATCTTTAGAGAAGTAGTGCTTTTTCACAATGCAGTAATTTGCAGAAAAGCCTTATTGGCTCAGGATTAATCCTTCAGCTCTTTTAATGAGGCGTGTTTATGTGGTGGAGTAAGACTGCAACAGCTCACTGATTGTACGCTGTGGGAGTTTTGAGGAATACAATATGAATACATATGAACCAAAACTGAAAAATACTTCTAAAGCATTTATTAAGCTTACTTTATGTGTATTTCAATGTATTTCATTGACCTGAGCTAACATGAACTATAACAACGTATAGTTGTTGTTGTTGTTTTTTTTAACTAATGTTAACGAAGATGAATAAATACCTTAACAAATGCGTTGTTCGTTGTTAATGCATTAGCTTAACTTAACTAATAGGACCTTATTATAAAGTATTGCTGCTTTTTCAGTGCTAATGCCATTCCTGTGGCCAGCTGCGTAAACTGCTACTCTTAAAAGTCTAGTCTTAAAAGTTAGTCATCTAATTTTTTCTTCAAGACAGCTCATAACTTTTTAAAGTCAGTTGCCTAAAAAGGTAGATTGGTATAATTTGACTTGGAAAAGTTAGAATGATTGCCCCTTGGTTAACTGCTAGTGTGTCAAACTAGTTCTTAAGAGACTGTGGCTAAGTTTATGCAACTGGCCCCTGGTCTGAAATATGTTCACTTTGGTGAACATTTGAAAAGCTGTATTTGCTGTTCAGCTATAGCCCAGCCTATTTACACACAATTAGGTTTAAGGCTGTTTGCAATTAAAGCTGTTTGAAGAATTTTTTTTTGAGAACGATACGATGTTCTAAGTCAAATTAATTGCTTCTTAGAATCTACTGTTGTGACTGATTGCCATACTAGATGTACTGTACTTTGCGATAAAGGGACCGAGTTTTGATAGTAAACTAAGGGACAGAGCCATGTTTTTTTATGAGCCTTTCATGTAGTTGTACTGTGAACCAGATTTAATCTAGGTCTTGCAGTCCTATTTAATAATGTTTTTATTTTTGTTTGTTTGTTTTGTTTTTTATCTGAAAGAGTATCCATATGCTTTCAGTGTTCAGACTCTATATTTTCTCTGTATTTGCTTAGTAATGACTTGCAGTACAGACACTTGATCCCTGGGTCATGCATAATATTCCCCACAATTTCATGATTGCATAATACGTTTACAGCCCATAGAGTCATAGAGGCAGTAGAGTCTATATCACTGATTATCACTATCATATTTCAGCTGCTTCTAAATTATGTCCATTTCACCCTTCTGCATCTCATATCTTTATGACCTTGCTTAACTGTTTATATCACCAACACTATACTCCTGTTACATAACATTCTCAGGGTTTAACCCAAAGTCTAGTGTCTGGATCCATGTGTTTTGATGAAAACAATCATCATAAATTACCATATTAAGTCTAAATACATGCATTTTGTTTGGAAACTGAGCTGAGCTATCTAAACTGTGTTGAAAATGTCCAGCATTTTTTAGGCAGTATACATACTTTTCATTTTACTGTTGAAAAATACTTTATAATATGAATAGATTTATAAAATTGATTACTGTAATTCATAGCATCTTATTGCTTTATTTAATGTATTGTTTGTTTGTTTAATATTTTTAATATTCAAATTATTTTGTTTATAGAATTTTCTTAAATACAGGCAAATCTGATTTTTATTTTATTATTTATATATATTTATTTGTGATCTCACCTCTGTTTTAATGGTCACATTGGAACTGCTGTAGAGTCTATCCATCCTCTTTTTTTTATGCCAAACACTATTAGTTTTCCCTAGAGAGGTCTCAGTTCTCTGAGAACATGCTGTATGGAACGTCTGGTCAGAACGTTGGCGTGAGGCCAGACACGCTCCCCACACCCACAGTTCAGAAGAAGGAGCAGGATGTCCAAATGTCACCCACAAGCACACGTACACACACACACACACACACATACACACACACTCACACACTCACACACACACACATACACACACACACAAAAGGATATCAACTGTTTGGTTCCAGAGAGCGTGTTGATCTTGTATGTACTTCCATCTTAAGCCTTTGTTTACTTCTCTCAGAATTGTTGGACACCTCTTCTGTTCCAGCAGATTTACTGGAAGATCTCAGCTCTTCCCACTTTCTTTTTCTTTTTCTTTCATCTTTTTACCAAGATCCTCTTCTTCAACCACCCATGTCTCTTCCAGTTGAAACGCTTTGTGATTTTTTTTTTTTTTTTTCTCCTCTTATCATTGAAGCTGTTGGCCAGGCAGATGTTAGCTCACTCGAGAGGGAGACAAAAGAAGGTCTTTCATCCTCTGAGCCGAACCACAGCTGAATGTTGTGACAGCTGCTTTGGCATCTTAAACAGGAGCCAGAGTTCTGTCTCACATTTGGGCCCTGCTGTCTTCCCCCAGTGGTCCTCAGTGCTTGCCTTCTCATGCTGAGGGTCTTCTCCTCCTAAGAAACAAGGGGAACTTTTTAAACTCTGGAATAACTATATAGTTGTCTGTGTTCATTATACAGTCTGTTTGTCCATTGTAATCGATGAAGACCTCAGCACCACTAAAATTATTTTCATGACTTGACCCTAAATGCCCTGTGTTATTTTTCTCTCGGACCACTATCAGCATAGTTAACAGAGATTTAATCTAGATTCTGATTGGTTGATATGTTCCAGTGGATTTATTTATTTTATTTTATTTATTTATTTTTTTATTTTGTGCTTGCACAACTAGGAAGGAAGCAGTTTCCTGATTGTTTAGTGCATTACAGTTTTATATCACATTGCCACATTCTCATCATGTTATAGATTAATTTAAGATATAATTCTTCGATATATTAAGATACAATTAAAAGAAATTATTACTTTTATTTTGCATGGATGCATTGAATTGATCAAAAGTGACAGCAGAGACATTTATATTGTAAAAAAAAAAAAAAAAAAAAAAAAAAAATCTGTTTCAAATAAATTTAATTATTTTGAACTTTCTATTCATCAAAGAATCCTGAAAAAATGTATTACGTTTCCACAAAAATATTAAGCAGCACAACTGTTTTCAACATTGATAATAATAAGAAATGTTTGTTGAGCACTAAAACAGCATATTCGAATGATTTCTCTGCCATCACAGGAATAAATTAAATTATAAAATATGTTAAAATAGAAAATGTAATAACACAATATTACTGTTTTTACTGTGTTTTTGAATAGTATATAGTATGTAAAGTAAAATAAAAAACACAAAAAACTATTCAAAAACATATGTTTATAAACCCTTAGAAATTACTTTTGGGTAACACTTTATTTTACAATGCCGTAGTTACACGTTACTACATGTACTTACTATAGTAATAACAGTAAATTATGCATAATTACAAGTAACTAACCCTAAACCTAACCCTAACCCTAACCCTAACTGTAACTCTATAGTAAGTACATGTAGTTAATTAATAGTACTCAGTACTTATTTGAGTAATTACAATGTAACTACGGGACTGTAAAATAATTTGTAACCTACTTTTGTTGGTGTAACCTGATGTAGTGAGTATGATTCAGTCAAATATTTATGACTTCACTTTGACTTCACCATGTTTTATCTAAAAGTGGCTGCATGGGAGTCACTTCAGTTGTGAAATATGAGTGGAAATATTAGAGGTGTTGTTCAGCACTTTGTGTTTAAGACATGGCCTCATGAGAGTCTGGTTTTTATTGAGAGAGGAAGTGCTCTAGCCAGTTCCATTCCAGCAGAGAGATGGTTCCTTAGAGTTTGGGAACCTGCTGCTTCAGAGGCACACAGACCACAGCCTGGAATGTGCTTACAGAGATGGAACGCAAAGGCAGTCAGGGAGAGGAGGGAGGGAAGGACATGGAGAGAGAACAACATGTTCAAAGATGAGACTGATATGCAGAACAATAAACGGGGAGAAGAGGGAAGAACAGAGAAATATTGGATGTTATTGATTTGTGGAAGAACTTGCATATGAGGAAAAAGCAAAGGAAACGTTTATCAAAATTAAAGTTTACATGTAAATAAATACAATTAATTATAGCAGTAATACAGGGTGTGTTTGAGTAATTAACATGAAATTGGTTGGCAAATCAAATCATTTTAAACAGCATTTTGCTTTTTTTTTTTTTTTTATAATTATGCATGCATATAATTTCTTTAATAACCCTATTAAATGAAAGATTATATGTAATATTAGTGCTTTTAAATATGCGTACTGTTTGAATATACTTTTTAATTTGTCATTATTTAAATAAACTAGTGAAGACAAAAAGGTGAATTAAAGAAATGATAAAAGTTACAGGATCTACACCTTCTCTTGGGTTCTTTCACACCTGAGCATTTGTTTCGGAACCTGGCGCGCTTTCTCCCTTGGTTTATTTAGGCATATGTGAACACAGCAATTGCACTCAGATCCACACCAAAACAAATGCTTTGAGACGCCTAAACGAGGTGATCTCGGCCCGATTGCAAACGAACTCTGGAGTGGTTCGCTTGAAATGTGAAAGCAATCTGACCGAACGGACCAACGAAGCAAACAATGTCATAAATTATAACGGGAAATGTGTCATATAGTGTTTGATTCTGTAAGTGAGCACATTAGTTACCGACCGTAGTTGAAAACAAAAGAGCGCCTCTTCATCTTAAAATGTTGTGTAATTGTGCTTCTCCGTGCAAGAATACTGTCCCGATGAAGCCTTGATTCCGGCTCTTCCTGCATTATAACATTCATATAGTGTTTGCATGTGTCTCGACATAGTTGGCCTACCAGACAGCACTGGGAGATCCAGAGAAAGCTTGTTTGAATTTGCCGCAGTATTAATACGAATGTAGTATATAATTTAACAGCGGGAATGACAGCTATTTTCGTATAGTGTTTGTGTGTGTCACGATAGTTACAAATAAAGCCACAATAAGCTCATGGAGCTAACTTGTCAATCATTTAAATGTATGACGCTGAGAAAACTCTGACCAAGTAGAGGACAGTTGTACTCGAATGTGACTTGCAACACATTTTGGTACGCTTTGCCTTATGAAAGCGAAACGAACCAAGAAGAAAATGCAACATTGTAACAAATTTAGTCCCTGTTCCATTGATGTAAAAAAGCCCTAGGGTGCTTTCAAACCTGGCTTGTTTGGAATGTTTGTTTCGAACCTGGTGCGTTTTCTCGCTTAGTTCAGTTCGTTTAAGCATATATGAATACGGCAGTCGTGCTCGGATCTGCATAAAAAATCGCTTAGAGATCGCCTGAACAAGGTGGTCTCGGCCTGATTGCAAACAAATTCTAGCGCGGTTCAGTTGAGGTGAGAAAGCAGTCCGACCCAATGAACCAACGAACCAGGAGGTATCATAATTCATAATGGCAAACGTGTTATATAATAAGCAGCAATGTCTGATTCTGTGAGTGAGCACGTTAGTTATCACAGTTGAAAACCAAAGAGTGCTTCTTCTTAAAATGTATAATTGCGTGCATTGCAAGAATGCAGTCCTGACAAAGCCTTGCTTCTGGCTCTAACTGCATTATAAAGGCTGTATAATAATGTGGGAATGACTGCTACATTCATATAGTGTTTGCGTGCATGTCAACAGTTACAAATAAGCCACAACATGCTTGTGGAACGAACTTGTCAATCATCCTGCACAGAGGAAACTCTGACCAATAAGAAGACAGTTTTACTCACATGTGACTTGCATAAACACATTTTGGTATGTTTTGAAATGTTCCCTTGTGAAAGCGAACCGAACCAAGATGAAAATGCAACATTGTAACAAATTAAGTCCCTTTTTAAGAACAAAGCAAATTATCTACAGGTCTAAAAACGCCCTTAGGGTGCTTTCACACTGGCAGTTTAGTTTGAAACTAGGCACGGTTCGCATGAAAAATTGGTAATGTGAATGCTGTCATGCAGACTTGGTTCCGAACCCAAAACTACTTGTAGGAGGTGGTCTGAGATCGGTTGCACTGGAACAGTGGCATGATTCGCAAGAATGTGAAAGCAACACGGACTCAGGTGCTCAGTTGTTCAGGAAGTAACGTAACCTGCGCATGTATTTTAGCTGATGATGATGTCATTAGTAACAAAACACATGTAAGGGATGACAGTGACGATGATTTACCTTGAATATGAACGTAAGTGAGCGTGCAGTGTAATTGCGCTTAGTTAATGCAATCAGAGTGGCAAATGAATGGCTCGCAACCTGCTGTCTCTTTCTACTGCAAGCAGCAGAAATCTTCCTTCATGTGACACACATACAGTAAGCCCAAGTGTTGTTCACTCTGCTGCTCATAATAGCACCAAAGTAATAATAAAAACACAATATATTGACCCGCGTCCTTTTTCCTGTCATGCGTTGCGAACGTTTATGATGATAAGACTATGCAAACGCACCAGAGTTTGATAGAATAAAGTTTATTAACATTCATATACATTTTATATCATTTAAATGTTAAATATAAAGTACATGTTGTTTATTTGAAATATTTGGAGGTGTCCTTCTCTTATATTTCAGGTGGTTACAACTGTTACACTGTGGTTACACATGAACACTGTAAAATGTTACCAAAGTATCTACAGCAGCAGCATCAGTAAAAGTAAATAGCAACCAGAACATCATGAAAATAAACGTAAGACTGTCAAGGACAAACGGAAACAGCAAGTAAAGTAAGACAGGTGGAAGGAATGACCATGGCTTTTTTTGTGCTAACCTGGTGTTAAACTTCGGCCCTGTGCCATGTGTTGTCCATCAGCTAAAGAATGTGTGGCCTACTTTTCATTGCCAAGTCTTTCATAATGTTTGCCTGCTTCTGCTGGCTGGTCTTCCACTGGCTCACCCCAGAGACGTGTCAGTCATGCATGGCCTATGACTGTGTTTGTCTTTGCACTCATGGTGTCATCAGAGCCATATTAACATCAAAGCACCAGCAGAACAGATGTTAATTCTTGTGCATTAGTTCTGCTGGTGAAACGCACTGGGACGGCACAGACATTGAAGGCACAGGACGCAGTGTTCTCAAACAGCAAGTCTTGTCCCTAAAGGAAGTCGGATATTGGGTTGGACTGATTCTCTTCACCCTCATTCAGTCTAATGAAAGCCAATTATAATCTCATTTGCTGTTTTTTGTCGCGCATGCATGCATATCAGCAATGACGCTTAGAGAATTTGAGGATTATTTGAAATCTCTCTTGAACTTGCTCAGTGTTTGCTTGGCTTAATTTGATTAGACACCGGCATGCAGAAAAAAGGCTGCAGGTGCATTTGTGATTGTTTTCCGTCATCAGGGATGCGGTAAGCGTGCCCAGGGAAGCATCATGTTGTGGAGGTTAAACCGATGAATATTCTTTTTCCCTAGATGTGGGTTCTGCACATCTGCTGCTGCATCTAATGACCTTCAATCATGTGCTAGAACAAACAGAGCTAATATGTTGTCTAATTTCAGCCTATAATTGTCTGAACAATTGCAGGCATCAAAGAAAGAGGCTAATATTCTAATTTCCAGCTTGTTCACTCAATTTCCAGGTCGTTTCATATGTGAAGTGAATCTAAATCAAATAGACACTGAAAGCGCTTCATAAAAAAAAAAAAGAATACAGGTCTTCTGCTATTGTTTGGAGCACCCAGAGTGCCCGGCCGAGCTCACGTCCATGTTTATGTAATGAAAGGAGAGCATGATGGATGAGTCAGCCTGTTCTCCATTCTGGAGCCGTACTTGTTTGTTCCCTCATTAAATGTACGAATTAAAAAACAGGGTTCTCAGGAGGTCGAGGAGGTGAGTGGATGCAAATAAGGCCTGCTGAAAGAAACAATGACACGGACTGTCTCTCCCTCTCGCTAATTATCAGCCACAGCTTTGCCTGGATGTGTACTTTGGCCAACATAGTCATCACAAATGCACTGCCAGTGGGCGAGAGGTGTTAGCGTAACCAAAGGAAGTCGTATTAGGTAACATACGAGAAGTGTAATGATTTATTAGAGGGTGGGTGACAGTAATTAATGGTCATGAAAACACAAAATTGCATTTATTTATTTGCTTGTTTGTTATCAGGCTTTTTAAACTGATTAATGCTGGGTACACACTGCACGATTTTCAAAGTTGTTGGATCGCTGTTCTTCTCACACTACACAAGTGACTGGGGTACCATTTGTGTGCACATTACACAATTACACAGCCATTTTTTCTGTGGCGCTCAGGGAGTGATTGGGGGTTAGGTGCCTTGCTTAAGGACACCTCAGTTGTGGGTAATGAGAGTGGAAGAGAGAGCTGTTCATTCACTCCTCCTGCATACACCTACATGAGATTCGAACGCGCAACCATTAGTCCACAATGCCCAAAAACTATGGCTGCATCCGAAAACTTAGGAAGCTGACTTGTTGCCTCACTGCCTTATCAGGCAATGACTTTGCAGGCAGTGTTTGTGCACGAAGGTACCTCATGAAACTGATTTTGGACAGACTTCTGAGGCTTAACATAACGTAACGGCTTAATAATCTACAGCAAAATAGAGCGAGCTTTGGTGATAACTAAGCAAAGATTTAATTACTACAATAGTAATTTATCATCAGAAATTACATTAGAAGTGGAAAAATGTTGGTCAAAAACATACATTTATACACAAACTGACCACCAACTGCAATTTTCAGATGCCATCTTTATTTTTTAGCTCAACTGTCACAGAATGGAAAGCACAGGATTGTGGGATATCAAAGGCAGCGAAGGATACATCTCTGCTGCCTTTAAAAATCGATTAGTTGAAGGTATTTCAGGAGACAGGAAGTAAAGCTTGGATTTGGAAGTGCCTTGATGTCTTCCTACCTTGGAATGCATCCTCTGAAGGCAGCATTTTTAAGCTTTTGGATGCAGCCTACATTTCTCAAACACACGCGAGAATTGATACCGGAAATAAAGTAAGGCCACATCCACACAAAGCCAGATCTTTCCCTATCCGATCTTTTTTTTTTTCCTGGTCTCAAGAAATATCTGCATACACACGAAACCACTGAAACCGACTTAAAACGATGAGTATGTGGTGCTGTAATTCTGCCACAGAGATACACTAAAAACGGAGAAATAAGACTTGGAGAATGCGCATAAACATTGTGCACTGTATACAAACTTTAGTAAAGCTTAGAAATAAAGCTTTAATTTAGGCTAATAGGCTCGGTAGCTTCTGTGGCACGAACAAAAGCATGTAGTCTGCTATTGTTGTTGTTGTTGCTGTTACCTGACGTAGCGGTGTCTGACTAGGGCTGAGACGTGGGGTGATGACATCGATTCACAAAATATACAAATTGGCTGTACACATGAAAATGCACAGGTGTCGTTTTTAGATTTATCCACTCTGGGACCTGGTTTCAAAAAATACCGGTTTCAGGCTCCCAAAACGCCGGATCCGTCTAGACGAAATGCCTATATGATACAAAATGTTTGCGTATACAGCTAAACGCGTCTCCGTGTGAGACAGGAGTTCTCGAGCGAGGCTTGATTTCTTCTTGTTAAAATGATGCCAAGTTGTCTGTGCGCCGATTTGCAGTGAAAAAGAAAAAAAGAAGAAGAAGAAGAATATGAAGGAGATAATGGTTTCTTGTAGAAGCCATGCTTGCTGATGTTCTGTTGCAGGTCTATGATTCCTCCCTCTGAATTTTCCCTTGCTCTGACTCTCATTGGCTGTATGTCATCACCGATGTAATTTCCAGTCAAACACACATTTCACACTACACACTACAGTCGCAGACAGGTCCAGATACAGTATTTGGCATGCTTAAAATTTTACGTGCATCTGCGATACATCAGCGCTTCTCTCAAATCAGTTCTTTGATCATAAATCACTACGTGATTGCCACTGAATGCGCACCGATTTGCCGCTGATTTTGGGCTTTTGTTGAGGATTTCCACAAAACTGTTGGCGAGTGAATCTGGGCTGAAAGATATTATAAGTTATTTTGATTTTTTTCAATCATGAAATGTTTACATTTTTTTATTTTTATAAATTAAATGTACTAATTTTATTATTGTATTATAATTTTATTTATTATAAAATTTGATTTATTTTTTTGTGATTTGGTTACATGCTTATTTGCTGTAAGAGATGCTCATTGCATCTTTGCTTATTTACGTAAATGGGTTTTGATCATTTGCATAAATGATCAAAATGCAAACCCTTAGCGCTTATGTTCATGATACCATGGCTTTAAGTAAGTGATTTAAAAGTAAGTGATTACTTTATGTTGATGCCAGAATGTCAGGTTTTGAACTACAGAGTGTTTGCAACACATATTTTTCTTCCCACCTTCTCAAGATGAGTGAATGTTTCAGCAATTAAACCCATAACCGTTGTTAAAGTAAAACACTCAGCCTGGTTAAAGTCCTTGTGCCAGTACGCTTGAGTGACTCTTGGCACTGGGATGCATTGTTTACCCACATAAAGAACACTCTTAGGCCAAGCACTTTGCGCCCATGGCTGTCCTCATTCACCCCCAGAACAGTCTCTGTGACATGCTTGATGTTATTTATTCCCCCTCTTTTGTTGTTTTGGTTTGTTTGTTTTCACTGGCAGCCATCCTGCCCCAGGTCAATAAACGTGCCCACATGGCTCTTATACCAGAGCAAAAGCTGTTCAGAGGGCTCTAGCTGCATGTGAAAAGCTTGTCTGAACTATGGAAAAACTGAAGCATGCCTGGCCAGCTCACTCTATAACTGAAAACAGCACCCTGGCTGCTGGCATCAGTGCATGCAGCAGAGGCAAAATAGCACACTCAGCATCCATGCATCTGAAAACTGATGAGCAAAAGCTCTTGTGATTTTTCTAGAAATATATTAACTTCAAATGTTGCCATCTTGCACTTTAGGAAATGTCTTTTTTTTTCAAATGAACCTATTTGATCATGCAAACTCAATTGAAGGTTAATTCAATTTCTTGCCGTTTGTTCTTCAGAAGTGCCCATGATGTTGTATCTGTTTGCTCTGGTGACTCTGGTCTGTCTTTGGGCTGGATTGCACATGGCCTACAGATACCTGTGGATGCTGATCCTCCTTGTTATCTTCAATATATTTCTGGTAAGAACATACACACATGATATGATGTAACACTTGTTGATATGATTTAAATCTTTTTTGTAATGCTCTTGTCATTTTTAAAGCTCATTCATGCATATATTTAGGGTATAGTTTATACAACCTAGTAAGTTTTTGTAAATATCCCATGACACTGTATAATAAATATCAATAAAAAAGGATATTAACGACCACTTTCCATCCATTGTGCTTGCATGTATCTTTATTTATTTTATTTATGATTCAAAAGTTTGAGGTCAGTGCTCTTTTTTTTTTTTTTTTTTTTTTTTTTTTTAATTAATACATTTATTCAGCAAGGATGCATTAAATTGATCAAAAGTGACATTTATAATGTTAAAAAAGATTTATATTTCATATAAATGCTGTTTTTTAAACTTTCTATTCAAAGAATAGTGAGGTTTCCACAAAATATTAAGCAGCACAACTGTTTTCAACATTGATAATAATAACAAATGCTTCTTGAGCACCAAATTAGCATATTAGAATGATTTCTGAAAGATCATGTGACACTTGAAAACAGGAGTAATGATGCTGAAAAGTCAGCTTTGACATACAGGAATAAATGGCATTTTAAAATACATTAAAGGGTTAGTTCAACCAAAAAATTAAAATTCTGTCATTAATTACCCACCTTCATGACGCTTCATGACCTTCGTTTATCTTTTAAAGACCTTTGTTCATCTTCAGAACACAAATTAAGATATTTTTGATGAAATCCGAGAGCTTTCTGTTCCCCCATAGAAAGCAACGCAGTTACCCCTTTCAAGGCCCAGAAAGGTAGTAAAGACATTGTTAAAATAGTCCATGAGACAACAATGGTTCAACCTTAATTTTATGAAGCGACAAAAATACTTTTGTGTGCAAAAAATAAGTAAATAAATAAATATCTTTATTCAACATTTTTTTCTTTTATGTGTCAGTCTCTGAAGCTTTTCATGTTGTAAACACAGTGCAGCACTTCCGGGTTCTATGTCAGATTTATTTTTTTTATTTTATTTTTTTATACGGGGGATGTGTTTGTAGAATTTCTCAAAACAGATCAAGTGACTGCTGTTAAATCATCTATGTGTGTAATCTAATCTTATCTCTGAAGTATTTTGTCATTGAACTGTAAAAAAGTGATAAAGTTCTGACCCACAGAATCACATTCAATTAGACTTAATGGTCCACAGCTTGAGTGCACTAGATAAGTCCTAATCCTGAAAATAGATCGATATAGGTAATCCTCACATTTGAGAGCCCAGTGGGCTCTTCGCATTTAGTGTAAGACCTGCAAACAGCCATCTTATCTCTGAATATTGATGTATTACTCTCACAATCACTTCGCTATCACTACACAAATGCCCAGTCTTCTAACCTGTCGTATAGTTTCTACCCACTCTAGATAGACAGAAAAAATAGATACTGCAGTTTTACAGTCTATTGATTTCTAAAGGCTCTGCATCTATTGCATAACATCTTAAAGATACTGGCCTGGCTCTTAAGAGGGGGTGGACTATGTTCAGAGTCATTATATGATGAAGAGTGTTTATCTGTTGACTTGCAACCACCACAGTCAATAGAGCAGTGCTGGAAGGAGTTAACACTTGACCAACTGCATAGGATGGTTTCTCTTGATAACTCTTTTATCATCAGGATTGTGTTACAAGAAAGAAAAGGAAGAAGAAAGATTCAACTTTTCGCTCAATATTTTATAAATTAAAATGTTACATAACTATTAAGGTGCGGTCAAAAACAAGTACATTGTCAATAGTGTAGAGCTGCAAGAAACACAGCTCCCACAAAAGTCACTTTTATACCAAGCAGCTTTCTGTTGAATTTGTGTGAACAACGAAATCTGCAAAACATCTCGGTTACTGATGTAACCCTCAATCTCTGAAAGAGGGAACGGAGACATTACGTCAATACTGACGTATTGGGGTCTCACTTGGAAGCCCCAATCACCTCTGAGTAGTAAAAAACGGGCCAATGGATATTGGCGAGTGAGATTTGCATGCCGAGCCACTCCTACCCGGACATACGGGTATATAAGGCCAGCTAGCAGTTGCTTATTCAGGTTTTGCTGAGTAGCCAAGACAGGGATCCCGGCCATTCAGTGGTGGTTCAGGGTTGTGGCAGGAGGGACGTAACGTCTCTGTTCTCTCCTTCAGGGAACGAGGGTTACATCAGTGAAAGAGACATTCCCATTCAGTCAGTCACGTTACTGATATACAATACTGATATATTGGGGTCCGTATGAAAAGCGCCACAGCCACTGAACTGTGTTAGGAGTGTCAGAGACGCAGATGCTGGCAAGCTGTAGCGTACCCTTTTGGCAACTGCCCTCGCACAGTCATAACCTACCCAGATGTTACCACGGGAAGAGTGCTTCGGTTCTCAATTCCCATTTTTTTCAGCCATGACCAGTGTTGTTAATGCTGGTGAAGTTCAATGGAGAAGGGCGCTACGGAGGCCACATCCTACCCGCAGGGAGGGAACACATGGAATACACATATGGACTGACCCGTGGGGCAGTGCTACATATGGAAAAGTCTCTGTGGTATGGAACTACTACCTCTCTAGACTGCCTAGGCTCTTCATGCAATTCTGGGAAGAAAGGCACTGGGACTGGGCGAGGCGGTCTTTGCGTCACGGTCCGAGCCCAGAAACCAATCATCCAGCCGCGAGTGTTCGAGTCTGATGCACACGGCGACCCGGGCAAGCATGGCTGTCAACCCTGAATCCGATTCGGCATGTGCAAACACCCCCGAAGAGGGAAGCTCCACATCTTCTTCCTCTCCAAAGGACAATAGCCCTCTCTCCGATGCAGCTATCGACATCTGATCCTCATCCGGAGCACCGAATGACGCACTGGGTTGGCATGATAGGGACCCACGCTATCATTCAGTGTCGACATGGTCATGTTCTCACAATGAGAACATGAACCATCCACGAATGGCATCTCAGCATGCTTATGGCATAGACAAGTGAGACAGAGATCGTTTCCGTCAGATGAAGACAAGAAACGACCGCATCCAGGAATGCATGAACGGAGAGGCGTCTTTAAAAAGATGCTCTCCGCCCATGCTTGCTCTTTTAGGGAAATCTGCTCTTTTGCGCCGAAGCGCCGAGGGGACAGTCGCTGCATGTAACTGTGCAAAAGCTCTTTTATAAATGGTGAAACACAGCTGAATGTGCCCTTTCACTGGCAAGAGAGACCTCTTCTCGTAGGCAAGCTCTTTTAGATCAGGAAGAATGCTCTTTTGATTAGGAACAATGCTCTTGTGAGGCGAAGCAAAAATTTTAATGAGTGAGTGCTAGCCATCCTTATATACCCATATGTCCGGGTAGGAGTAGCTCGGCATGCAAACCCTTACTCGCCAATGTTCATTGGCCCGTTTTTTTTACTACTCCCAAGTGAAACCCCAATACATCAGTATCGGCATAATGTTGAACATGACTGACTGAATGTGAACAGCATCATATAGAAGTCCATATTTATCATATATAGGTGCAATGGACTGATTGATATAGTCAAATACAGCATAACAAGCAAAACATGGCTTGTTGCCGCTGAGTTTGACATGGGCGTGTTGTTCAGATGGCCTCTTGTGGCTGTTGCCCCACAAAAAGTTTGAGTAACAAGTAACTTTTTAACAGAAAAGACCAAAATCCCTTACCAACAGCAGAAAAGATAAAAACCATCCATAGCAGGGCTTCTTGTCCTCAATATTTCCTCACTGTTACAGTTAGTGTAAACAACAAATATACACACAGTTGAGAATATTTGTTCTGCTTCTGTGTTGCTTGTCCTACATTACAGACTGACTAATAGCAGGTCAGGGAAGCTGTTATTGTTTCTGACACAGCCAAAACATGACTGGGTTGAACATGATGCCCTTCACCTAGAAAGATCATAAATAGCACCACAATTTTGTTTTGACTCCCTTTGAGTCAAACTCTAAATGCCTACATAACGGTGTCTACAACAAAACATGACCTCCTCCTCTGGGAAATATTCACAAACATGTGGGAGGCCTGTTCAGACATTTGTGGCTGTGTTGATACAATTTGTTTTTCATTCTCATAGGGATTCTTCAGCAATCACTAACACTGTATGTACATGTGATATATTACAGCTTTTACTGTTCACTGAACATTCCCCTTATTTCCTGCAAACGTTTCAGTCTGTTTTCAATAATCAAGCCCTGAGCATCTGTTTTCATGGGTGCTGTTTTTTTCTATGATGCTAATTTTCCATCATCCTCTTATATTCTCAGTGGCTGTTGCTGTAAATGTAATTAAACTACAGTAATGTCATTTAAATGGTGCTAGTCTTGCCTGATTGGGAAGTCTGTAAACAGCTTCATATTAACCTCTGCTGATTTCCGGATGTGAGGATGTATAATAGAGAAAGTGAAAAAGATATCAAGGCATTCTTCAGTCAGCATGAGTATTAATCTTGCTACACTTCCTTTCAAAAACGTGTCTGGTAATATATATATATATATATATATATTTTTTTTTTTAAAGAAATGTATATTTTTATTTAGTAAGGATGCATTAAATTGATCAAAAATAAAGACTTACATTGTTACAAAAAAATCATATTTCACGGTATTACTGTTTTACTGTATTTTTACCAAATAAATGCAGAATTGTTGAGCATAAAGGGACTTCTTTCAAAAACATTAACCCTTTCACGCATAGAGGTCAGTTGACAGCTAATTAAAAGCCATTTTATTGTGTATGCATGGGTTTTGATTGCACAGTTGCACATCGACCACTACAGTGGACACAAGTGCATGATCCTATACACTGCCACCAAGTGGCAAGCCTCTTTATGTGGAATTTTTGTTTTCTCTAAACCAAGATGGCCGACGAACAGTCAGAAATGCCAAGTTGTTCCAGAATAAATATCCATCCATTCCTTCTATCTTGGGAGACTCTTGCAGATAATAATAATAATTAAAAAAAAAAAGGTAACATCAAGTAAGATCTAAGGAGTCATATCATTGTTAAATTTTCCAATTATTGATTTTAGATTGGTAGGACATTCTACATCCAGTTGTCCAATTTAGTGGACATATTAATCATATGTCCACTGAATTGGACATGCATTCTTGAAAATACTTCATTTGCAGTATTTTTACGGGGCTGTAAATAAATTTATTTTTGTTATTAGATTGTAATTTGCAGTTACGTCAAAAAGTAATCTGATAACGTAATGCACATTACTTGTAATGCATTACTCCCAACACTGCAAACATCTGAAAACATCAATAGATCAATGTAGATTTCAGTCTGAGGTTTTCTCAGAGAGGAGAGCTAAATTTGTCCATTTTGAGCATAATCAGAATTATCAGCTAATAAGGGTAAATAGACATACTCTGGTATACTGGAGAGTTGTAACTTCACCGGTTGTAGAGATCTTTGATGGAATCACGTCCTCGTGTTCTGCTATTAAAGACATGTGACATTGTATGAAGTTCTTTGCTGGTCGAACGAGAACAAACTCAATTGCATTTGCAATAATTGAAGCTGTATTATATATATATATATATATACTGTATGTATATATATTTTATAGTTTTCGATATGTGGATTAGCACATTTAGGTGGACAATTCCTGTAAAGGTTATTCCTTTAATTGTCACGGTGTTTCTTCCACACCATTTCTCACAAGGTGCATCATGTCAGCTCATTTCCTTTATATCTGAGGTAGTAAAAACCACACCTGTCTGTTCTGAACTGAGAACAGTTATGTAACTTGCAGAAGTAATTGAGCATGCTGCTCTGACCTATGGACATTTGTGTGTCTTTCAGGTAGCAGTGATAAAGCTGTTCAGTGGAGCACAGGCTGCCCACTTATAGTCTATAAATGAACCCTGAAATCAATACTCTATTTTTGAGAGTGGTATGTGTGTGTGTGTGTGTGTGTGTGTGTGTGTGTGTGTGTGTGTGTGTGTGTGTGTGTGTGTGTGTACTTATATCCACTATTTACTTTACCTGCCATTGGTGCTGAGCTTCAGTGGTTTCAGTGAAGTCTACATTATGTTTACCTTTCATTTGGATGCAATTCAGTTTCAAAGAAAGTTTTGTTCAAGTTCAAAGGACTATATGCTGTATACACACACGAAATCTAAACGTATCAAAACAATATTTTAAACAATATTTTAATAGTATTAATATTCAGTTGTCTTCTTCAATTTTCACACATCATGTCAAAATCACTCCCTGTTATTTCATTGAAACTCAAAATTGTTTTGAAAGTTAGATGACCGTGGACAGTGTTTTAAAACATGATTAAAACATTGGTTTAAAAAATTATTCTCTTTTCTCACAAATTATATTTCCCATATTATTCAAATCATTAATTGAATGCAAAAGCTCACATCCCATTATTCACCACCATCCCATTATTCTCAGAAACTTTCTCTATATTTCCATCTTTTATATTACCAAAAGCTCAGCACTTTTCCACACTCATTTTAGTTTCACCTGCAGCCTGTCACCCATATGCCACATTTGTTACAACATTTCTAGTGTTCATGAGATATTTGGCAGGAGTGTGTGTACAGCAATATTCAGTTGGGTGCTGCTGACCATTATCATTCACGGTTGGCCAGACCCTCACTGACAATGACGTCAGAGGGAGGGAAATGATGTCATGCTGTTACAAAATGTCATCTGGAATTTGAGACCAAATGATTCATTGGTGATGTTTGTTCTTTTTAGTTGCACAAACACATTTCGAATGTCAAACAAATGGACACTTTAGATGTGATAGTCTTTTCTGAATCTGTTTTGAATATTATAGAATAATTGTGGTCCTAAATGCTGATACAAAGTACAGTTCCAAAAAAATCATGTTAACTAGGATATGATGATCCTGCATTACTTCCCTCTTCAGAATAGAGGAAATAACTCATCTGATTTGACAGTGTGCTGAGCTTTTCTAACTTGTGATTCATCTTTTTCCAGGGTCTGTATGTGTTTTCCGTGTACTTCATCATGCATAGTCAGCTCTTCTGGCCAGCTAAGGCAACCTACACCGTGGAGATGAATGGTCACGGCAGCCCAGACTCCATGTATCAGAGCACCGGTGCCGCTACCGTCGGTGGAGGAGAAATCAGCAAGTCCACACAAAACCTCATCAGTGCCATGGAAGAGGTGCGTCTGAGGGTTTCTCATGATCGTTTGTTGCACAAGCTTTATTTGGAAGAGGCATCTGACAGCATTTCATACCACATGTGTACTTGTAACATTACATCGGTAGCGTTTAGATTTATGTGTGTTTGCATAACCACCTATTTATCATCCTCAGGCAGAGGCAGAGGATTCATCAGATTCATCAATCTGTGTTTGTTCATCAAGTCTGCTCACGCACACACAGACTGTGAAAGTGTTATGTAATCAAGAGGCCTGGTGTAGAGGCTCACATTCCTCTGAGCCCTCAATGTAAACTTTTCACAGATCCGGGAAAGAGGGTGTACAGGAGGTTAGGAGGAGAGAGACGGGACTTTGGAGAGAGCACAAGCTGCATGGGAAAGATCGGCAGAGATCAAGAAAGGCTTTTAGAGGAGATATTTACAAAGAAAATTTCCTGCAGTCTGAGCTGTTCTCATGACTCTACACTGTAGTTTACACTTTATTAGTGAGATTGAAATGAGATTGAGCAAACAATCTCATTAAAACCTTTTCTAATGTATTATGATTATTAGTCATCATACTGTCATGAGGTTCACAAAACATTTCATACAATAGTTAGAACATGAATATTTTAACTAATAGCCTAATAGAAGCTGTGCCATAATGCTCACATGATACATACATGTGTTACCCTTCCCATGGTTTCTAGCTTGAGTAGTTTATGGTTATTATAGGTTATTATAGGTTATTTATGGTTATTAGCCAGTCCAGGCTTATTTAGATGATGGATCATCATGACTACCAGTTGATGGTGATGAGAATGAGCAGACTGACCACCTTGAACCAGTAACAAATTATCTACTGTATGGCATAGGCCAACCAATGACAACAGTTCATCGGGTTTTGTCGGGTCAGTGTGTTACCCCTGTCTGCGTTTGTTGGCGCTTGTTTTTCCAGGTCGTGGAATGTCTGAGAAGTGACATAGTGTAATCTAGTGATTGCTGGCATTGGCCGCAATCTGTCCTTTGCAGTGTGAATTAGCTTTTAAAGGGATAGATCACCCAAAAATTAAAATTCTGTCATCATTTACTCACCCTCAAGTTGTTCCAAACCTGTAAAAATGTCTTTGTTCTGT
The DNA here is from genome assembly GCF_019924925.1 of Ctenopharyngodon idella. Classification (NCBI taxonomy): domain Eukaryota; kingdom Metazoa; phylum Chordata; class Actinopteri; order Cypriniformes; family Xenocyprididae; genus Ctenopharyngodon; species Ctenopharyngodon idella. The sequence continues at coordinate 16,545,581 of NC_067224.1, read as the reverse complement.
TGAACACAAAGTTTGTAACCAGGCCGCTTTGGGACACCATTGACTTCCATAGTAGTAAACAAAATACTATGGAAGTCAATGGTGCCCCAGAACTGTTCAGTTTCCCACATTCTTTAAAATATCTTCCTTTGTGTTTAACATAACAAAAAAAAATTATATAGGTTTGGAACAACCTGAGAGTGTGTAAATGAATGTAAATGAATTTTCATTTTTGGGTGAACTATCCCTTTAAGGAGATATGACATGTATTGAAACATAGTTTCCCAACCTTAACGAATTAAGAAAATAACTTTTTCTTAGTTATTTATTTATTTATTTAATTACAGCAAAAATATTTGTATGAATAAATACCACTGTCCCAATTTATCTGAAAAAAATAAGTATAAAAAAGGTTCAAAATTGAAAAATAGGGCCTAACTGTGTTGAAATCGCTGTTGAGCGGATTCGTAAACACCCCTAATTGGCCATCATGTTCACGGCTCATCAGACATGTCCGTGATTGGCTACAATGATCAACACACGGGAGTGTTTGAAAGCACACAGAAGTGTTTGAATTTGAAAGTGTTTTGAAAGAGGGAACGTTTGAAAGCAGGCGTCTATCAGAGAATTGGTCCGGGATAGACGGCTGTTTTCAAACGCTCCCGTGTGTATCTGAGTAAGCGCTCGGTGGAGAGTGTCACTGATGCCTATTTACAACATGTTTTTGAAGTGTTGATCTTTACGCACAAATCCAAGAATTACACACACAAAATGCAAAATGCCTCACATCTCTTGCAAAATGAAGCACTGCATTCAAAATATCACAAACACATCTCAAAAGCAAACATTTGTCTTACTTTGCAAACACATTTGCCATAATATTCTATTTTTGGATATATCATATACACACAGTTATTCAAAACCTAAAGCTCTTCTTTCATGAGCTCCTGTGTACATTTCTGTACAAGATTGAAAGTAATTGGCAGAGAGATGTTGAAAAATTCATGGTAAGCATGAAAGCAAGATTGAAACCAAACTATTTTTTTTTTTACTGTAAGCACGTGTGGTTGTGAATACAGTATTACACAGTACGAAAGAAAAAAAATACATCAACCATGTGTAGTTGGACAAAAAAAAAAAAAAAAAAAAATATATATATATATATATATATATATATATATATATATATAGCAACCAAAAAAAATAGCATAATTTTGAAACAGGTGAATATTCCAAAGGAATGGTGTGTATGTGTGTCCTGGTAGGGGACCAAATGTCCCCACAAGTATAGTAATACCAGTGCATTTTGACTTTGTGGGGACATTTTTTACAGTAAGTCCCTATGAGGAAACAAGCTTATACATAAATCATTCAGAATGATGTTTTCTGAAAATCTAAAATAGCAGAATGTTTTCTGTCATGGGTAGGTCTAGTGGTAAGGTTAGTGTAGGGAGATAGAATATACGGTTTGTACAGTATAAAAACCATTACGCATATGGAGAGTCCCCATAAAACATGGAAACCCAACATGTGTTTGTGTGTGAGTTTTTGTTGGTGGGCGAGATGGTTGGGTGTATCTAGGCTCCATCTCTCCTCCTGGCTGGGTCCGGCCACAGTACTTCATCCACATCACATGCTGTGTTCTCTCTTGTGTATCCAACCTCAGATGGAGGCAGCGTCAGTGTCTCCACATGCCTCCTCCATTGCCTGGAGAAGTGTTTTGTTGACATAGGGACATCGATCATGCACTTTTCAGCACCATGTGGAGAAAAAATTTAGAAATGATGAATATGGAAGCAAGTAGACAACAGAAAAGTTGTTCAAAACCTATAACTTGACCTTTGGCCTATTTATAGGTCTATTCTAAAGACATGTTTGGATGGTGTTTAGTAAAGCAATGAGTGTTTCCACATGTGAGGAGTAAGTGTGAGGCACTGATGAATTAGTGTGGCATTTTGATTGGTTGTGTTTGAAAAAGGAAATCAAGATACTTCCTGTTGGATTTTTGTGTGTTACATAGAGAATTGTGTGTTGTTTTGCAAAAAGTGTTTTATGAAATTGAAAAATTAGTCAAAGGCCAAGATTTAGTTTATGGTTTTGCAGATTTGGTGTGTGGTTCTGCTGTCAGGTTTCAGAAATTGTGTGACAAGTAAGGATTTTGTGTATCAAAAAGAGAAATCGATGCAAAAAGGCTTGAAATTGTATTTATATTTATTCATTCAAACGAAGCCAATGTATTTCCAAAACCTTGTCTGCTTAGTTGAATCCATTGATGCTATAGTTTACCATCCATACCGAATTTTGATTAGACAATTCAGCATGAGTGGACAAATCAATACTATTGTGGCAAGACTATAGTTTTTGACTTCTTGTGCAGACTGAAGTAATCCTGTTTTGTTCATGAGAGCACTGACTTCTGGCTTAAAGCGGCTCGTAGTGTCACATGTGGCCTCGAGACAAGAGAATTTTGGGTGGGGAGGAGGTGACCAGTGGAGAGAGGAAAGGAAACAGCGCACTGGAGGGGTGGCCGTCTCCTCGGGCTCTTCAAACAGAAATGAGTAGGTGCCTGGTAGTGCTCAGTTCACCCAGCGTACATTCTGTTCTGATTACTGGACTGTTGATGTGCTATTGTACCAGAATGAGGTGCCTGGGACATAGGGGACTGGAGTGGCCTCTCCCTCCATCCTCCTGGGAAAAGTACCCAGCCAAAGGAAATGAAGCCATTGCCATTAGGAAGGACATTAAAGGGAGTGCAGGCCAGATGTACTGTTTCACAATGTTGTGTTTAATGAGGCTAATTGTTTTTTTTTTTTTTGCTTTGATGATTAAAATGAGTGAAAGAGTAGATTTATGTCACAAGATGAAGTCAGAAGGGTAGTGTGATGGAGCACTGCCTTCTCGAGACAAACATCAACAGTCTTAAATTTCATTATAATTTTATAACATTCACATATTAAAAAAAAACCTTAGTGCTTGTGAACTCTGACTCACCCCACAAACCCATCCTATAGTAAAACTCTATAGACATCCAAGCCTTTGTAACCTCTGAATGACCCCTGTACCAGACACTCCGGTGAATTCATGGCTGATTTGTGTGGGTCATTTAAGCTCATACTGGGTACACAAACTAAAAGAACTACAAAAGTCATTTTAATTTGGTGAAGCTTTGAAAAAATGGTAGTTGTTTGCTTTTTCTGACATCTAAAGACCCTTTTTGTTGTGTTTTGCAGATCTCTGCAGACTGGGAGAGAGCTTCATTGAGGCCCAGCAGTCAACCCAGCAGTGTTTTTAAACAGAGTCCTCAGGACGAGACCTACATCACAGAAGGAGGGTTCATCAACACTAATCTGGTGCAGGACGAGGAGTCACAGGAGTTTGATGACCTCATATTTGCCTTAAAAACTGGTAAGTCCTTTTCTCTAAAAAAGTCCATTCAGATCTTAAAGGGTTAGTTCACCCAAAAATGAAAATAATGTCATTTATTACTCACCCTCATGCCGTTCCAGACCCGTAAGACCTTCGTTAATTTTCGGAACGCAAATTGAGATTTTTTTTTTTAAATCTGATGGCTCCGTGAGGCCTGCATAGGGAGCAATGACATTTCCTCTCTCAAGATCCATAAAGGTACTAAAAACATATTTAAATCAGTTCATGTGAGTACAGTGGTTCAATATTAATATTATAAAGCGACGAGAATATTTTTGGTGCGCCAAAAAAAACAAAATAACGACTTATATAGTGATGGCCGATTTCAAAACATAATGCTCCGAAGCTTCCTGAAGCAGTGTTTTGAAATCGGCCTTAAGTGTATAAGTCGTTATTTTGTTTTTTTTGACACACTAAAAATATTCTCGTCGCTTTATATTATTAATATTGAACCACTGTACTCACATGAACTGATTTAAATATGTTTTTAGTACATTAATGGATCTTGAGAGAGGAAATGTCATTGCTCCCTATGCAGGCCTCACTGTGCCATCGGATTTCAACAAAAATATCTTAATTTGCGTTCCAAAGATTAACGAAGGTCTTACGGGTCTGGAACGGCATGAAGGTGAGTAATAAATGACAGAATTTTCATTTGTGGGTGAACTAACCCTTTAAGCGATTATAATAGTTCCCGTGAACTTACTTTGGTGAATACTAGTTATGTTTCTTTGAAAGAGAGCCAACATTTGGGAATAATGGTTTACCTGCACACAGGTTCTGGCCTTAACGTGAGTGATAACGAGTCAATCCACGGCAGTCATGATGGAGGTAGTGTGGCTAACTCTCAGATCGTAGAGCTGCGGCGGATTCCGATCGCAGACACACATCTCTAACCTCACTATTTTTTTGTACTGAAAATTGTAAAATAAAAACAATAGTTTTTGTTTTTTTACTGTCTCTGCCTTTGCACTAAATCTTGTTAGTTTTTAAGTTGTCTTTTTTTATATGTGGAAATTGAATTTTTTTAAGTATATACATATGTGAATATAATTATCACTAAATTAATTTGTGAAGGTTTAGTATTGGTTTGACTGGAAAAATCGTATAGATTGATTGGAGGTCTGGCCAGTGCGCCCCATAATTCTGCTGCTTGATTTGTGTAACACCAATAATAAATGATTCAACCACCATTCAGTCTGCGTTTTCCTCAAATGGACCTTTATCCAAAAGATCTACTTCATAATGAACAATTAAAATATCTTACTCACAGTAAAATAATAGTACACTTTCAGAACTGATTAAGGTATAAACCTAAAAAAACAATGTTTATGTGTGTGTGTGTGTGTGTGTGTGTGTGTGTGTGTGCGCACATACCGCACATACCGCTTAAGTATTGACGTTAACAAACCAGTTCTACAGGTACATACCTTGCAAAAAAAAAAAAAGCAGTTTGTGTGGGAAACAACCTGTTTAGACCTTGAATAGAAGCACATCAGCGACACATATGAACAGACCAGCAAATGTTTTATATTCAGTCACAATGTGGTTGTCAAACTTGCCATTCTGACTGCTCAGTTTCATTTCCTTCACCAAGTTTCACTCTGGCCTGAGGGGACAAGAGGAAAAACTGAATTGATGACCTACTGAATATATTGCTCTTATGTTTCTGGAGAGAGTTCAGACATGTTGAAAACTTTAAAGTGTGTGTGTGTGTGTGTGTGTGTGTGTGTGTGTGTGTGTGTGTGTGTGTGTGTGTGTGTGTTGGACTGAAATGGGCAGTGAGGGAAACCAATGTGGACTGGAAAGGTTTGTGGTCTGACCTTCTTGGATGATACAAGGGTGGCACACCCAAGAATAAAGTGCTGCCGTCAGCTACATGGACCCACGGCTCTGTCAGAACTAAAACATCTAAATAGTATTTTTAGGAAAATAATTTTACAATTCTTCCATCATCAGAAGCAGACATAACGCATATGAATGGAAAGAAATACTTTAAAATTAGTTAAGGTTACTGTTCAACTATACCAAAGTGAGGTGAAGGTGACCTCCTCAGAAAAACGACAACAACAACAAAGAAAAACATTAAGTCCAAAGGTAACAGTTACAGTAGCTCCACTCAGTCAATTATGTTAATATTTGAAATGAAATGGACTGTAAGTTAATGATAAGATGAGCCCTAGCAGTTCTGCTCATTTAGACTTGACCTTATGGGTCAGCGAGGCTCAACTAATGATCTGAACATGTCTTACGGCCTTTGTCTGTCCATTAGATGCTGTCTGATGAACTTGATGTGTTTTTGTGAAATTTTCTCTTTCTTTCTTTCTTGCTCTGCTCAAGTTATTTTGCCCTCCTTCACTCTCTCAAAAGGGTGACTACACAATTTTGTTTGTACTTTGCGCTTAATCAGAGTAGCTAAATGTACATTTTGAGTATTATTGCTATTATTTCCTCTCCATCTGAAATCATCATTAGTAGCTGATACACCTCAAGGCAAATCTGTATTTTTTAGATGTATTTTGTGACTGTGCAGACCACAAAAAAAGTTGGATGGGAGACTTTACTCACAATGGATTTCAATAGAAGCTGTGTCAAGGCCGAATGCATCACAGTGGTGCAAAGAAGGCTCTCCCATTCTAAAGTCTCCTTCAAATGGGCCTACAAATGTGTCCTTCATTACCTGGACTGTGAATGATAGAATGATTAGATCCTCCGCAGATTCTCTCAAGATTCATTGTGTACTGGTGACAACTGGATTTTTTGAAAGAAAATGCCAGATTACACTTTTAAATGTAAGTAATAGGTTTTAACCTACTTGAATATCTGACAATACAAATGAAAAAAAGTTCAAATGTTAACATCTATATCTTACTAAGCTGCGATTTCATAGATAGTGTATACTCTTCATTATGTACATAAATGGACCAAGGGGAACATATTTAGGCAGGTTGTGAACACTGTTTTTTTTTTGTTGTTGTTGTTTTTCAGACATTTGAATATAACTCCAGTACAAACATTACTACCGCTCGTCAACAGCAGCTGTCACAGTTGCTAGGTGAAAAGAGCAATCCTCCATAGGCTGCCCAATATAACAACGCTCATTTTGACCTCTGCGGACTTCATAGGAGTGGCCTTTTAAGTCCTCATCCTCCGAAGGATGCAGCACCTGAACTGGGACACAGCTATCGTTTGCTGTTAGCATGTAGCTAAGGCCCTGTTTACACTAGTGCGTTTTCATTTTAAAATGAAAACGATCCTCGCCTACACTGGCGTTTCAACAGCGTTTCAGAAACGATCTCTGTCACGACCGAAAACGCATGTCACATGACCAGTCATGCATGTACAAGTGTACACACCTGCCTTGTGCGCATGTAGGTAGCTGCAGTATTAAAAAAAAATACAGTTTAACTCAAAGTCCCTGTAAGACAAGTCATTTCATTCGGCGGCCATCTTTGAAACGCCTCTCGGGCATCCAAGTGCAGCTCCTATCTCTTTGAATGGGGAAACATCAAATTCTCTAAAGCTGTTTGATATTTGAAATCACCAATGAAATCTAACAACAACTGTCTCATAAATTTTGTTTCTAAACGCTCGAATCATGACAAAAAAAACGGTATTTTTCAGGCTGGATCAACCTAATGCGCGTCTCTTGTGCCTCATTTCGGAAGCGCGCGTCTGACTGTTTCTATAGAAACCGGAGTTTCTAACGGCCGCTGCAGTGACGCGATGACTTTACCAATCGGCGATTGGCTCTTATTTAGAAGGCGGGACTTATTCCGCTATATTGCGCGTTGCACTTTCTCCCATTCATAATAATACGAGTGACGCGTCTTGTGTTATTTTATAGACTTTGGTTTAACTGCACAGTGGCTGCTAAAAATGACAAAGCCAGCAAAGATTTCAGTTCAGTCTCCATGTTATTGTTACACGGTCGTCAAGGATACGCAGCGCATGGGCAGCCACGCCATCGTTTTCAAAAGTCTCCGTTTTGGTCTGTTTATACTGAAACAGGGTCTGCAGCGTTTTCGAAGGTCTCCGTTTTCGAGGTTCGAAAACGCCAGCATAGTGTAAACGACAGGCGTAACCGTAGCAAAACGTATGCGTTTTGAAACGAAAATGCACTAGTGTAAACGGGGCCTAAACTAACAACAGTTGGGTTCCAGAAATAAAAATCCCTTTCATTTTCTCTATAGGGGTGTTGATTTTGAAATTATATACCTTAGAAAGGTCAGTGAGCTTTGAGATTGTTAATTGATGGTATATGCTTTTATTAATGCTGTTAGTCAACATTATTTATTTATTTATTAAATCGTGTTTAATTCCTGGTGACAAACTATTTTTTTTTTTTTCAGAGAAATTTCCACCAATCAGAATCACAAGCAACTTGCACCTGCCCACTCCCATGAAGCACTGCAAGTCAGTCTCCATATGCTCTCAAACAACAAAGATGTTCTTTAAAAAATCGCTTTATGGGGAAAAATACTTACAGAACCAAGGCCCACCTGCTGAAAAAAAAGTTTATATTTATTTATATAAATAAATATAAATGCAGAGAACACACAAAAAATCTTTGAAAGTGACTATTTGATTCTGTAGTACTGAAGAGAAAAGTATATTTTTAGGATAATTAATGTTTCTCTCGCTTCATCCTCCGTCATTATTTTTTTCTTTCTCTGAGCTTGTCACAGTGCCATTCTGGGATTGCTTTCTCCACAAAAAATACATGCGATGCTGCCTTATAATCTGGCCAAAAGAATGGATCTCAGAACGCAGAGTAATTATGCTGCTTTCCTTCTGAACCAGCATTTGCGTAGGAGCTTGTCTATGATGCTTTAAAAATGTGGCCTACATAGGAAGCACACTATAGGTTTTGGAACAGAGCGATGCCTCTTCCTGTTTCTTCCTCTGTAAATCACGCAACCCCTTTATGGACCCGTATCGTTCATCCATCTCCTCCAGCTAAAGAAAACACATTCCCAGGGCTGATGCAACACCCCCAAAACAAACAGATCATCTTTGAGGTCAGAGGGCTGTAACCTCTCGGATTATGCGCGGTCGGAGTCGGATCAGTTCCAGATGAGTGTACTCCAGTCAGCGGGGAGACGAATAAACTTCACCATATGGTCTGTCTTACTATCTGATTTACATCTGCTGTGACACAGTATGAGTAGCTCGGCATAAGCGTTAACCTACGCAGCACTGCTGGAATGTGGAGCGCGCTTGAGGGAGCTGTGGGCCAGAAGTAGCATCTGAGACTTTAGATGTTGTTTTCTAGCTTTATAACTCTTATTACTAAAATATATGTTCATAATCCTATTGGTCTTGGTACCAATTTTATTTATAGGGATTACTGGAAATTAAAGTTCACCTAAAAATTATAATCTTTTACTTATGTTGTTCTAACCCTGAATGACTTTCTCTCTTCTGTGGAACATAAAGGAAGATATTTTGAAGAATGTTTTTGTACATATAATGAAAACAACATTGAACCCCATTTACTTTCATTGTCTGGACAAAACCAAACATTCATTTTTCTGTGCTCCACATGTGTGATTACTTTTACAGTGTGTTTGTGTAGGATGTTCGCAGTACGACTGCAACCATATTTGATATTCTCTTTGGGCTTATGGCATTTGAAAGCAGATGGGTTGTCTAAATAAACTGTCTCCGGAGGCTTAAGAGTAAGTACGTGTTGTGTGGATTCCTATGTGCACTAACAAGTGCTCTGATCATAACTATAAGTGAACACCAAGTACATTCTGTATTTATTCTTTCTTTCAGATTTGAACAAGAAGTCTTAAAGTAAAATGTGTGTGTGGCAGGAGAACAGACCTTTTGAGTAAATAAGAGTGTAAGAAATTAAAGAGTGAGAAATTAAAATGGTAATAGTGTCTTCATATAGACATTTTTTTGTAATAAAGAGTAAAGATGAGATATCATGGGTCAATCTACTATGTAATCATGTCTCTGTAATGCTGCAGTCAAGAACCTCAACCTTTCAGTTCTGGTGATCATTTGATATCAAGAAGGATACTGACGCTGTTTTCAAGTGGTGCTTGCCAAGATGTCCAGACGATTTCTCTGCTCTGGATTTCCAGACCTTGGGCACTTAGACCAAGGTATGACAGTTTCCAACAATAACATACGTCATGGTGGTGAGTGAACATGTAGTCTTGGCCTTGAGAAACATCTGAAAACTTATGGACCGCAGTCTACATCCAGTGCACTAAAGACATTTACCTCAACCGCAGGCCGGTATTGTATATCCTCTTCATTATAGGGAATTCCCAAGAATTCCATAACAGCATCCAATGACTGAATTTCTTAACCACTGTATAAATCGGAAATAAATTCAGAATTTTCAGTTCATTATAGTGAATAGATCTTAGCCTTGGGATGTCTTGGTACGGCTCTTCGGGGGGCTGGTCATGTAGAAATCATGTTAATGCTGCACAGAACTGCTGCTATATGTCAGATAGTCTGGATAGCCGATGTGTTGCATGCTGAGGTCAAGAACTGGTGTTCTGTTCATATATTTAGCACCTCTTCAAAGAATAAATAGATCCAGGGTTTGGAGCCAGTCTTTCTGTTTTGTTCCTGATATTGACCTCAATTAGTGAAAGTCAATCATTGAGACTGAAACCGCTCTTGTGTTCTGTTCAGCACTCTCTGGAATCTCCTCTATATTTAGCTTATGTTTTAGCGTAGCCTGTACAACACACTATAAATCTCAGACAATGTTTTGCACAGTTGGCACATTGATATTTCTGCAGTGCAACAACAGGCTGCAAAAGCAGTTAGGTATGCCATTGTAAATATGATCATGTAACATTTAGTTATATTTTCTGCTTGATAATTAAGTGGCTTTAATTAAATCCAGCGAATTTGGCTGAACCTTCAAAGCTTGCTAATATCTTAGCTATTCCAGTCTTTGCTTTTAAGTATCTTTCTATGTGATGGCAGAAGATGAAAAGCAACAGCTCTGATAAGGCATTTGAGCTCTAGCTTTGGTATGAAGCCAACAGTCAATCCTGCATCATAGACTGAGTTATAAAACGGTTAGTTCCTGTCCTTGATTCTGATTGGTCAATAGCTGTGTTTTATTCACGATAAAACACGGCTATGACTGCTTCACCCAACTGTTCTGTGTATCACTACACAACACCCTTAGCTACCACTCTTAGCAACATAAACTGTATGTTCTCAATTGATATTGTTCATTGATGCTTACTGTATTATGTAGAACTAGAAGAGTATTGTGAGAAAGAGATTGAGTGAGCGAGTTTATTACCTGCATTCAGATTTAGCATTTTCCTTCAGGTCAGTCCTATGTTCATAATAAAAAATCTGTTTAAATGTCCGATGTATTATCTTGTCCTTTTAACAGTTAAGGGGTTTTCCCGTGACTTGACAGCGCTAGTCAAAGCATTTGTCAGTTGTGTCTTGTTCCGTGTTCACAACAATTCAGTCTGCTCAATATAAAAGTCTTCGCTACTGATTGACACACTCATAAAGACAGTCTTTGCCGCCATCTAATGGCCTAATAACTTCTTTTGCTGTTCACGGTCATGGACTATTTTTTTTCGGCGGAAGGAAGGAAGGATTTTAGTGAAAGTTTACTTCATGAAAGTTGTATTGATACATATTTCTGGCTTTAATATTTGTATTGTGTGGTAGCCGTTTTATAAAAGCAGTAAGGTACTCGAGGCTAGTGCTGTATCGTGAATAAGTCATGGCTGAAGGGGTTGCAGAAATTCCGCTTCGCGTTGTGCCTAACAATGCCCTTCAGCCGTGACTTATTCACGATACAGCACTGCCTCTCGTATCTTTTTGCTAACATATATCATTCCCTTGCTCATTTTTTCTTTTCATCATTTTATATCCCACAATGCCCAAGTCACTCCAAAAAAGGTTGCTTTATCATTTTCTCTTCTCTGCAGATCTTGTGTAGCTCATGTGAAGTCAACATTCCTTTCAGAAACACTTCAACTCAGTATTAAAAAGACCTTGTCCAATATAAAAGAGACCTAAATGGTTACATGACTGGTCACATCAGGTCACCATAAATGGTCCATGCATGCTAGATTCGTGAAGCATTGGTTCACAAACTTTTTCATGCTAGGACCCACATAGGTATTTCTGTCATCATGACAGATCTCTGAGAGTTTGGCATATAGTAATGAGTGACAATGTTAATGTGTTTGATCTTGGCGGAATAGATCTGCTATAGTATGCTACTACTACTGCTGCTGCTGCTTTTATTGCTGCTGCTGTTGATTAGCTGCTGCAGAGCAAGTACGGAACTCATGGACAAAAAACCCATGTAGAGCCCATACCTCAAGACCATATCACACCTACATTGGCCCCACCAAGAAATGTTGGCTGGGTTGTTCGAGAATTGCTGCTGTGCAGGCTATGGGTGATGAAATTCACTCTCAAGATGGTCATTACACGATAAACACTTCAGTTAAGGAAAGGTATGGAGATCAGGGAAGCCTGACATCAAATGAAATCTTTGGCAAAGTTCCTCATACACACAGCATAAGTTATCAGTCAAGCCAAGAGTGTTGGCTAATGTGTGATTACACAGTTTAAAGGAGCTGTCCTTTGCTCTCTTATCTTCTACCAGTTGTAAAGTGGATCAGATCTTTAAGTGAGTAAGAATAAGACACTGGTAGAGTATGTTGGTCCTGTATTGACTGCTGCTGCAGGCGTTAAGTGGTATGCTGTGGAGGAGACCCTGTTTGCAATGATGGTAGAATGAGCTTGACCTTCTGAAAAATTCATTACATATTGTAGTTTTATGTAATACTTTGCAGACTAGTTTCAAAAAACAACAAGCATTTGAAGGTCAATGATTAAACCATATCATGACCAAATGTTAGTTCTTTTCCTTGCATGACTGGTCATTATTTCAATATCCGAAAATATATAGCATATTTCCAATAATAATTTACCAATCAATGCTTTACAGAGTAGTGCTAAACTAAACATTTGTCGAGACTGTTTTAAGTGTTAAAGGAATACAGAAAGAATTCCAGTAAAGACTGTCCCTGGAATTGTTTGTCACTTTCTGCTTTACCCAGTGGCATCTTTTAATACACCTCATACCAGCTGGGTCAAACCATTTGTAATAGCGCATGCACCTGTTGTCTCATTGTACAGCACTTCACAACAGAGAGTGAGCAGTGTATAGACACTAAACCATGTGGACATATATGAAAACTGATTTATTTTTTTCTTTGTAAGACTGTATGAAATACATACAGTAGTGGCCAAAAGAGATGTCCATGTTAAATATTATTTAAAAATTGTTAAAGATTTTGTAATCATATAGTTGTGCTTGATAACGCAATGAAAAATTGTACCGACATAATTTTTGACCAGGCTGTCATACAAAGAAATTATGAACATGCAAAAACAGGAGAAAACCAACTAAATATTAATGTTTTAATATGTGTTAATATCAATGCATGCTTTTTCTTGTGATCATGGCAGCAACTCAATGCATTTAGACATCAAGATGATCTGCTGAAGTTCAAACTGAGCATCAGAATAGGGAAGAAAGATTATTTAAGTGACTTTGAACGTGGCATGATTGTTGGTGCCAGATGGGCTGGTCTGAAACAGCTTTTTTCAGAAACTGCTGGGATTTTCAAGCATTCAGCCATCTCTTGGGTTTACAGAGAATGGTCCGAAAAAGAGAAAATATCCAGTGAGCAGCAGTTCTGTGGGAGAAAATGCCTTGTTGATGTCAAAGTTCAGAAGAGAATGGCCAGACTGGTTTGAGCTGATAGAAAGGCAACAGTAACTCAAATAGCCACATTAGTTACAACCGAGGTCCGCAGAAAAGCATCTCTGAACGCACAACATGTCAAATCTTGAAGCAGATGGGCTACAGCAGCAGAAGACCACACCGGGTACCACTCCTCATCTAAAAACAGAAAACTGTTCATTTGGACACCCTCTTTTAAAATGGGCCTTTTTTGTCATATATCCATTGTGGATTAAAATGTTTAGGCAAATCTGACCAGTTCTTAAATATTTTATTCGAAACCTAGAATATGAAAAGTAGCTAGAACAATTGTGTACTAAAGAAACAGCTCTGTAATTTCAAACTGGAAAGGATGAGAAGTTAAGTGTGCTGGCGTACAGTTTGGGGAAGTCTATAACAGAGTAACAGCCATGTGTGTAATACATTCCTTTCACACAACTCTCTGTGCTGACTCAACCTGTCGCAATCGCTCTCTGACTCGCAGGATGTGAGAGACTGAGCTTCACACTGCGAACGAGGAGCCTTTTTTCATTTGGCAGCACGTACAGAGGCTGATTTTAAAGAAATGAGTCAATAAATCACCACTCTCATTGCTGAATGACCCTGAATGATGTCCGGAAGAGTAAGAAATAACTGAAGCTGAAGGGAGGAACAATACAATCACTGAAAGAAAAACAAGTTATGGTTTAATAAGAAGAATATGGTCTTAAAAAACGTGCTGGAATAAAATAAACCTGAGGTTAAAACCAGTGTTATTTTCATCATTAATATAGTTTTTGTTCATATATTGAATTATATTTCATTTTTTATATTTTCTGTTTTCATTTGAATTTTTGTTAAAGTTTTAGTAATTTTGTGTTTTGTGTCATTTTTCATAGTTTTTAAAGGATTAGTTCATTTTAAAATGAAAATTACCCCAATATTTACCCTCAAGCCACCCTAGGTGTATATGACTTTCTTCTTTCTGATGAACACAATCTAGTTATATTAATAAATATCCTGACGCATCCAATAGCAATTGCAATAAATGGGGGCAATGAGTATGAAGCTGAAGAAAGTGCATCCATCCATCATAAACATACTCCACACAGCTCCGGGGGGGGTTAATAAAGGCCTTCTGAATTGAAGCAATGCATTTGGGTAAGAAAAATATCCTTATTTAACAAGTTATAAAGTCAAATATGTAGCTTCCGCCAGACCGCCTTCCGTATTCAACTTACGAAAAAAGTTTAACTGACACAAGGTCAGTTACGTTTTTTTTGTAAGTTGAATACAGAAGGTGTAGGACTTAGGGTGCGTTCACACTTGTCATGTTTGGTTCGATTAAAACGAACCCTGGTGCAATTGCTCTGTTAGTGCAGTTCATTTGAACATATGTGAACGCTGCCATCCGAACCCTGGTGCGCACCAAACAAGCAGACCGAGACCGCTGAAAAGATGGGTCTCGGTCCGCTTCCAAATGAACTCTGGTGCGGTTCGAATGATATATGAACAGAACACGGACCAAAGACAAGTAATCGAACCACAAACAGGAAGATGATACCCTAAAAATGACAGAATCCTCACGCATATCGGTTTTTTGTCATAGTCGCGAGTTTGTCCATAACAGGAATCAGATGCGCGCACGCAGCAGATCGTTTGTGGATTCCCGCTGCTGTTTTGACTCCTTTATACATTTTATAAGCTCTTCACATGTTCCCAGCTGACCAAAATACTATCATATGCAGGCTACACACACACAACAAGCACATTTACCTCAGCACACAGCATTGTTTTGGATGTTTGGTAAGTTCCGTTTCAGAATTGGCAATACGTCATAAAATCCGACCAGTTTGTGAACGTATCCCTATGCCTTTAGGTTCGGTATCTTTTGGTTCGGTAATAAAACTGCCAATCTGAACGCTAATCGAACCAGGACTAAATGTTTTTTTTTTCTTATTTGGTCCGGATCAAACGAACCAAACGAACCGAACTACAAGTGTGAATGCACCCTTAGTGTTAGCATTTTGAACTGCGAGAGGCGTTACACTTTCTTCGTAAGTTGAATATGGAAGGCGGTCTGGCGGAAACTAGATATTTTAAGATATGTTAAATATGGATATTTTTCTTACACAAACGCATCATTTTGCTTCAGAAGTCCTTTATTAATCCCCCGGAGCCGTTTGGAGTACGTTTATGATGGATGGATGCACTTTCTTGAGCTTCATACTCGTTGGTCCCGTTCACTGACATTATAAAGCTTAGATGTGTCAGGATATTTATAAATATAACTCCGTATAAAGCCATATACACCTAGGATAGCTTGAGGGTGAGTAAAGCTTGGGGTAATTTTCATTTTAAAGTGAACTAATCCTTTAATATGTCGTTATACTTTTTATAAAGTTTTAGTTTTTATTATTTTAGTACTTTAACTTCAGAAATGTTCCGTTGAGAAACAAGCTGAAATTAAATAAAGGTTTTTATTTTATTTTATTAATATTTTATTTTAATATTTATTTTTCCAAGTAATGAAGATATCTGACACTTTACAGTAAGGTTTCATTAGTTAACATTAGTTAACTACTTTAGTTAACATGACCTAAGAATAAACAATGCTTCTACAGCATTTATTAGTCTTAATTAACGTTAATTTCAACATTTACTAATACATTATTAAAATCAAAAGTTGTATTTGTAATAGTATTAGTAATGCACTGTGAACTAACATGAACAAACAATGAACAGCTGTACTTTTATTAACTAACATTAATAAAAATTAATAAATACTGTAACAAATGTATTGCTTATTGTTAATTCATGTTGGTTAATACATTGACTAATGTTAACAAATGAGACCTTATTGTAAAGTGTTACCAGATATTCTTTTATGGTTTTAGTCTTAGTTAATGATAATAACCCTGGTTAAAACTACAGTATTTGAAAACTACTGACAACTATGAGGGATGATGAACAGATATGCTTTAGTAATACATCAGTGATGGATTTATGGGTTGAGATGGAGAGGAAATGCTTGTTTTCTCAGAGAATAGAAGAGGGACCAGCTAGGGATGGAGGGTGGGATCATGTAGGTGTGTCTACTGATCCGGCTGCTCATTGGTCGGATCGGGGGGCATAGTATTATTGCGTAGCAATGACTCCTGGATTCAGTGCTGAATCATGTTACAGCCGGGGGAGAGAAAATGAAGAAGGAGCTGGAAAGAAAAGGGTGGGGGATGAGCGGGACAAATCTTTTGGAGCTGGAGTAAGGTTACATTGTTTTAACACTCAGAGCTCCCTGCTTGTTCATCATGCATGTTTATAAGCTATATACCCCCACCTAACTAGATTTAATTAACTTAAAAGCTCTTGTGGTATCTCTCTTTCGCTGCCTCTCTCTTTGTGTCAATCAAAACAGAAATAGAGTCAAAACAATGCTTTGCTGTATTTTTAGAGCACATGTTAAGTTTAGGATAGGTGTAAATGTGTACCAGGACATTATGTATGCAATGCAGGGATGTAATGCAGAGACGTTCCACCATTTCCACACTTGCAGAGCTTCATTACAGCATTCACAATGTGGATATTGACCTGTACAGCTGTTATATCCTTAGAGCCCTGGAGGATTGTGGGTGGGAGATGTTGGCAGCTACGCTAAATACTAAATACGCAAGTACTAAATTCACACATTTAACTAATGATTTAAGGGGTTCAGATGATGAGGAATTACATTTTCCTTGATCTTTTGAGATAAGAGGTCCTTGTGCAATATAAATTTAATGTAACTCTCTGAATTCAAAACTTCCTCACAAGTATAAAATAAAAAGTTTATTAAAACTAGCTGTATGGTGTAAACAGATGAATATGATATTGTTTACAATGGCAAAAAACATGGTTTAATTTTAAAGAGGACCTATTATGCCCCCTTTTACAAGATGTAAAATAAGTCTCTGTTGTCCCCAGAGTGTGTATGTGAAATTTTAGCTCAAAATACTATTTTATAGCATGTTAAAATTGACACTTTTTGGGGTTGAGCAAAAATGCGCCGTTTCACTGTGTGCCCTTTAAATGCAAATGAGCTGCTGTGACGTCACACTGCAAGGGATCTGGAAACGGCTTCTTCTGAGACACTGCTTATGATTTATGGGGATTAAAAAAAAAGGAGTGGTTGGATTTTTATCATTATAGGGTGGTTGTGTACGCACACTGCCAACACACATTTATGTACAAATACCACGCAAAAGTAAATTTTGCATAATAGGTCCCTTTTAATGGTCAGAGAAAAAGTAGAAATCGTCTTTAAAATATGAATTATTACTGATAATAATAATAAATTGAAGGTTTAAATTAAATATAATAATAATAATAATTGGTATTATTATAATAACAAATATAATAAATATAATATTAATAATAATAATATTAATATCAATGATTATAAATAATAATATTTATTTTATTATTATTATTATATTGTTAGAAAAATGTAGATTTAAAATGATGAGAAATGGCCTATTTAATTTAAAAATAAATTGTCACATTTTCAGGGATTTCTCTCTCTCTCTCTCTCTCTCAAATCATCTCAAACACACACACACAACTCTGCTGGTGGTCCTCTCTGGGGCACAAATAGATCCAAATATAGAACCTTTATATTTCTGGGAAGTTAAGGTGATGGACTTATTGAGCTGTCCACTATTATAGCTCAGCTTAGCGAGGTGGAGGTGGATGAATGCAGTTCTGGCGTGCAAATGGTCCCCCCATCACATAACCACCAATTGTTATCTCCCCAGATCCTATGTACCATTACTCAAGTATGTCTTCATCAGCATTTAGCATGATGGGGTAACACACTTGCAAGCTAAACTCAAACAGCTTATCAGCTAATATTCACCAATAAGAGTATGCATTCATTTTCTCATATAATTGTCTCATATCATATCAGGAGTTATTTGAGGTTGCTGGGCAGAGATGTTTGTTGGACTCAAGACTAAGTAAATGCTTACTCAGGGTAACAGACGTTGTGGAAAATTAACCAAGCCAAAATGTGTTCATTTTTTCATCAAAACAGGAAATTGATACTCGGGCATATGTGTATACAGTAGATGTCATGGAGTTCAAAAACAAAAATAACAATTTGTTTGCATGCACTGGAATAAATGGGAATTGATGGACATTTTCGATTTTTAGTCCTATTCATGATTCTTATCTTGCACTTTGTTTTTGCATTTTATCCTATCTTAGAACATCAATGCAGTGCAGTGTAGCCTATTAGAATTGTTTTAGTAATTGAAATAAAGCTTAAAGTAAAGAAAATATAAACATTCAGTAAAAAATCTGACCAAGAATTAGTAATGTTGCCTCAGCAAATATCTGAAATAAAAAGTTTCAAAATTTTAAATATTCAATAGAAATGGTACAAAAGTAATAAAAAAAAAAAAAAAAAAAAAAAAAAATGTTTATATTTTTAGATGTCAGGGTGTAGCATTAAGGGATTTCTGCTGTACCATGCAGTTGGCTAAATGCTTTGCCCCAACAGATCATGAACAAAGAATCAATGTTAGCAGTTGACCAGGTTTGGCACAAATCATCCAGTGCTGTAGGGAACTTAAGCAATGGGATTTACAAGATCTAGTACTTGACAATAAAAAGAGCATGAAAAATGTTGAACAGCTATTTGACGTTAGAATGTGAAAATATTCAGAACAAAGCACAAATCAACACAACGAAGCCTGGGGATGATAAAAAATGAGTCATTTCAACTTTAGTGCTTCTGCTCTGATGCAACATTTACATTACATGATACTAAGATTGTATGAATCTCCCCAGTCTTTGTTTTTCCCATGAACAATGTGTGGAGGACACATTACAAGGGCTTAAGCCAGCATTTGGCACAGGGCTTAAGATTAAAAAGTGAATTCAGTTGGGATTCTTAAAGTAAACTTATCGACTACATGCTATCTTTAACAAAACATCTCATTCCCATTGATTGCCCGAGCTGGCCCATTTCCACAAGTGCCTGGGTGCAAAAATGAAAGGAACACAAGGGAATTATTAAAGGTGTGGTGTGTAATGTCTGTGCCACTATCAGCACCAAATGAAACTGCAAAAATAACACATTTCATGCTCCATGCAAAAGCAGCGTAACTGCAGTAACACGCAATGTGCTTTCACACCAACAGCATCTGCTGTTTCAAATATAAAATGATAATTACATCAGATGGCATGGGATACCTTTCACTAGGCCAGGAATATCCAGCGGGGTGAACAAAAGGAACTGGGTTAGTGGTTCACGTGAGTCATTTTACCCTGGCAGCATCGACCTCTTGCTTGCCCTTCTCTGCATTTTTTAGCACATGCATTCAGAATACAACATATTGCACATTTTAACTTTTACCTCCGGCTTGCAAAAGTAGTTTAATGGACATGTGGAGCCTGAGGCACTAAAATGTGAGTTTTTGTGCGTGCATGCTTTCAGATGGTAGAGGGGGGAATTCTCCGAGCTGTCGGCTCCTGCTCCACCTGCTGTTTTGCAGCTCAGAGGCACAGGAGGGGTCAAGGCTCATCATGACTCAGGAACAGAGGAGAAACGGAGGGTATGTGAGTCAGCCTGTTGCCTAAAAAAGGAAACTGGCTGGTGCTGGAAGGAGAAGCGTGAAAAATATCGCACCCTCCACCTGCAGAGAGAGAGAGAACTCACTTCCCCAAATGAAAGAGCAGGCCCTATTTGGTGTGATGTACACTAATGGGCCAAGCCAAAAATGGCAAAATATTTAGTGGTCTTTTAATGGTCTTAACCATTTTAATTACAAATTACTGGTTAGAAAATTAGCAAGAATTGCACAAATACTGTAGATAAAGTAACTTAGCACGGCATAGCCTTCCCCAACTTGCAGACAGCTTTTTACAGGAAGAAGAGTCAGTGTTATTGCACTCAATGCTAATGGCTTCAAACTGCTCATGAGTAGTTGAAAAAAATGTCTCTAAGTTCGTTTGAGTTTAATGTGAGACCAAATATTCACTATAGTGTTCAAATCTGGACTCTGACCAAGGCCAAAACATGAGCCTGATGGACTTGTTCTCACTTCTGGGTTGTCTTTGCGGTTTAGGCAGGAGCATTGTCTTGTTGAAAAATAACATCTAATTATTCAATAGTTTATATGTGTTCCCTATACTAAAGTGTTACCAAAAAACTTTTCAACTGTGGGAAGTAAGCTATTCTGCAATATTGTCCTGTGCTCCAAAGCTTTAAATGACTTTTCACAGTGAAGTAGACACAATGACACCTCTTCCTCCATGCATCACTGTGGTCAAGCTGCATTTATTATTATATTTCTCAGCAGATTCTCAAAGACACCACTCTGGAGCATCACCGTGCAACTTGTGTTTCATTGTGATTCATCACTTCACACACAACTTCCCATATTCTGCCAACAACTTAATTCTGTCTTTGATGTTTTTCTGAGACAGCAATAGCTTTTTAAGTAGTGCATTTGCTTAAATTTTGCAGATTTCCTTAACAATGATTTGTGGTTAAGACAATTGAAGCTTAGTGTTTAGCTACTTTGGCCTTGGCCCTTTTTTTTTTTTTTTTGCCCAGGAGTGTATTCTTAGATATTGAGAAAAATGTTACATAACATACAGCAGATTCCTGCTATGATTGAGAATATAAATTTAGTTGCATGAACTGTTGATCCATTAGGTCAACAACTTATCCAGAATGTGGCAGCGAGGGTCTTTAATGAGCAGAAGGGAGCACGTCACACCTCTCTTCATCAATTTGAACTGGTTGCCAATAGCTGGTCACATCAAATTCAAGGCACCTATGTTTGCCTATAGAACAACCTAGCTCTGCACCCCTATGCCTAAACTCACAACTTCAGACTTATGCTCCCCCCAGAAGCTTGCATTCTGCAAGTGAATGGCGCTTTGTGGTACCATCCCAAAGAAGCCCAAAAATCACTTTCACTGACCTTTACCTTGACTGTTCCCTGCTGGTGGAATGACCTGCCTAACTTAACCAGAGCAGCTGAGTTAAGAAACATTTTTAAGAAACGGCTAAAGAATCTTTTTCATCAACACTTGACCCATTAATACTAACTCTTTCTATTCTATTAAAAAAGAAAGCTTTGTGTGCTGTGCTAGACTAACTAGGACTTGTCATGGCACTTGCATATTGTTGCCCTTTTGTTGTTTTAACCACTTCTATTCCCCTCATTTGTAAATTGATTTAAAAGTGTCTGCTAAATTATTAAATGTAAATGTAAAAGTGCAGTTTGCAATTTAGGATCCACTATAGGTGAAACTAACTGCAAAAATAATGACTAAAAAGTTACCATTGGTCAGACAAACAGATGACAAACTCATGCCATTACTTGAGCCATTGAGCTGGTCACAGAAACACAAAGTTTACATTTTAGAGGAGGAATCAAACTAAAAATGGATTACTACACAGGGGATATAAATAAATTGCACTACTTCAAACATAAGGTCAAGTTTAAATAGACTATATGGTTCTACCACATCCAAATTAGGTAAATTGAAAGCACAATGAAGCAGCAATTGTATTACTAATTTAATGCTATGCTATTGTTTTCTGTTTGTATTTCAAGATTACAGTTTACATCGACTCTGCAGGTACAAGTAACTGTCTTATGAGTAAGTCATTGATTAATTCATTCAACCAGTTCGTTCACAAATGCTGGTTTATTAGTGATTGTGTTTTATGAATGAGTCATTGAATCATACACTCAGTCTATTTGTTAAAAAATGAATGAATATGGTTTAATAATAATAATAAAAATGACATACACTATATATATATATATATATAACAATTTTAAAGCATATAAGGTAAGCTCTTCAGGCCTATAGATGTCCCTTGCCACTAAAGCTGCAATGCGTTCTTCTTCCTTTACCCCAACCACGAACCTCTGCAGTCACATACTCCATTTAGGGTCCTATTAATCATCCACTGACATAACAGCTGTATATGTGCCACAGTGTGAATTGTCAACCCTTAGTACAGCACAGCCACAATCTCCAATTCATGAATAATGCATGACACCACCCCTGAGTTTTCAATACTGATACTCTACAAGAGCTCAAAGGATTCTTCAAAGCATCACCGAGGGAGAAAGAAGGAAGGAAAACTGGTGGATGAATTAAAGTGGTAAAAACTATTTTACAGTCCCAAAGCTGTCTGTATATAACAAACAAGCAAACAAATAAACTTTATCAAAATTTCTTACATTAGGCAGAATCTGTAAAAAGAAGCATTAAACACGGAATCCATTTGTATATGTGTGCTTTTACTGCTGTTATGCAGAAAGTAATGCTGCGTACTATCCTGACACTAATTCAAGTAATGACACTGCACTTAACCGTCAGGAACTTGAACCTTTGCCCCTATAGTGTGGACAGGCTCAAAGTTATGCAGTCTATCCTGGGACCCATAAACTCAGGGACCTCAACTAGCTTGAGAAATCTCATACTATCAAGTTCCCTCTTCCTTATCCACAGCCATGCTGCAAAACAAGCTGAAGCAACTGACTTCTGCATGTCAATAGCTCTCGCAGCTGTTCCCTTCACTAGTTGTGTTTGCTTTGTTGCCATGATCACAGATGGGTGTGAATGTTTGGGTTTTTATGGTAGCCTTTATTTTACAGCGAGACATGTTTGGATTGAAAACTGAGCAGTTTCATGTAGATCGACTATATGTTGTAGTATTAAAAACATTTTGAGAAATTGTAAACAGCATGTTCCACTTCGAAGGCATCAAACGTTGAAATAGTGCTCTAAATGTAGAATTGCAAAAAAAAAAACCTTGAATAACCTCTTGCTATAGGTCTACTGCTGAAATATCCCAGTAATACCTGCATCGTCTACGGCACCTTCCACTTACAATATACAAATGTACAATAATATTTTGATAGACAAAGTAAGAGTAGGAAAGCTCTGTCAAGCTTGCTTCCCCGGCCCCCCGAGGATGCTCCAGGTCAATGTCCTCCTCTTCTGCTCTTGATGGGAACATTGTAATGTTCAATCATCTCTCTAGCACTGATCATTCTGAAAAACCTGCTCTTTTAAAAGGTACAGAACATTAGGGATGCCACGGGCGAAGCAAAACATAATGGAAAAAGAGCTGACAGAGACTGAAACTAGATGCAATGAGACTGAAACAGTAGATACAAGGAAATTGTGTCAAAAGCTTTTTTCGCAATTTCTCACAAACTGGTGTCATAACAGTTAACATAACAGACCAAATCTCTTACATCACACAGTGCATTATCATTTTTATTGTTATATACTGTGTATATATAACTACAAGATATTAAGCACTCTAAAACAAGATAGTAAAGTTATGGGCACATGACCATATCCTTCTAGAAGCTTCATCTGGACATTCCCCTTTGAGCGTGAGGCTCCTGACGAGGAGGTACAGCAGTAGGATTTAGTAGTTATTGGAAAAAGCTCAGACCTGTGTAGCATCAGCATGGACTAAATCAGCAGCTGCCACTGCTAGTAATCCCACCTCTCTTTTTGTTGGGGCCCAGGGTCAGCACCGTACAAAGGGCCTGACCTGCAAGAGTCAGTAGAGCAGAGGCCTAGCAGGACAGAATAAAGTGCTGGGTCAAAGCTGACTCATCAGAGATCCTAGAAGCAGCACTCAACTGCCTGTAGAGAAGACAATACTGTTGTAGACTTATGTAACACACCCGCTAGCTGCAACCCGCTTAGCTGTGTGAGGATGTACCAAATCATTTCACATTTCATTGCTTCATGCTATCTTGTCCTCATTTTTAGTTGGCAAAACTAGGTTGAAAAATAAGATTGTCTTTCAGCATGATATATATACCATTCAGCATGATGTACTACCGTTCAAAAGATTGGGGTCAGCAAGTTTTTTTTTTTTTTTTTTGAAAGAAATCTCTTATGATCACCAAGGCTGCATTTATTTGAAAACAGTAATATTGTAAAATATTATTACAATTTAAAAGAAATGCTTTCTATATTTATATATTTAGGCCAATTATTCTTCTTCTCTAAAATGAATTGCATTTTTTAGGGGCCTAAACATGCTCAAAAACTCATGAAACTTTGCACACGTGTCAGAAGTGGTGGAAATTTACATCCGATATAGATTTTAGAATTAGGTGTGCCAAAATGGCTCGATAGCGCCACCTACAAAATTTCAATTAAGCGCCCTTCGTGCTACATTTCACGTACAGGTATGAAATTCGGTAGACAGATGTAACATCTCAATACCTACAAAAAAGCCCATGGGTGCAAAGTCTGTAAACCCAACAGGAAGTGAGATATGTTGAATTTTCTCTGCAAAATTTTGGCAGTTTTTTGCCATTTCCAGACGTTGTATTTTAACGAACTCCTCCTAGAGCTTTAATCAGATCAGTGTCATATTTGGTCAGTCTAATCTAAAGGCCTTTGCGATGTTAAATTGCAAAGATCTAGAGTTTTCACTAGGGCGTGTCCTGACAAAAATCAATGTTTTGCCATGAAACAGGAAGTTGTTGTAACTCGGGCATACAATGTACGATCTGTATGAAACTTCACATGTTTTATTAGAGTCCTGGCCTGAAGACATCTACATCTACATGGCAATATTCAGTTACAGTCATAGCGCCACCTGAGGGTAACAGGAAATGACATGTTTTACACTGTGATTAACTCCTCATAGAGATATAACCAGAAGCTCATCATATTTGGTCAGTCTAATTTTAAGGCCTTCGTGATGTTAAATTACAAAGATCTTGAGCTTTCGTTGAAGGGTGTGTCCTTGGTGACTGACAAAGTCTGATGTTCCACCATGAAAGGGGAATCACATTTTGAGGGCCTAAACATGCTCGAAAACTCATTAAACTTTCCAGATGTGTCAGAAGTGGTGAAAATTTACATCTGATATGGGTTTTAGAATTAGTTGTGGCAAAATGGCTCGATAGCGCCACCTACAAAATTTCAACGAAGTGCCCCTGACCCTACGTCTCACGTACAAGTATAAAATTCGGTACACACATCTAACAGCCCAATACCTACAAAAAAGTTGGAGCAAAATCTGTAAACCAACAGGAAGTCAGATATTTTGAATTAACTTTGAAAAATTTGTGCAATTTTTGCCATTTCCAGACGTTGTACTTTAACAAACTCCTCCTAGACCTTTATTCAGATCAAGGTCATATTTGGTCAGTCTAATCTAAAGGCCTTTGCGACGTTAAATTGTGAAGATCTTGAGTTTTCACTAAAGGGCGTGTCCGTGGCACCCTGACAAAATTTGATGTTTCACCATGAACGATGAAGCTGTTGTAACTCAGGCATACAGTGTCCGATCTGCCCCAAACTGTGTGATAAGAGTCATGTGTGATAAGAGTCCTGGCATAAAGACATCTATATGCCAATATTCAGTTAGTCATAGCGCCACCTGCTGGCAACAGGAAATGGCATGCTTTACACTGTAATTCACTCACAGAAACACATTTCAATATGCCACGAAGTGCCAAACATACTAGAAACACATTAAATCATGCAACACTTGGCTAAGTGCTAATGTATGCAATTAACGCCATGAAAGAGGAAGTTGTTGTAACTCAGGCATACGATGTCTGATCTGCTCCAAACTTCACATATTTGATAACAGTCCTGGCCTGAAGACATCATTACTCCAGTCTTCAGTGTCAATGATCCTTCAGAAATCATTCTAATATGGAGAAAACAAAATGAATAATAAAAACTCAATTGTCTAACAATGGCAGCTGAGAAGGTCATTCTTTGTGTTCTTTTTGAAGAAATTTCAGAGCCTGATGAAATCGGTATGCAGTTAAAGAGAGACCCAGAGAGAGGAGAAGAAAGAATGTTTCTGTCTTTATATTCCTGACTCCTTATGCTCTATCCTGTGCGTGCGAGTCTACATCCTAAAACCCAATCAATAAACAACTCATGAATGACGCAACTACAATGGATTTTCTAAATATGTCACAACTGAGTAGCAAATCAATAATCAGTTTGTGGTCAAAATAAATACGTAACCTCACACTTCACCTCAGGCAATGCAAATACCCATTTAAAAATAAGCATAGATCAAAATATAATACATATTTGCTCATTTTTTAAAGGCAAGGCTTAAGCCTAGTCCCAGACTTAAATGCATGTTTGAGCTGTGAGCTTAACTGAAAGCAACTTCCACTGACATATCTTAAAATATGTCAGTGCCATCATTTTGTCTAAAGATGCACACTTGTAATGGTGTTTTCTAAGGCACGTTTTTAAAAAGTGACTTAAATCTCCTAATTTAACTATTCCTGGCTTATTCTAAGCCCTGACTGTGATACCAGGCCATTTAATGTTAAATAAACCTTGTGAGCCATAAGTGGGTAAAAAGGCATTTTAATGATTATGAAAGTTCAAATCCACTGGAAGAAAATGTGGTAAAGAACAGAATTCATTATGTGACTAAAATTAAAAATGACAGCCATAGTTTCCTTATTGTAGCATGGCTTAGAATTGGATGTAACAATTTCCTATGTTTTGGCCATTTCTAAGATAAGCCTTAGTTTATGTGTTAGTATTTACAACCAACCCTGCTGGCCAAAGTTTGTGACCTCACTTGATCCCAAAGTCACTTCTTGACCCTAGTGCCACCTGATAAGCTGAGGTCAGAAGGTTAGCCCTATAAACCAAGCTGGCGTCTTGGTGTCCAACACCTTAAAGGAGTTTCAACCTTATCTTGAAATGATCTGCATCTTAAAGCAACAGCAATGCAAAGGACCAAATGTAAAAAAGAAAAGGATTCTTATGGTGCACTAAATTAGATGATCAGTTGTTACAAAATATTCCCCCAGTTTCACAGACAAGGCTTAAACCAATTTCCAGACTAAAATGCATGTTTGAGCTGTTTTAACTGAAAGCAACTTGTGCTGGCATATCTTAAAATATGTTTGTTTTGTCTCAAGATGCACACCAGTAATGTTTTTTTCTCTAAAGCATGTTTATAAAAGTTACTTAAATGTCCTAATTGAACTAAGACCTAATCCTGGCTTAATTTAAGCCCTGCCTGTGAAACCAGGCCATTATAAAAATTAGTTTGAGATACACCATGTGTTTTTTTTTAATTTGATTATGTGCACTCTAAATGAATGAAAACTCCATTTGTGTTACTGCTAGAACGGTCTGTGGGGGCGCTGTTGCTAATGAAGGTACAGCACTGAAGTTGTTTTTTTAATGTGTCCGGATGTGTGCAAGGTTTGAGGGAAAAAAAAAATATGCAAAGCATCCATATTTCATACAAGTGGTCTTGCTGATGTTTTAAGTTCTGAGCAGCAGCCTGTTTGCTTTGATGCACTAATTTCAGCATAGTAGATAGTGAAAATGAATAAAGCAGAAGTACAACAGAAGTTATGGAATTTTAGGTTTATTTATTTTCAAGGAAGAACTAAGACAAAAGTTAAAACCATTACGAACATACATTTCAGTCATTATCTTATGTTCTTAATGATCTCTGAAATGAAAATCACAATGAAATAAGACAAAATATACCACTGAGACAAAATAAACAAGAAATATTGCACTTAATTTCTAAAACATACCATATTTCCATTAAAGGTTATTCCTGACAGAGTCAAGAGTTTAGCTTTAACACTGGACTACACGGAAGGCCAAGCGTTAGACGATAGTTTTGACCAACCACAAAAAGAAACACTTTTCTTTTTGTGTTTAAGCTTATTCTTTCATTAGTAGCCAATTTTGGTTCGATTTTAAACTATAAAACACAACAGAGAAGCGGATCATTTTCTTATAATCATCTCTTCAGTTTTTTGGATGACCCATTTCTCTAAGGTGTGCTACAGCTATTGTTCCCATAATAATTGAGAGGAGAGGATCTGTATAAGATCGTTTGTCTGAAAAACAAACACTGAATGCCCAACAGTATTCAACAGAACCAATAAATGAAAACCGAAACCCATTCAAATCAAAAGTGGCGTGATCAATGCTCGCTTTGAAGGACTTCCTGGTTTTCCCTTTTTGTCCTTTTAAACTAAACCACAATCTGTAGGACTAAAAGGATAACAAATAGGATGTTAAGAATGTTAAGATCAGTTCTTCATCAAGGCCACTATGTTAAGACCACTTTACTTTGCTCCAAAAACTGCTGATTCATAACCCCCCCCAACCCCAACCCCCAACCCCATAACCTATAACACATACTGTGTATGCACACAAATTCTGACTAATTCTATAAATCCATACACTACTTCAACTATTTATGTTGCTAAATAGTTGAATGACAAGATTCCTCCAGACCTCAACCAGACATGAGCAGATTGATGGTTTCAATTCAGTAAAAAAGTGCTTAAATGTAGGCCAAGCATGATCAGAGCCTAAACTACTTCTGTAGTCGAATGAGTTTTAAAAACAAATGTACAACTCATTTCAACTGGATTCGGATATCTCTGGATAGGATCCAGAGTCCTCGTTTGCTTTACAACTTGGCTTTTTAAGCATTTGTGCCATTCTTTGGGTCATATCTGGCTTCACCAGTCTGAAGAAACATTACGTCAAATGTAAGTCTGCCGGTGCAGCAGGACAAAAAGGGAATGTTGTAAGTCTTTGAAAGCTGCCTTGCATCTTTGTGCATATCTCTTCTCTTTATTGAATCGGTTTTTCAATATTGAATCTGAATTTCCTTCTATAGTCTCCTTCCTTGAACTGAAACAGTGCAATTGAAACATAATCTACACCATTTTTGTTTTCATCATTTGGCAAGTGAGATCACCTGAGACTGAGTGCTTTTTTTTCAGGCAGTGCAATCTCGAAGCCTGCACCGCTACACACTACAAACAGAAAGGCAACTAACTCTTCAGGCATCCTGCCCAGACCCCACCCTGTTTTATCTCTCTGCTCCGATCACACACATGAACACCAAGTCCCGGACTTTTGCTCCTCTACCAAACAACACGTGCAGCAAATTTAACACCAAGCAAACCACGTTTGGCTTAAAGGCATTCTACATTTAGAACCAAAAATAAAAGTCCATTTGAACATGAAAAAATAAAGCAAAAGCCACACTTGGGTTATGAGTTGGTGAGGCAACGTTGCAAAAGCTTTCAGACAGCATGTTACCAAGAGCAGATTATCGACTGAGGAAACACAATCAATGAAAACTACAGACCTCAAAAGAGCTTAAACAAGATCAGTGCATTATGTCAGTCCATTCAGTCAGTTATTCCTCAGAATCTGTTCTTTGTGTTGTTTGTAATTTGTGCGGCTCAAGCGAAACTGTTATAAGCCTATAATCTCTTAGTCCAAGAGGCCGAAAACTGAAATAAAACAATCAGTGATTTTAAAACTCAAGTGAGGAAAACAAACGTGCAAACAGAAATCAAAAACTGAGGCAAGAGAATGACGCATTTCTCTCAGATGTACTGCGAATGGCTGCGGTCGTAGTGTTTTCTTGCATTTCTCTTCAGATCTCGGACAAGGTCTGCATGTTCTTTGTCAACATTTTCTTGAAAAGCATGAGAAAAGTGACTACTTTGACAAAGCTCTGCAGGCTTAGTCCGGTGGGGCATGTCCCATCCATGGGGGGGGCCGAATCTCTGGGTCGGGTAATTTGCCAGTGACTTCCTGCACCCTTACGTATGGATTTCTCCATGGAGGTTTTGTTTTCTCTTGGTGGTGACAGCAAAGCGAACAATCGCTGTCATCGGGAGATAAACAAAAGTGAAAGCTCCTAAAGCCCAACTGCTTTGGACTCATTCCATGCATTTCTCAACGTGATGGGCAGGTGTCGAGTCTCTGCTCCGCGGTCGATGTGGCTTGATCTGGATGTGGATCAATCTGATGGAGACGGGAACAGAAAAACAGCTGCCGTGAGTCGAAAGCATGTAAACATGGCTGAAAGCTGCCTCCTGAGAGAAATATCAACATTTTACCCATCAAAAACACTGAAAGCTTACCTCAGAGTAGGGTGGAGGGGGTCGGAAGCGGAACTCCTGGATGTAGGCCAATATTGGGGCTTCAAAGTTCTCCCGTCCTGACGACACTTCCAGACAGCTCTGCCTCTGGTCTTCTGTGACCACCTCTGCATAGGCTGGAGGAGCTGCATAGAGAAAAAGTAAATGTTAATACTGTCACTATGCCAACCATGATATCTATTTCTTCTCTGCGCACAATGTTATCTCCACTTCCTCTTTTGGTGTCTTATTTAAAGGAACACTAAGCAACAAGTTCTTTCTCTGTAATCTGAGAAAATTCAGATTTAAATCACATGAATTCCATATATACCGAATCCTGACTCTTATTATATTGCAAACATGCCTCAAAACAGAAAAGTTCCTTACCTTCAGGCCTCTCAGGGAGGGCCATGCCTAACCAGCTCATGGTCATGCTGCACTGACTGCTCACAGAAGACGTACGGCTACCAAAGGGATGGAGGGGGATGGTGCCAATCACCAGGGGCAGGTTCAAAGACAGGTTCATGGCTCCTGGGATATCTACATACACCTGCAGATAATAATATTGGGAATTTAGGTTAAACATTTCACAAATAGTGCACCTTGATTTGTAAATATGACCATCCGGTTGTTAAGTCTGACGTCATGCGTCACCATTTCCAGGTCCAAATGCTTCTTTGTATCCAAAAAGCAAACAAGTGGTGCTTATATACACTCATGGTGTGCAGTACTACCAATAAAAAAAAAATCATGATCCTAACCTTTATCTCCATACCAAAATTTCTGTTGGCCAGACAGTGATTTATCTTTTTTGAATTGATAAAGTACTGGTGTCCAGGACACTGTGAGCTCAGAGACTGTAATGTAAACCGTCAGGTTTTAGAGCGCTAGGCTCATAAACGGCTAAATGGAATAGAGACTTGGACACTGAAATGGTATTTGATGAGTTATGATTTAACAAGGATCCTGCTTTAAAAAAGTAGGGATGACCCAATCATTGTGCCAGAGTATTTTCAATCACTTTAGATCAAAAGCTTCTGCTGAAAGGCAAGAAACTAAAGAATTTGAAGGAGGCAAAAAATATAACAGCATTATTTATGTATTCACAGCCTATCAACAATGTATCTTCAGAACTGAGTGATGAACTGAAATAGTAAACTCTAATATTAGGATATGAGCAATGACAGATTAGTTTATGGGGTTAATAGGCCATTAACACTCAATGGCCTGAATTTCATCAGATATTTTAGGCTGATCTTCTTATCAGTATGTGCTGGGAGTACTTGGCATAATCTTCTTATCATTCATGGTGCTGCATGTGTGGAAGAGCAAGATGGGCTTTCAAGGAACTGATCCTTTAGCTGCTTGAAATTGACATTTAAAAGCTCTGAAATTACTTATATACATTTTAAGCTATAGAAAATGCCAGCACTTGATCGCTAATCACCTAAAATCTAAAATCAATACAAACTAAAAAAGCACTTGACATACCATGAGTGAGTACTCCACTCTAATGATACTGCAGTCGAGGATGGAGGGTGATACAGGAGGAATTTTCAACATTTTTCCGTTCCATGTCTCCGTCTTGCCAGAAGAAAGCGACTCCCCTCGGATGTTGGCCACCAATTGCTTGATCTCCTTCATCTTCCCTTTGGCAAAGAAGGTCTGCGTTTGGTAAATGGCAGCCTTTGGCACAACCATACGCGAGGAGCAGTTTTCAATTTCTGCAAAGATCTGAATGGACTCTCCTGTGTGAAGAAATGATGCATTGTTAATGGTACCAAAAAGTATCAAGGGGCATCATGTAGGGCTGCAACAATTAATCGATAAAATCACTAATGAAAATAATCAACTAATTTCATTAACGATTAAATATGGCAGTCAAGTCACTTTACAGTAGTGAATAACATATTTCTATGGACAAAATGCATCTGGAAAACAGCACAGGATGCAGAGCTGTTCTAAACATGAGAATGCGTAGTATTAAGCGCTTCAAACTAAAGCTTATAGTTTAATGCACCTTGCCATGTCATGTGCTTTGACGGATGAGCGTCAAATAGGAGCACAATAATTCAGACTAAAATATACATTATTATAAAATATTTGCTCATATTAGTAGTAATTGTAGTTTTAATGAGAGTAGCAGTAAATTGACTATTGTAATGGAGTACAAATATGTTCAGATGAGTGAATGCGTTCCTCCTACCTCGTGCCAGGTAACCTTTTTTGTTTTTCTTTATTATCATTTTTAATTTAGTGATTTTAAGTTCTGCTTTTAAATGGTAAGCAATCCATTTATATTTTAACCCCCTTTTTTGCACATTGTTTAATTGCACATAGCTTACATAGATACATTAACTATAGGCCTATTTGTTTCTATTGTCTTCAGATTGCACATTGTTTGAAGGACAACATTGGGCAGTATGTGGTATAACAATTTTGTTTTTTTTAATTGAAATTATTAATTTTTCAAATATTTTTTCATTTTTGGATTAATCAAATAAATAATTGACAGAATAATTGAAATTAATCGTTAGCTGCAGCCCTAGTATCATGTAAAAATACAGTGGGGTCCAAATGTCTAGTGAAAATATTAACTGTCAGAAGATTTACCTGGAGTATAACCCTTCCGTTCAATTTTGGCACTTAAGGAGATTGGACCTGAGGTGCAAAACCAGCAGCATAGCGTCTTTTCTTTAGTTCCTGCCTGGGGAGACTGTGCAAAGCAGAATAACAAAACTTTAGAATGCAAGAACTTTTAATGGTTAATCTTCACCATTGCATTGATGAATCAGGAACGAATAGAGGGATGCAAATGATGCAAACACTCACCAGCAGGAGAGGAGTGTTGATGTCGATGTGTTCAAAGACAGTGAACTCTTTCTTGGTCTTCATGGGCAGAAGCCATGGCCTGTGCAGCTCAGCCTTCACCCAGTAGCGCACACTGCCATGCTTCCCTTCGAACGAGGTAGCCAGAGGTCTGCATGTGCATGACACAAAGAAAATAAAAATTCTAACATACAGTACAGATGAATATTATAAGGTTCGGTGCCACATCTGATCAAAACTCACGTTTGTGGAAGCTCAAAGCTGAATGCATACTCATGTCTTCCTGAATGAATAGTGGTGAGTCCCTCCTCAGAGTTATCATCATCTGAAACAGAAGAGAATAATATTCCAAATATACCTTACCTGCCAAAGCATTGATCATCTTCTTGTTTGTTACATGATCTAATTTATTCAAACACATATGCATACTTCTGCTAAATGCTTAAATGTAAACATAAGCACACTTCATAAACCCCAGCAAATCATATGCATCACTATTAAATTTTACCCATGAATTATGAGTGTAATCACATGTATAATCATTGCACTTGAGACACAGGTGTATTCAGATTCAGTATTTATTCTGAATGGGATAAATACTCGTAAGATCCACTGCAGTTCAAATGAAACATAAGGTAAATGTGAAACAAAATTCCAATTTTAAATAATGTTTGTGTAACACACCAAAAAGCACCGGTGGCTTTCGTTTAGCCAGCTCAGCACTCCATTCAGCTTAGCGGAGCTATGGTAAACAAGCACGGAGCTGTCAATCAAGGGCAGACTCCAGCAAGAGAAGACCGGCCTAAACCGGAGCCAACTGCTTCACTGTGCAGGAGCGCTCATTACGTATTCAGTGTGCGGCGGCGGGCGCGAGCGCGCGTACACACAGTGCCCGGACTACGCGTGTGCTGCGGCGTGGACCTCAGGAGTGTTCTCCCATTCAGCAAAACACGTGCGAGAAATATGACCCAAAAAAATAAATTAAAAAACACCAGCAATCACAAACGACAGAAAACCGACCAGTTTCCATATAATTCGACCTTTATTGTAACCAATCAATCATACATACAGAAAAGCAAATTAGAACAATTAAACACGTTATTTAGATTAGAACTTTACAGAAGAATGGATTTCTTTGAAATTACAATACGCATGCAATTAACAAAGCCATAACATGCACTACTTGATTTATATACAAAGGGTTTCAACATTCAAACATTGACTAGCACATTCTGTACCAGAAGCCAGCTCAGGTTAACAAAAACTTTACAACAGAATAGCGACCGAATATGGAAAGGTTATTATACAATTTTGGTGTATTCTTGAGGTCACATTCCCCCCTGGGTAAAGCAAAGTTTCACACTTGCAATTTAGTAACCCTGTGTTTTGAAGTTCTGCTTAGTGCCAAATGTACAGTATGGAACAATGCAGCAGCAGAACGTTACATCAAGTTGTTTGGCAAAAGACGACCAATGAACTGCCTCATTAAATATTCTGAACAGTTGCAGAAACTGTGGAACGTGCTGAGAGAAAACTGAAAATGTCGAACAGCTAACGGCGTTAACTGGAGTTAAAAAGAGACGGTTGTTTTCCATTTTTGCAAACGTTTTAGGTGGCTTAAACAGCCAGAGTGACAAACTCGCAGTTATCAGAGCTGCATTCGTCAAATACAAGTTTTCGACCTCATAAATATGCAAATGAGGGTTTATAAATATACAGTGTGAAACCAGATTACCCAGGAATATGATTACTCTGGCCAATTTCAAGTATGAAGAGTCCAATAGTTCATGCAGAGAGGTTGTCAGTCAGCATTGACATTTTATAGAATAATGGACCACTGAATGCATTTAAATTGAATAGCCACTACTGTATATGTGCAAGGTTGCATACTACAGCCACTGGTGCAAAGTTGCTGTTTTTCTCACTTTCCGCAAAAGCATGATGTCATAGAAGACACGTTGGCGCCTCCACCAATCAGAGACAAGAACGGCTAGACACTGCATCAAAACAGGATTGAACCGCTTCTAACAATGGGTGGAAACTTAAGACATTATGCCGAAAGATCTGTCATTACGCTGATATTATATAAAATTTATGGTCGTTTTTTTTCCAAAAGAAATGTATAGTGGTAGAGCACCGAAGACGAATCTCGTTTTTCATAAGGCTGTAGCATGAGATGAGCAAACTGTGTGGCCACCATTCATTCATTCAAGCTGTCACTGACACCTGAAAGAATGTTGAAGTGTAGTCCAGAATAACAAAATAAATGTGCTGAATATCACGTATTTAGGCGCTCTAAATGGGATAGTGAAAATTAAGCGTCCATGTTTTTTGCCAAATCATTATTTTTTGAATGGCTGATGAGTGTAATGTTCCATGTATGGTGTATTATTTTCCATTAATAAGCCAATCAAACCCAACAAATGAATGCATAAAACAATCGATAAAGAAAAGAAAGATATATGCATGTACAGTATGCTGCCTACAGATCCACCGGTCAACAAGTACTGTGCAGCATCCAAAGTATGTCATGTCATCCTGGACCACTGAGCATCCCACCAGTACTTTCAACTGCTCTTTACTGAACAAATCTACACTGAGAGCATGTTTGATCTGCATTCTTACCTCTTTCATGGCCAATAAGGATGTCTCTATGATTCAGATATTCCACTTCTTCTGTATAATTTTGAGTGTAGGCAGTGTTGGATCCAGCATTTCGTGATTCTGTCCAACGAACTTTTGCGAATCCTTTTGCATGTATTTTAAGTGACTTTACACGAATCTCCCCGGTGACTTCAATAATAACTCTTCCTGAGACGGAGTCCCCACTTGAGAAAACAGGGACATTGCTGTCATTTAGACAGTCGTAGCTTACAATGAAGCTCTTTACCTTTCCTAGCACCATGGTGGCAAGAAAATAAAATGTACAAAGTTTTGTAGACAAAAAAAATCACACGGCAAAGTCTATGAAAATAATCTCTTATGAAAAAAAGCGAGAGTTAACACTGGATAGTGTCATTGAGATGCGAGAGCTGAATAACAGCAAAAGATGCTGTTATCGCGTCTCGGTGAAGGCTTGATGGTCTGCAATGAAAGACAGCGAAATTTCGCCACCGGCTCACTTTAAGCGCTGCTCTTGTGAAAAACAAGTTAGTGCGCATGCGCGTACCTCTTATCCGTCCCCCTTCTTCCGCTTTTTGTGCAGTTCTTTGACCGGGACTCAGGAGACAAATAACAGCGAACAGCTGAGCAGTGTATTAAAAGAATACGTGGAAGTCTAAACGTTTTTCACACGTTTAGGTAGAGCTCCACATTAATATTTGAACAGTTTGGTTATAGAGTAACATGTTATAGTCTGATAAGTGAATTTAGCTCTGTTTACTCAATGGTACGCACAACAGGAACATAAAATACCTTAGACAATTTGTTATTTTCCAACATATTATGACTTAATGCAATTGTTTTTATCCGAAATATTGATTTTACTTCAAATTTTACCGCTTGCCTCTGAATGCAGAAAATCAGATATTGATAAAGACATTTACCTGGAGGTCAGTGGCATTTTCACGGCATGCTGCCATGCTGTTTAGATAAAGAAGGTGAATTGATGCCAATTGGTACCAGCTTTAAACCATAATATATGTCAACTGAGTTTGCGTTTTTAATATTTATTTCCAGATATTGGGCCAAGCCACACAGGAATGCCTATCCTTCCCCCACATTTTTATTTTATATTTCTGTATTCTTAAAAGCACTTGAGTAAACTTTGTGCAACTACTCATTTCCATGGAATACAAGCTTCAGTATCGCCTTTGTGAAGGTGGCATAAGGAGAAAAAGCATAAATAAAACTGACATCATTATTATAGATGAGGTTGATTTTCATAATTTCACTTGCAGATTTATCTGCCGTGTAGACCTACAGTACATGTTGGTTCAAGCTGTGAAAACTGATGCTCCACCCTGCGGCTGCAGAAACTCTTGCTTTCTTCTGTGTCTTGCTTTAATCGCTTGTGTGTCTGCTGCCCTCTAGTGGTTTGTTGGAGAACAGTAATTCGAAACCAATTTGCCCCAAAAAGTTATAAACAATAGCCTCTAGTTATAATTTTCCTGGTTGGAGCTGAATTATATTGTTTGCATTAACTTATTTGTTTTTCTAAGAAGATGGTTTCGTTTCAGTGTGACTTATATAGTGAAGTCACATATAACAAATACAGGTTCCTGAGAAAAGTAACTTGCTAAAATGTTAACGTTAAACATTTTAGAAACTTTAGCAACTAACATTAATGTTCATGATAAGTAGACTAAAAGTGTCTTTAGACAGAAAATGTTTGCCTGGTGTTGGGCAACACAACACAATTTTCAAAAATGAACTGCAATAAACTAGAAGACATTGTTGAAATGGTCAGTAGAGAAAAGTAAACATGGGTTGGGCTGATCTGTCAGAGACTGTTGACATCAAGGAATTTTACTTTGTGTGCAAGTGTGTTGGGGGATGAGGATGTATGATCAAAATCTCATTTGAATTTACCTATGCATGGTGAAATATATGCATAATCACAACAGAACTAAAATGTAAGACATTTTGAGTTTATTCAGAGTTTAGTATCTTTTTTTTTTTTTTTTTTTTTTACTATATAGACTTTATATTTGAGACAGATTTTTGTTGTTGTTGTTGTTGTTTTGAAGTAGGGTGTTAAAGTATTTGATTCCTAGAGATTTGTGTGTATGTTGAGATTCTAATAATAAATCCAATAACAAACTCAGGAGATAACAACCAAATCAAATACAAACAATACCAGACAATACACTAATGAAACTAGGGGCTTACAGATAGAGTAATCAATAGAAAACAGAACAGATGTGTGGGACTAATTAACAACCAAGAAAACTAACTAGGGAACACAGGCAAACTCAGGTAGATGAGAACAGGGAAAACAGAACCAAAACACACTATGCATGTGACAATAACTTAGTAAAGAAACTCATGCAAATATGTAAAAGTTTTTAGCAATTACAGTTCATAGATCATTTTTATCATGAACCGGAGGTAAAAAAGTGAAAATTTAGAACTAAAAAAGCTGCAATATGTTCTAAAAAGAACAGCATGCAGTACTATCAGATTCAGCTAAATAAGTTGAAGTGATTAGGGATGAAGTTTTTTTTTTTTTTTTTTTTTTTTTTTTAACAAACTACAGCTACATTCCCTGTAAAATAAAGAAAAGTCCTAGTTTATAAAGCACATTGATAGACACTGAGCTTAAATCACACAGATAAAACCATGAAGTTATAATTGACACATCATAAGTGGTAGTCAAAAGTTGGTGAAGGAGACCAATAAGACTAATTTGGAGTGGATTCTTTAGTGCTTTGATTTGGATCATAAACTGGTACAGATAGAGCCGGATGGAATCTGGCATTTGGATCTGGATAAACCTCTGCAGCAGCTCCTGGATGGGGTAGAGCTGTAGGGTCATACAGATTGGGGTAAAGTTCTGCATATGGAGGTGGTTGTTCACTAGGACAGAGCACAAGGTTAGGCTGAGGTGTCGGATATGGCTGGAATACTCCAGGTGGGCCTTGACAGGGAGGACATTGTTGGTCAGCTGGAAGAATAACCACAGGAAATTTGACTGCTGGATCTGAGGCTAAAGACACATCCAGATAGACCTGAAAGACAATCAGGGACAGAATAGTTTAAGAGAACTGTGACACTATGTGTTGAAGTTACAAAGGAGAGAAAACAAATAATTTATTTATTTTTGCTTTACTCTTTGTTAGAAAATCTTGTCTATGCTGTTAAATCAATGTTGTTATAGACTCTTTTAGCACAGAAATTAAAAAGCATTTGAGAAATTTGTGAAAATTAAGGAATAGTTGCCTAATTTCTTTCATTTACTCGCCATTATGTTTCAAACCTGTATTACTTTCTTTCTTCTGCAGAACACAAAATAGGGTATTCTAAAATTTAAAAAATGTTTAAACTGTTTTAAAATATCTTCTTTAGTGTTCCAAAGAAGAAAGAAAGTCGTACAGGTTTGAAATGACATGAGGGCGAGTACATTTTAATTTTGGGGTGAACTGTCACTTTAAATATGGCAATACTAAAGAAGATGAAGTAGCACCTTGAGTTCATACTGCACTTTTATAATTCTGCAGTTTTCAAAGGTGACAGTCAGGTCACGTGGAAGGTTCATGTCCACTATGAATTTTGTCTTTTCTCCAGATGGGATGCGATCTTTAGTTTTTTTGACTATAACCTTAAATCCTTCATTAGTGCTCCCTTCAGCCTTGAACGTCTGTTGCTGCATGAGGCTGTACTTTAGCTTGACGTCACGAGATGAAGAGTTGTCAACATCAACAGAAACTCTGATTGTTTCACCTGCAGCGATGTAAGGAATTATAAGGATT
The DNA here is from genome assembly GCF_019924925.1 of Ctenopharyngodon idella. Classification (NCBI taxonomy): domain Eukaryota; kingdom Metazoa; phylum Chordata; class Actinopteri; order Cypriniformes; family Xenocyprididae; genus Ctenopharyngodon; species Ctenopharyngodon idella. The sequence continues at coordinate 16,506,222 of NC_067224.1, read as the reverse complement.
TAGAGACAACATTTATCAATAATGGGGAAAAAAAGACAAAATGACTATAGCTGGGTTTTCCATCCAAGTCGTAAATTGAATGTATGTAAAACCTATTTGCAGATAAAACAGTGTTTCCATTCAGTGTGTTCAGGAGAACAAAGCAGTCACATTCAGAGAAACTGGAGTCAAATATCAATGGGAATGGAAGTCAAAAAAAATTGTTGTTAGCCTTTCACTTCAGTATTTCAGAATGACTATTTTTAGAGATTTAAGATACTATGCAGTAGTGCTAGTTGATGCCCATGTCTTCTTACCTAATAAAAAGTGTACCCTCAAGTGACCGTATAGGTCCGTATATGTTTTTATGCAAATTTGGGAAATTTTATTTGCATTTGTTGTTTACATCCAGGATTTTTATGCAATATCTCAAAATGTGCATAAAAATATGTTGATGGAAACCCGTCTATTGGCATTACAGGCTAGTTTAGGTGTTTGAGAGCTACACAGGTGATCACCTTGCATATAGCCAGTTTTGTCTGTTGTTACTGTCATTGACATTTTTCCTGAGCCAAAAAGTTTAATCTTCTTTTCTTCTGTGCCAGATAGTGGTTGCTGTATAACAACATATTGAAATGAGTAAACTAAAATCACATTAAATTTCCTCTGAGCTCTAGGTCAAAGCAAATGGTTTAAATCACAATTCTGATGATAGTATAAGCAGTTACATAATCTCTCTATTTATCAATAGATGAGTGCCAAAGAGTCAAACATGTTATTATAATTCATACCAGTAAATTATCATTGATCCCATCATTCTTGGGCACAAAGGTTAATTCTGTACATGTAGTAAATGTTGGCTTCCATGGCCTCTTCAGCTTTACGGTCATGATGTATTTAACCAAGCCATAATATCCTTTAAAAGATGGAGGCATATTTCTGAAATGAAGGTAAAATAAAAATATTTAGGTTCTCACAAATGACTGACAAGCATTATAGTGCATAATATGGTCGTGTGCATTAGCAAAAAGTATATATATACTTGGGGGGGTGTTTTGAAAAGTTTTTTTTTTTTTTTTGTCTTTTTCCCCCTTTGAAAATAAATCACAACCCACAGTGGAGCTATATACTATTTTTTGGCAACTGTTACAGAAACATTTTTACAAAAAAATCTTTTGATTTAACCTTAAGTTTTGAAGTATTAGATAGCTTCGATATTTGCACCTGTATTTACAATGACACTAATAATTCTTAATTTCTGATAGGAATGCAAAATCAATCGGTAGTTAATAGAATAACGAGACGCAAACCTCCACGTTCAGTTGCGTTTGCTCCCATTTATTTTTGATTGCAGTGCATACACATACAAACTTTTAGTCCAAAAGTGTGCACATTTGGAAATACACGAAGAAAGAATAGAAGCAGGGCCATACGTAGGGTTTCATAATTACCGAGGTCACAAAATGTAGTTTGCTAGGGAGGTTTGGGGGCATGCTCCCCTGAGAAAATTTAGATTTCCCTGGTGTACATATGTGCATTTTTAAGACGTTTTAAGGCCAACAAATTGGATAACAATAACTTTAAAACCATGTCAACAAATACATACATGCATGCACAGTTTTGAGGCAGCTTAATCGCATGTTTGGTAATTTCATGACTCCATTTACAACAGAACAATGACGGTGCATGCTCGTAGTTTCTTTTTCTTGTTATATATATATATATATATATATATATATATATATATATAACCAAAAGTTTTGGGACGTCTGCCTTTACATGCACATGAACTTTAATGACATCCCATTCTTAATCCGTAGGGTTTAATATGGACTTGGCCCACCCTTTGCAGCTATTACAGCTTCAACACTTCTGGGAAGGCTTTCCATAAGGTTTAGGAGTGTGTTTATGGGAATTTTTGACCATTCTTCTAGAAGCGCATTTGTGAGGTCAGGCAGTGATGTTGGCGAGAAGGCCTGGCTCGCAGTCTCCGCTCTAATTCATCCCAAAGGTGTTCTATCGGGTTGAGGTCAGGACTCTGTGCAGGCCAGTCAAGTTCCTCCACACCAAACTCCATGTCTTTATGGACCTTGCTTTGTGCACTGGTGCGCAGTCATGTTGGAACAGGAAGGGGCCATCCCCAAACTGTTCCCACAAAGTTGGGAGCATGAAATTGTCCAAAATGTCTTGGTATGCTGAAGCATTAAGAGTTCCTTTCACTGGAACTAAGGGGCCAAGCCCAACCCCTGAAAAACAACCCCCCACCATAATCCCCCCTCCACCAAACTTCAGGCAAGTACCGTTCTCCTGGCAACCACCAAACCCAGACTCGTCCATCGGATTGCAGACAGAGAAGTGTGATTCGTCACTCCAGAGAACACGTCTCCACTGCTCTAGAGTCCAGAGGCGGCGTGCTTTACACCACTGCATCCAACGCTTTGCATTGCACTTGGTGATGTAAGGCTTGGATGCAGCTGCTCGGCCATGAGACCCATTCCATGAAGCTCTCTACACACTGTTCTTGAGCTAATCTGAAGGCCACACGAAGTTTGGAGGTCTGTAGCTATTGACTCTGCAGAAAGTTGGTGACTTCTTCGCACTGTGCACCTCAGCATGCGCTGACCCCGCTCTGTGATTTTACGTGGCCTACCACTTCGTGGCTGAGTTCCTGTTGTTCCCAAATGTTTCCACTTTGTTATGATACCACTAACAGTTGACCGTGGAATATTTAGTAGTGAGGAAATTTCATGAATGGACTTATTGCACAGGTGGTAACCTATCACGGTACCACACTTCAATTCACTCAGCTCCTCAGAGCGACCCATTCTTTCACAAATGTTTGTAGAAGCAGTCTGCATGCCTGGAACACCTGAATTCAATTATTTGGAGGGGCAAGCCATTTTGGTATCAAGCCATTTTGGCAAAGATGATGATGCCTTCGGTGCAGAGACTGAAGCTTGATGATCAATGGACTTTCCTTAAGCTTGGTTCAGGGATTGTCGTAGAATGTTCTTCAGTGGCCTGTACAGTCTTCAGATTGAAATCTCATTGAAAATTTTTGGTGGAATTTGTAGAAAGCAGACACAATGTTCCGTTCCCTACTCTCGGGAATCCATGGTAACATAAGTAACTCTTGCTTATTCACCCATTTGTTCTTTATATTGTGTTTATGGACTGTTAATCACACCTGCCAAACATTGTTATTTTTTCACTGTGCACATATTTACAAAAAAAAGAACAACTACCATTGGAATACCACTGAAGATTGTATTTTATCACCTACTGTTGAGGCAGCTGAAATCTGAATGGAAAAACATGACTTCCTGGTCTAATCACTGGTCCATCTGAGAAACATAATTGTTTGTATGGGTTAAAGCAGAGCTGTGTTCCTCTTTCAACAAGCATAATTAGTCTACTGTCAGCAAACAAGCTTTTCAGGTTTCAGGCAACATTTTATGTAATTTATTTTTATGTAATTTATTTAATTTTATGTAATTTATTTATTAGTGCAATGTATAAATGAAAACCCATCACTTACAAGTCTCTCCACTTACAAGAGTGGTATTCTTTTCACTTTTTCCTGTAGACATCACAGTAAGAAATACAAGTAGTCAGTATTTCCCAATCTTATTACAGAACATCCAGATCCACACACACACACACACGCGCGCGCGCGTCTGGTTCGCTATCTTTGTGGGGGCTTTCCATATATGTAATGGTTTTTATACTGTACAAACTGTATATTCTATCGCCTTACACTAACACTACCCCTATACCTACCCATCACAGAAAACTTTCTGCATTTTAAAAAAAAAAAAATTCTGTATGATTTATACCAATTTAGGTCCAAATTTAGGTCCCCACGATGATCCCCATGAGTCAGTGTGCATTCAGGTTGAAATCCCCTCCGGGATAGAAAAACAAGGACGGACAAACACACACGGGCACACACACACACCTACACACACACACAACAACTACTTCTTTTTTCTTTTCCAAGCATGAGCTGTCCCTAATTTGACTTGTAAATTCACATCACTGTAAAAAGTAATACGCTATATCTACTCCATAAAATTTTGGCAACAGATTACAAGCAATATTATTAATTCAATTCAACAAATAGAATAGAGTTAGAATTAATCAAATTAATCCCTTAAATGTCAACCATTTAAAATGAGTAAAATTTATGTAAAATTTAAACAAAAATATCTGAATAACAGACAGTGTCAAAGATGAATTACGAACTCTTTATTTTTTATTGCCAACATTGAAGACACCTGATGATGATAAGCAGAATCACTGAAGGAAAGAGAAACACAAGAATTAACAGAAGTTTAGATGTTGATGTTGATTCTTGTGTCATGTTGATTTTATTGAAAATGTTTGGTCACTATTATGGTGATCAGTGTTTTATTTAGTTGGGCAGTTTGACGCTTTGCTTTTTATGTCAGTTTGTGGTTTTTGTAATGGTGTTTGCTAATTTTACACATTTTAAATGGTTGACTTTTAATATGTTGAATTTAATTAATAATATTGCTTGTAATCTGTTGCTACAATTTTATTGAGTATTTATAGCGTATTACTTTTTACAGTGTATGAGCATTTATTTTGCATATGTCCTGTCGTAGTACATGTGTGTATTATTTAATTATATAAAAATATAGTAAACTACTCAATAATCATTTATTATTTTGTGCAACTTACCTTTTTTCGAGCTCTCTTGAATGAAGTATTGCTTTAGTTTGAAGTATCTCTCATGGTCGCTGTAGGTTTTTCGGTCATCGTCTGATCCTTCAGTCCAGCTCACGTTCGCGTCTCCCGTCAGCTTCACAAAAAAACGATCCACCTTTATTTCTTTGGTCACTTCCAAAACAACTCGCCCCTCTACAATGTCCCCACTAGTAAAAATATTGCTTTTGTTAATGGGGTCGTATTGGATAATAAGCTCTTTGATGGATCTTGACAATTTATGTATGTATGTATATACATTATAGCTACACATTTTATTCTGCATGTATGTACACTAGCTACACAGCACACGGGCTCTTCTCGTTCTCGTAGTTGAAGAGGGACTGACATTCTTTTGACATAAAGCACGGGTTGAGGGCGTGACGCTTCCTCCAATTGCCTGGTTAGTAATTAGATTGCATAACTATATCCTACACAGGGTTTTGTTATGTTCAGTGCAGTCTGATTTATTTATTTTAAATTGAAGATAGAACAAATAAAGGACATAGCATAGCATAAAATAGTGCAATAGAAAGTGTGACAATAATTGGTAACAGGGGATCCGAAAATTAGCTCATAAAATTTTAAACATGTTAATGACTTTTTGTTTTTTAACAATTTTAGAGAAGACATAAAACAATCAAATCCCACTATAAACACTTTAAACAATGGGGATGAATTTGAGCATTTTTGTTTATAAAATTTTGCCAGCAATATAAATATATATTATAGTCAGGCATAATTTTGCATTTGCGTCATTGTTTTGTAATGGGGCAAACTAAGGGGTGTTTTTTATCTGCTCTTGACTACTTATTTGGTTAGGAGATCACAGATCACCTGAGGGTGTCCCGCTCGGCTGTTCAATTAAATGAATATACTTAAAGCAAAATTACTATAAAACAAAAGCATCACCTTTATTAAATACATGGATTCTGGTCTCATTTGATTTTCTGAAAGGTATTATGTCCCTTTCCTAAACAGTGTTATTTGTTTGCTTTCAAATTATAAATACATCAAAGATTTTAAGCAAATTATGTTTTTAAAGAAACTCATACAATTTTACAAGATTCCCCAATATGACAGGGTGGACAACCATTCAAGGGACATGAAAAAACTCTTCTTTTTTATTAAATAAAAATATAGTTTTTATTACCAAATGATCAGTACACTCAAATTGAGTATTCTCTTATTTAAAAAAATATTAATAGGAAAACAATTTTTTTTTTTAAATTTTTGATTTGACTATATTTTACTCTCATTTGAATTTAATGAGCAGTGCATGGGACATAGCAAAATAACACGCATCCTCTTATACAAAACTAAATAAAATCTAGAAAATGTATCTAAAGAGCCAAGTAATGCTTTTGTTATGAATATAAAAACTTAGAATTATATCACACACCCTTTGATAGTCATTTTTATGTTAATTTATCATTGCAAATGAGTTATTTATGTACAGGACACCAAAAGGCACCCTACAGTGATATTGACCCAGCTATAGTACACAAAATAAACAATTTAAAAGATGAATGCAAGTATTTCTAATATTATGGACCTTTTATTAAGAGTAACCCATATTTACCTGTTGAGGCGTGCCTTCACAAGTAACCGTAAGAGCTTTTGTGATGTTTGAGTCGACGGAGGCGCGACATTCGAAAGGTGCGTTTGCAAAATATGCTGTATTTTTGTAATCCGCTAGCTGCCGCTAGTGTCACAGAAACGTGATACTTCAGGACACAGATCCATGCAATAAGACCATTCGTAAAATTTCCTCACTACTAAATATTCCACGGTCAACTGTTAATGGTATCATAACAAAGTGGAAGCATTTGGGAACAACAGCAACTCAGCCACAAAGTGGTAGGCCACGTAAAATCACAGAGCGGGGTCAGCGCATGCTGAGGCACACAGGGCACAGAAGTCACCAACTTTCTGCACAGTCAATAGCTACAGACCTCCAAACTTCATGTGGCCTTCAGATTAGCTCAAGAACAGTGCATAGAGAGCTTCATGGAATGGGTTTCCATGGCCGAGCAGCTGCATCCAAGCCTTACATCACCAAGTGTAATGCAAAGCGTTGGATGCAGTGGTGTAAAGCACGCCACCACTGGACTCTAAAGCAGTGGAGACGTGTTCTCTGGAGTGACGAATCACGCTTCTCTGTCTGGCAATCCGATGGACGAGTATGAGTTTGGTGGTTGCCAGGAGAACGGTACTTGCTTGACTGCATTGTGCCAAGTGTGAAGTTTGGTGGAGGGGGGATTATGGTGGGGGGTTGTTTTTCAGGGGTTGGGCTTGGCCCCTTAGTTCCAGTTGAAGGAACTCTTAATGCTTCAGCATACCAAGACATTTTGGACAATTTCATGCTCCCAACTTTGTGGGAACAGTTTGGGGATGGCCCCTTCCTGCTCCAACATGACTGCACACCAGTGCACAAAGCAAGGTCCATAAAGACATGGATGAGCGAGTTTGGTGTGGAGGAACTTGACTGGCCTGCACAGAGTCCTGACCTCAACCCGACAGAACACCTTTGGGATGAATTAGAGCAGTTGACTGCGAGCCAGGCCTTCTCGCCAACATCACTGCCTGACCTCACAAATGCGCTTCTAGAAGAATGGTCAAAAATTCCCATAAACACACTCCTAAACCTTATGGAAAGCCTTCCCAGAAAAGTTGAAGCTGTTATAGCTGCAAAGGGTGGGCCAACTCCATATTAAACCCTACGGATTAAGAATGGGATGTCATTAAAGTTCATGTGCATGTAAAGGCAGGCGGCCCAAAACTTTTGGCAATATAGTGTAGAACTAAAATGTAAGACATTTGGGTTTATCCAGAGTTTAGTATCTGATAAAAAACAATCCAGTTTTTTTAATATCTTCATTTTAAGATGCTTGAAAGTTCCACATGCAGAGTTTTATTTGAATATATAGACTTTATATTTGAGACAAAGTTTTTTTTTTTTTTTTTGATGTCGTAAGGGGGTTAAAGTATTTGATGCCTAGAGATTTGTGTGCATGCTGAGAGTCTAATAATAATAAATCTAATAACAAACTCAGGAGATAAATAAATATAGATAGAGTTAATAAACGGAAAACAGAACAGATGTGTGGGACTAATTAACAACCAAGGAAACTAACTAGGGAACACAGACAAACTCAGGCAGACGGGAGCAGGGAAAACAGAACCAAAACACACTATACACGTGACAATAACTTAGTAAAGAAACTCGTGCAAATATGTAACATTTTTTAGCAATTACTGCAGCTACATTCTCTGTAAAATGAAGAAAAGTCCTAGTTTATTAAGCACAATGATAGATGCTAAGCTTAAATCATGCAGATAAAACCATGTTGAAAAACCAAGTTATAATTGACACATCATAAGTGGTAGTCAGAAGTTTGTCTGGTGAAGGAGACTAATAAGGCACATTAGAAGAGGATTCTAATGTTTTTTCATTCGGATCATAAACTGGTGCAGATGGAGTCGGATGGAAACCAGGCAGCATTGCATTTGGATCTGGATAAACCCCTGCAGCAGCTCCTGGATGGGGTAGAGCTGTAGATTGGGGTAAAGTTCTGCATATGGAGGTGGTTGTTCACCAGGATAGGGCACAACGTTAGGCTGAGGTAGCAGATATGACTGGAATCCTGCAGGTGGGCCTTGACAGGGAGGACATTGTTGGTCAGCTGGAAGAATTACCACAGGGAATCTGACTGCTGGATCTGAGGCGAAAGACACATCCAGATAGACCTGAAAGACAAAGCAAGTGAACTGGAAGCCAACATCTACTACAAGTACAAGTAACAAAAGAGACAAAACAGATCAAATGATTTATTTTTGGTTTACTCTTTTATAGGAAGCTCTTTTATTTTTAAGCTCTAAAATCATTGTTGACTTTTTACTGCAGAAACAAACATTTGAGAAATTTGTGAACATTAGTTCTCTCAAAACTGGAAATTCTGTCATCATTTACTCACCCTGGTGTTTTCTTAAAATGTTCTTTCTTCTAACACAAAAAATTTTGAAGAATGATTGAATGATTAATTCAATCCAAAACAACATGAATGGACCCAACTGACTTATATCGACGAAATAACACGGAGACATTTTTCAGAATACTTTTTGTCTACCATGAAAGACAGAAAGAAAGAAACAAACAAAGAAAGAGCCATACAGGTTTAGAAAGACATGCGGGTAAGAAAATTTTGCCAGAATTTTCATTTTTTTGGATGAAGATCCCTATCCCTTTAAATATGGCAATACTAAGGAAGACGAAATAGCACCTTGAGTTGGTACTGCACTTTTATAATTCTGCAGTTTTCAAAGGTGACAGTCAGGTCACGTAGAAGCTTCAGGTTCACTATGAAATTTTGCTTTTCTCCAGATGGGATGCGATCTTTAGTCTCTTGGACTATGTATCTTAATCTTCTTTTAGTTCTCCCACCAGCAATGAACTTCTGTTGCTGCATGAGGCTGTACTTTAACTTGATGTCACGAGATGAAGAGTTGTCAACATCAACAAAAAATGCGATTGTTTCACCTGCAGAAATAATAAGGAAAAACGGAGCAATTCCAATAGGGTCCTCACACCATTGGTGCTCGGTCCCTAATTAGAGACAATATATATTAGTAAAAAAAACAGAAAAAAATAGACAAACTGAGATTGGCATTATAGACTCTTCAGTTTAGGCAGCTTTGACTGAGGTGTTTGAGAGCTACACAGGTGATCACCTTGCATATAGCCAGATTTGTCTGTTGTTGCAGTCAGTGATATTTATCCTGAGCTGAATAGTTTAATCTTCTTGTCTTGCGTGCCACATTGTGGTTGCTGCATGAACAAAAAAAAAAATAAAAATCAAAACAAAACAATATGTATATATATATATATTTAAATCAAGTAAGCAGTTACATAATCTCTCTATTTATCAATAGATGAGTGCCAAAGAGTCAAACATGGAATTATAATTCATACCTGTAAATGATAATTGGTCCCATCATTCCTGGGCACAAAGGTTAATTCCCTTCCTCTAGTAGATGTTGGCTTCCAAGGCCTCTTCAGCTTTACCATCAAGATGTACCTAACCCAGCCATGAAATTCTTTGAAAGATGGAGGCATATATCTGAAATTAAGACAAAATAAAAATCTTTAGTTTCTTATAAATAACTGACAAGTATTATAGTGCATAATATGGTCATGCATATGCATTAGCAAGTAAATAAAACCATTGTCACTTGTAAAATAATAGGTTTTGAATTAGAAAAATAGTTGTTCATATTTTACTATTAGCACATACTATTAAAGCAAACATTCTAGAATAATAAGCAAATAATATGATTTTATTAAAGCAAATATTGTCTAATACTATGCGGTCAATATGACTAGCATCTGCTTTTTCAGAGGATTATGATTTGGGGGTTAGTTTTGCTCTTACTATCATAACATACTGATAGGGATTGTTTTCTGTACATTGTGTTTATGGGCTGTGAATCACACCTGGCAAATATTGTTTTTATTTCACTGTGCACATATTTACACAATAAATAACAACAACCATTGAAGTACCATTGAAGATCGTATTTTGTCACTCACTTTTGAGGCAGCTGAAATCTGAATGGAAAAACATGACATCCTGGTCTAATGACTGGTCCATCTGAGAAACATAAGGCTTAGTATGGGTTAAAAGAGAGGTGTGATATTGTGACTTTTTCAACTAGCATAATTAGTCTGTTGTCACTATACACTCTTTTCCGTTTTCATGCGACTTATGAATATAAAAATTATGAATATAAAAATTATAAATATAAAAATGTGACCAATGGAATATAAAAAAAGATTATATAAAAGATTTATAAAAATACCCATGTATGTGTGGACTAGGCCTTAGTTCAGTTCATGGAGCTCTTTCCTAACGATCATTGAAAGCTAGTGGTTGAAATGGGTACTGCAGTCGAAATTCAACATATTGAAGAGAGTTGTCCCCCGTTGTCAATTGAACTGAGTTTGCGTTTTCAATATTTATTTCCAACTCACACAGGAATGCCTATCCTTCCCCCACATTTCTATTTCATAGTTCTATATTCTTAACTTCATATTTGAAATATAAATTTAATGCAACTGTTATTCCTGTTTAAAACCACTTCTGTTATACTTTGTGTAACTACTCATTTCCATGGTATACAAGCTTCAGTATCACCTTTGTAAAGATGCCATAAGGAGAAAAAGCATAAATAATACTGACGTCATTATTATAGATGAGGTTGATTTTCATAATTTCACTTGCAGATTTATCTGCCGTGTAGACCTACAGTACATGTTGGTTCAATCTGTGAAAACTGATGCTCCACCCTGCGGCTGCAGGAACTCTTGCTTTCTTCTGTGTCTTGCTTTAATCGCTTGTGTGTGAACGAATTACGATGGGTTCTGCTGCCCTCTAGTGGTTTGTTGGAGAACAGTAATTCGAAACCAATTTCGAAACCAAAGATATAAACAATAGCCTCTAGTTATAATTTTCCTGGTCGGAGCTGAATTATATTGTTTACATTAACTTATTTTTTCTAAGAAGATCGTTTCAATGTGAGTCTGTGTAACCTATACAATACAAAGTCACATAGCATATGACAAGTAGCCTACCGGTCCCTGTGAAAAGTAAATTGCTAAAATGTTAACTTTAAACATTTTCACGTTAAACAACTAGCAACAAGTTTAGCAACTAACATTAATGTTAAAGTAGACTAAAAGTGCTTTAGACTCTGAAAATGTTTACCTGGTGTGTGCATGGTTGAAATATGGTTGAAAAACACAGCACAGTTTTCATAAATGAATTCAATAAACTAGAAGACATTGTTGAAATGGTCAGTAGAGAAAAGTAAACATGGGTTGGGCTGATCTGTCAGAGACTGTTGACATCAAGGAACTTTACTTTGTGTGCAAGTGTGTTGGGGGATGAGGATGTATGATCAAAATCTCATTTGAATTTACCTATGCATGGTGATATAGATGCATAATTACAACACAGAACTAAAACTTAAAATGTTTTGAGTTTATGTAGAGTGTAGTATCTGCTTCTTCTTTTTTTTTTTGATGAAAAACATTCCAATGTTTTTGATATCTTCATGTTAAGATGCATGAAAGTTTCAAGTGCAGAGATTTATTTTAATATTTAGACTTTATATGTGAGATAAATAATTTTTTTGACATAGGGGGTTAAAGTATTTGATGCCTAGAGATTTTTGTGTATGTTGAGAGTCTAATAATAATAAATCAGAACAGATGTGTGGGACTAATTAACAACCATGGAAACTAACTAGGGAACACAGGCAAACTCAGGTAGACAGAAACAGGAAAAACAGAAACAAAACACATGCACTATACACATGACAGTAACTTTGTAAAGAAACTAGTGCAAATATGTAAAGGTTTTTAGCAATTACAGTTCATAGATCATTTTAACATGAAGGGAGGTCAAAAGTGAAAATTTAGAACAACAACAGCAACAAAAAGCTGCAATATGTTCTAAAAAGAACAGCATGCAGTACTATCAGATTCAGCTAAATAAGTTTTAGTTGGAGTGGTTAGAGATAAAGTCCCAAGAACTGCAGCTAGATTCCCTGTAAAATGAAGAAAAGTCCTAGTTTATAAGGCACAATGAAAAATGCTGAGCTAAAATTATGCAGCTAAGACCATAAAGTTATAATTGACAAATCATAAGTGGTAGTCAGACGTTTGTCTGGTGAAGGAGACTAATAAGGCAAATTAGGATAGGATTCTAATGTTTTTTCATTTGGATCATAAACTGGTGCAGATGGAGTCGGATGGAAACCAGGCAGCATTGCATTTGGATCTGGATAAACCTCTGCAGCAGCTCCTGGATGGGGTAGAGCTGTAGGGTCATACAGATTGGGGTAAAGTTCTGAATATGAAGGTGGTTGTTCACCAGGACAGGGCACAAGGTTAGGCTGATGTGGCGGATATGGCTGGAATATAGCAGGTGGGCCTTGACAGGGAGGATATTGTTGGTCAGCTGGAAGAATAACCACAGGGAAAATAACTTCTGGATCTGAGGAAAAAGACACATCCAGAGACACCTGAAAGACAATAAGGGACAGAAGTCAAGTGAACTGGAAGCCAACACTGGAAGCCAACTACAAGTAACAAAAGAGCCTACAGATCATCCACTGGCTCTGCACCACTATACCTAAACCCACTACTTCAGACTTATGCGCCCTCCAGAAGCTTGCGTTCTGCAAGTGAATGGCGTCTTGTGGTGCCATCCCAAAGGGGCACAAAATCACTCTCACGGACCTTCTCCTGGTCTGTTCCTGGTTGGTGGAATGACCTACCACGCTCTATCCGAGCAGCCGAGTCTTTAGCTATTTTCAAAAAACTGCTAAAGACATATCTTTTTCGTCAACACTTGACCCAGTAATATAGCACTTTTTTAATTTATATTTTACTTTTCTTTTCTCAATTTTCTATTTTTTTCTACATCTATTTGCGTATATATTTATAAAAAAAAAACAAAAAAAAACAACAACAACCTTGCTACGAGCACTTTACTGATGAAACTGTGACATGACACAGCACTTACATACTGTTGTACTCATGTTGATTTGATTGCTTCTACTATTCTCATTTGTAAGTCGCTTTGGAGAAAAGCGTCTGCTAAATGACTAAATGTAAATGTAAATGTGAGAGAAAAGAGATCCAATTTTTTTTATTTTTGCTTTACTCTTTTAGGAAGTCATCTTTTTAAGCTCTAAAATCAATGTTGACTTTTACGGCATGAAGTAACAAACATTTGAGAAATTTGTGAACATTATTTCTCTCAAAACTGAAAATTCTGTCATCATTTACTCACCCTGGTGTTTTCTTAAAATGTTAAAATCGTCTAATACAAAAGATTTTGAAGAATTGTTGAATGATCAATTCAATCCAAAACAACATGAATGGACCCAGCTGACTTATATGTACAAAATAACACTGAGACATTTTTCAGGATACTATTTGTCTTCCACATAAGAAAGAAAGAAAGCCATACAGGTTTAGAAAGACATGAGGGGGAGTGAATGAAGAAAATTTTGCCAGAATTTTCATTTTTTGGATGAACTATTCCTTTAAATATGGCAATACAAAGGAAGACGAAATAGCACCTTGAGTTGGTACTGCACATTTATAATTCTGCAGTTTTCAAAGGTGACAGTCAGGTCACGTGGAAGCTTCAGGTTCACTATGAATTCTTGCTTTTCTCCAGATGGGATGCGATCTTTAGTCTCTTGGACTATGTATCTTAATCTTCTTTTAATTCTCATGCCAGCAATGAACGTCTGTTGCTGCACGAGGCTGTGCTTTAACTTGCCGTCACAAGATGAAAAGTTGTCAATATCAACAAAAAATATGATTGTTTCACCTACAGAAATAATAAGGAAATAGAGACAACATACATTAGTTTAAAAAAAAAAAAAAAAAACAGATTGGCATTATAGACTCTTCAGTTTAGGTAGCTTTGACTGAGACGCTTGAGAGCTACACAGGTGATTACCTTGCATATAGCCAGTTTTGCCTGTTGTCACTGTCATTGACATTTTTCCTGAGCCAAAAAGTTTAATTTTCTTGTCTTGTGTGCCATATTGTGGTTGCTGCATGAAAAAAAAAAAGGGGGAACATTTTTTTGAAATGATTAAACTAAAATTAGATTTCTTCTAAGCTCTAACTTTAATTTGAAAGCAAATGATTTAAATCACATTACTTGAGTTCTGATGACAGCATAAGCAGTTACATAATCTCTCTATTTATCAATAGATGAGCGCCAAAGAGTCAAACATGGAATTATAATTCATACCAGTAAATGATCATTGGTCCCATCATTCCTGGGCACAAAGGTTAATTCTGCACATGTTGCAGATGTTGGCTTCAAAGGCCTCTTCAGCTTGACTGTCATGACGTATCTAACCCAAGCATTAAATTCTTTGAAAGATGGAGGCATATTTCTGAAATTAAGGTAAAATAATAATCTTTGGTTACTCACAAATGACTGACAAACATTATGGTCATGCATGCAATTCATATGTGTTAGCAAGTAAATAAAACCATTGTCACTTGTGTGATAATAGGTTTTTAATTTAATAAGAATAACAGTTTGTTCATATTTTACTATTAGCACAAGTACAATATTATTAAAGCAAACATTCTAGACTAATATGCAAATAATATTATTTTATTAAAGCAAATATTGTCTAAAAATATGCAATCAATATGACTGGCATCTGCTGTTTGGGGGGTCTTATTGATTTGGGGGTCATTTAAGATCAAAACTTACTAATAGGGAATGTATTCTGTACATTTTGTTTATGTGATGTGATTCACACTTGCCGAACATTTTTCACACTGAACATATTTACACAATAAAGGAAAACTACCATTGAAGATGCATTTTGAAAGACACAGCAATTCTCACTTTTGAGGCAGCTGAAATCTGAATGGAAAAACAGAGTTGTGATATTGTTAGTATTTCAACAAGCTAGTCTACTGTCACTAAATGCTCTTTTCAAGTTTTGTGTAACACACACACACACACACATATATATATATATATATATATATATATATATATATATATGCATATGTCCTGCAATTTATTAAATTAATCAATAAATATAATGTACTAATTAGTGCAGAAATTGAAGTTATGAAAAACCTTACTTACAAGTTTCTCCACTTACAAGTGTGATATTCCTTTCTTGTCCTGTATAGATGTCACAGCCATGAAATACTAGTCAAATATTATTTCCATTCTTACTACATCATTTCTTTACTCTTTAATTTTTTTTTTTCAAAACATGATCTGTCCCTACTTTGGCTTGTAAGTTCACTATGAGGATTTATGATGTCCTGTTGTATGAATATACACATAATATTTTATGATAAATAATACACAACTAGAAGTACTACTATCAATGCTATTATATATATATATATATATATATAATATATATAATATATATATATATATATATATATATATGCGCAACTTCACCTTTCTTCGAGCTCTCTTGAATGAAGTATTGCTTTAGTTTGAAGTATCTCTCATGGTCACGGTAGGTTCTTTCGTTATCACCTGATTTTTCAGTCCAGCGCACGTTTGCATCTCCCTTCAGCTTCACAAAAAAAAAAAAAAAAAAAAAAGAAAAAAAAAAAAAAAAAAACTGTCCACATCTATTTCTTTGGTCACTTCCAAAACAACTTGATCCTCCACAATGTCCCCACTAGTAAAAGTATTGCTTTCATTAATCTTGTTGTAATGAAGACTGAGGACTTTGATGGATCCAGACATTTTTTGTTTCTATGTACGTAAACTAGACATTCAAAGACAGCTACACAGAATGTTTGCTCTTCCCGTTCTCGTGGACGAAGCAGGAGTGACAAAGTTCATGCTTCGGAAAAAATTAAAAAAAAAATGTTTTGAGGGTGTGGCACTTCCTACACCTGGTAAGCACATATCTTTTAGTTCAGAGTTCACTGTGATAGATGGAGACCAGATTGAATGGGGGACCTGATGGTTCATCTTCTGTTCTGGTAAACATTGTTTTTAATAAGGGTTACACCCCATCTAGGGGTAAAGGACGCAACAGGAAAAAAAGGAAAAGAACTTGATAATTGTTACAGAACACAGACTCACAACGAAGTTGTAATGAATAAGACAGTTTATTTTGTAGAAGCAGATAACGGACACAAGCAGGTGAATATGGTAATTCCAGCAGTGAATGCAATAATGATAGGAATACTGACAGTTCGTTTCTTTGTAGATGGTTGATGAGGTCGTGGATAAGAGCAGCTGAAGAACACACTTAGGCAAGGCTGGAGAATGGTCGGAGTCCAGAGGAGAAGACACTGGAGATACGGGAACACAGGACGACAATGGAGACACGGAGGAACAGGAGAGACGATGGCGGGATATAGCATACACAGTCCACAGGTAAGTGAAAAAAGGTGAGTCCTACTCAAAACGAGACCAGACAAAGTGCCAGAGTGAAGTGTGTGCTTATATGCTGCTGTTGTGATGAGGAGATGATGATCAGGTGCAGGTGATTAGTACTCTGGTGACAGTGATCTCTGTGATTGGGTGGTGATGGAGCCTTTTTGACCTCTGTCAATAATAAAACTGTAAATGTTTAAAATAATAATAATAATAATAATAATAATAATGATAAAGTCATAGAAATTGGGGTTTTGACTTGAGGAGCAGACAAGGCTAAAAACAAACAGAAAAGCTAAACAGCATTTCCCTTTATCCAAACTTCACAAAAGAAAATACAATTTCCTTAACTCCCTAAGCATAAACAATAAATAAAGTCAAAACAAAAATGGTGTCAGACTCCCTACTTCCTAAATCTTATGTAGCCTACAAATGGAATATTTACAAAGACAATACTAAAATCAAGGTCAGTAAACAGACAGTAGTTGTAATCACAAATATCCAAACTATTCAATCATGCAAACCATCTTTCAAACAAGCAATCACACAAAACACTCTCTCAAATCACTCAAAATGACTAAAACAAAATACTAACAAACGTAAATAAGAACAATGGCAACTGCAGCAAGCGAACAACAAGGCTGACAAGAGAAGTAAGGACAGGTTGTTTTATAGCAGTGCTTCTTAAACCTGTCCTGAGGACTCCCACCACTGTACTTTTTGAATGTC
Organism: Ctenopharyngodon idella; assembly: GCF_019924925.1. Classification (NCBI taxonomy): domain Eukaryota; kingdom Metazoa; phylum Chordata; class Actinopteri; order Cypriniformes; family Xenocyprididae; genus Ctenopharyngodon; species Ctenopharyngodon idella. Next base: position 16,488,814 of record NC_067224.1, on the reverse strand, counting down.
TCCCTCATCTAACACATCTGATTCAACTCATTAGTTCATTAGTAGAGACTGCAAGACTAAAATTGGGTGAGACCAATGAAGGAGATATAGGCTACAGCCTAGTTCGCTGGTTTATTTCACAGCACAGTGAGCAGGCATTTGTTCAGTATGGCACAGTGGGTATTGCATTCCTGCGCAGCGTCGAAGTTCCACTTTGAAGGATAACATCTTAGGTTACGTATGTAACCCAATTCCCTGAAAAGGGGAATAAGGCGCTGCATCATGTTTACATACTTCAAGGGTTAGCTCACCCAAAAATGAAATTTCTGTTATTATTTTCTCACCCTCATGTCATTCCAAACCTGTAAGACCTTCGTTCATCTTTGGAACACAAATTAAGATATTTTTGATGAGATCCGAGAAGTTTTTTTTTTTTTTTTTTAAATCCCCCATAGCAGTGGTTCCCAATCACGTTCCTGGAGGCCCCCCAACACTGCATATTTCGTATCTCTAGTTTGTCTGACACACCCATTTCATGTCTTGAAGTCTCTACTAATGAGCTGATGATCTGAATCAGAATTGTTTGATTAAAGAGACATGGAAAACATGCAGTGTTGGGGGGCCTCCAGGTTGTGGTTGGGAACCCCTGCCCCATAGAAAGCAACGTAATTACGGTCATTCGTAGTCCAGAAAAGTAGTAAAGACATCGTTAAAATAGTCCATTTGACTACAGTGGTTCAACCTTAATGTTATGAAGCAACGAGAATACAAATAAAACAAACCTCTTGGATTTCATCAAAAAAATATCTTAATTTGTGTTCTGAAGATGAATGAAGGTCTTACGGGTGTGAGAACACGTCTCCACTGCTCTAGAGTTCAGTGGCGGCGTGCTTTACACCACTGCGTCCGACGCTTTGCATTACACTTGGTGATGTAAGGCTTGGATGCAGCTGCTCGGCGTTGGAAACCCATTCCATGAAGCTCTCTATGCACTGTTCTTGAGCTAATCTGAAGGCCACACAAAGTTTGGAGGTCTGTAGCTATTGACTCTGCAGAAAGTTGGCGACTTCTGAGCACTGTGCGCCTCAGCATGCGCTGAATGATTTTACGTGGCGTACCACTTTGTGGCTGAGTTGCTGTTGTTCCCAATTGCTTCCACTTTGTTATAATACCACTAACAGTTGACCGTGGAATATTTAGTAGTGAGGAAATTTCACGAATGGACTTATTGCACAGGTGGCAACCTATCACGGTACCACACTTGAATTCACTCAGCTCCTTAGAGCGACCCATTCTTTCACAAATGTTTGTAGAAGCAGTCATGCCTAGGTGCTTGATTTTATACACCTGTGGCCATGGAAGTGATTGAAACACCTGAATTCAATGATTTGGAGGGGTGTCCCAATACTTTTGGCAATATAACGTACCTGTTGCTGTCTGTCATTAATGTTAATCAAAGAACAAAAGAAAATCATTTACTGATCTTGACTGAATACCTTTTGTAGCTTTAGCAAAAAAAATAAGTTATTGTAAAATAATCAAGGCTGAAATCAAGACTGAGAAGTAGTGACATGGATTAAAACAATTATTTTATCATAATTTCACATCGTAAGTCTGGTGAAGGAGACTAATAAGGCACATTAGAAGAGGATTCTTTAGTGCTTTGATTTGGATCATAAACTGGTGCAGATGGAGTCGGATGGAAACCGGGCAGCATGGCATTTGGATCTGGATAAACCTCTGCAGCAGCTCCTGGATGGGGTAGAGCTGTAGGGTCATACAGATTGGGGTAAAGTTCTGCATATGGAGGTGGTTGTCCAGCAGGACAGGGCACAAGGTTAGGCTGAGGTGGCAGATATGGCTGGAATCCTACAGGTGGGCCTTGACAGGGAGGACATTGTTGGTCAGCTGGAAGAATAACCACAGGAAATTTGACTGTTGGATCGAAGGCGAAAGACACATCCAGATAGACCTGAAAGACAATCAGGGACAGAATAGTTTAAGAGAACTGTGACACTATGTGTTGAAGTTACAAAGGAGAGAAAACAAATATTATTATTTTTTCTTTACTCTTTGTTAGAAAATCTTGTCTATGCTGTTAAATCAATGTTGTTATAGCCTCTTTTAGCTCACAAATTAAAAAGCATTTGAGAATTTGTGAAAATTAAAGGCATGGTTGCCTAATTTCTTTCATTTACTCGCCATTATGTTGTTTCAAACCTGTATGACTTTCTTTCTTCTGCAGAACACAAAAAAAGATATTCTGAAATTTAAAAAATGTTTCAGCTGTTTCAATTATTATTATTATTATTATTATTTTTTTTTTTTTTTTTAGTGTTCCAAAGAAGAAAGAAAGTCGTACAGGTTTGAAATGACATGAGGGCGAGTAAATTTTAATTTTGGGGTGAACTATCACTTTAAATATGGCAATACTAAAGAAGATGAAGTAGCACCTTGAGTTTATACTGCACTTTTATAATTCTGCAGTTTTCAATGGTGACAGTCAGGTCACGTGGAAGGTTCATGTCCACTATGAATTTTGTCTTTTCTCCAGATGGGATGCGATCTTTAGTTTCCTTGACTATATCCTTAAATTTTATTTTAGTTTTCCCTTCAGCCTTGAACTTCTGTTTCTGCTTGAGGCTGTACTTTAGCTTGACGTTACGAGATGAAGAGTTGTCAACATCAACAGAAACTCGGATTGTTTCACCTGCAGCAATTACAAGGAATTAGAGACAACATTTATCAATAATGGGAAAAAAAAGACAAAATGACTATAGCTGGGTTTTCCATCCAAGTTGCTAATTTAATTTAAGTAAAATCTATTTGCAGATAAAGCAGTGTTTCCATTCAGTGTGTTCAGGAGAACAAAGCAGTCACATTCAGAGAAATTGGAGTTAAATATCAATGGAAATGGAAGTCAAAAAAATTAGTTGTCAGCCTTTCACTTCAGTATTTCAGAATTACTATTTTTTAGATTTAAGATACTATGCAAAGTTATTGCTCTACTGTTGTCTGAATTATTTAGTCCCATGACTTTTCTGATGCATATCAAGGAATTTATTCAGTAAATTTGTTTTAATCACAGTTTATGCCCATGTCTTCTTACCTAATAAAAAATTTACCCACCTTCAGTGACTGTATATTTTTTTATGCAAATTTTATTTGTGACCGTACATGTTTTTATGCAAATTTGGGACATTTTATTTGTATGTTGCTGTCTACATCCAGGATTTTTATGCAATATCTCAAAATGTGTATACAACTATGTTGATGGAAACCCGGCTATTGGCATTACAGGCTAGTTTAGGCAGCTTTGACTGAGGTGTTTGAGAGCTACACAGGTGATCACCTTGCATATAGCCAGTTTTGTCTGTTCTTACTGTCATTGACATTTTTCCTGAGCCGAAAAGTTTCATCTTCTTATCTTCTGTGCCAGATAGTGGTTGCTGTATAACAACATATTGAAATGAGTAAACTAAAATCACATTACATTTCCTCTGAGCTCTAGGTCACAAGCAAATGGTTTAAATCACAGTTCTGATGATAGTATAAGCAGTTACATAATCTCTCTATTTATTAATAGATGAGTGCCAAAGAGTCAAACATGGTATTATAATTCATACCAGTAAATGATCATTGGTCCCATCATTCCTGGGCAAAAAGGATAATTCTGTACATGTAGTAGATGATGACTTCCATGGCCTCTTCAGCTTTACTGTTATGACGTACTTAACCGAGCCATGAAATCCTTTAAAAGATGAAGGCATATTTCTGAAATTAAGGTAAAATAAAAATATTTAGGTTCTCACAAATGACTGACAAGCATTATAGTGCATAATATTGTCATGTATGTATTAGCAAAAAGTATGTATGTATGTATGTATGTATATAATATTTTTTAGCCATTGCCACTGTATGATAATAGGTTTTTAATTTATTCCAAATAATTTGGAATAATTTAACATACCTGCATATACTTTATAACTTTTTTACGTCACAACACATGCAGAATATTATTAAATCAAATATTCTAGAATAATGAACAATGAATATGACTGACATTTGCTTTTTCAGAAGATGATGATGCAGTAGGTCATTGATAATACAATCAATGACCTACTGATTGAATTGGGTGGAAGTAGGATGCAGCAAAGGGAGTTTCCCCATCCAGGTAGTCAGCTTCGACGCAATGTCTCATTCCCTACTCTCTGGGAACCATTACATGAGTAACTCTTACTTATTCTTATTGTAAGCTCTTGCTTATTCACCCATTTGTTCTCTATATTGTGTTTATGGGTTGTGAATTACACATGCCAAATATCGTAATTATTTCACTGTGCACATATTTAAAAAATAAAGAACAACTACCATTGGAATACCATTGAAGACTGTATTTTATCACTCACTGTTGAGGCAGCTGAAATCTGAATGGAAAAACATGACTTCCTGGTCTAATCACTGGTCCATCTGAGAAGCATAATTGTTTGTATGGGTCAAAAGAGGGTTGTGTTCCTTTTTAAACAAGAATAATTAGTCTACTGTCAGCAAACAATCTTTTCAGGTTTCATGCAAGATTTTATGTCATTTAGTTTTATGTAATTTATTTATTAGTGCAAAGTATAAATGAAAACCCGTCACTTACAAGTCTCTCCAATTACAAGAGTGGTATTCTTTTCACTTTGTCCTGTAGACATCACAGTAAGAAATACAAGTAGTCAGTTAGGATTTCCCAATCTTATTACACACACACAACTTCTCTTTTTTTCCCCAAACATGATCAGTTCCTACTTTGAAAATTCACTATGAGCATTTATTTTATATATGTCCTGTAGTAGTACATGTGTGTATTATTTAATTATATAATAATTTAATATATTAAATAGTATGTAGTATACTACTACTACGATTTATAGGCCCGGTTTCACAGACAGGGCTTAGCCTAAACCAGGATTAAGTCTTAGTTCAATTAGGGCATTTAAGTAGCTTTTATAAACGTTCACTAGAAAAAAAAACAAAACAAAAAAAAAACACATTACTGGTGGTGTGCATCTTGAGACAAAACATGGTACAACAGTTCAAACATGCATTTTAATCTAGGACTAGCTTAAGCCTTGTCTGTGAAACCAGGGGTATAATCATTTAATATTTTGTGCAACTTACCTTTTTTCGAGCTCTCTTGAATGAAGTATTGCTTTAGTTTGAAGTATCTCTCATGGTCGCTGTAGGTTGTTTCGTCATCGCCTGATCCTTCAGTCCAGCTCACGTTCGCGTCTCCCGTCAGCTTCACAAAAAAACGATTCACCTTTATTTCTTTGGTCACTTCCAAAACAACTCGCCCCTCCACAATGTCCCCACTAGTAAAAATATTGCTTTCGTTAATGGGGTCATAATGGATATTAAGCTCTTTGATGGATCTTGACATTTTATGTACATATACACAATAGCTACACAGCACGCAGGCTCTTCTCGTTCTCGTAGGAGAAGCGGGACTGACATTCTATTTACAATAAAGCACAGGTTGAGGGAGTGGCACTTCCAATATAATTGCATAACTATATCTAACTATTACTACATTACACAGTGGTTTGTTATGTTCAGTGCAGTCTTATGGTTTAGTCTGCGTGGTGTCAACCAGAGCCGTTGAAAAACAGAGTTGCGACACTCCCATAGACTGCCATAAAAACTTTGGAATGCGGTAGTAACGCGTGTCGTGGAGCAGCCAATAGTTCCAAACACTGATAGTTCCAGCACTGAACTCCACACATTTTCGATGTTTCTGAAGTACGCTCGCTGGTAAGTTGATGAAATTACTGTATTTTCGATATTTGAACGCATTAGCCGACCTCTCATGAATCTAAATAATAGTTGTATTTTATGTAGCCAGCTTTAGTTAATGTTTATTGGAGGTAGGTAGACTCTTAATTGCTGCTAGCTTAAGTAATAATCTGATATTGGGCTACATTTACCTCAAATTTTCTTCAAGTTCGTTGGCATACAACGTTTATCGTCGGCTATATGATTTGTTGTTAAAGTGATTAACACTTGTTTGCGACCGTGTAAGTACACCTGATTACAATTAACTTTAGCTAGCTTAACTAGAATGTTTGTTTGAACATATACAGTATAATTCTAGAAATCTAGGTTATTGGAAACTAAATAATTCACTTTTGTACCATGAAGATTATGTGAAACAAATCCAATCATTAATAAATAAATACTGGAAACAGGCAAATATTAAAAAGGAATATGGCAGGGTATGGGAACTATTAAAATTTGAAGTAAGAAAATGTAGTATTCAATTTCGAAAAAAATTGGCTATGAAAAAAAGAACACGTATTCAAGACATAATTAAAGAGATTTCAAATTTAACTCAAACACCCCACCCACCCAATAATGATATTTTAGAAAATTTGCAGAAGGAACTAAACCATATTTATCGAGAAAAAGCCAAAGGTGCTTTTGTAAGATCTAGAAGAAAATGGATGGAAGAAGGTGAAAGAAACAGTAAATATTTTTTTAATCTTGAAAAAAGGAATGCAGAAATGTGTCTGATTAGAAAGTTAAAAATTAATGACATTGTTACTGAAGACCTAGTTATGATTTCTGAATTTGTTTCTAAATATTATACAGATATCTATTCATTAGAAGAAGATCAAGATAATTCCATTCTTTTTAAAACAATTAGAAATCCAAAAATACTATCTTTAGAAAGTCAAATTGAATGTTCCCAAAATCTTTCTCTAAATGAAATTGAGTTATCCATTAAAGCACTAAAAAATAACAAATCCCCTGGAAATGATGGCCTTACTTCAGAATTTTATAAAGCTTTTATAGACGATATATCTAAATTCCTCTTAGCGGTATATGAAGAAGCCATCAACAAGGGATCCTTACCTACATCACTTAGACAGAGCGTCATCACCTTGATCCCTAAACCTCAAAAAGATAAACTAATACTAGAAAATTGGCGACCTATCTCATTATTAAATAATGATTATAAAATAATGGCAGCAGTTTTTGCCAAACGTATGAAAAATGCTTTAAATAAGATAATTGATTAAACTCAATGTGGATTTATGAAAGGACTTCATATATCCTCTAATATTCGTTTAGTTATTGATTTAGTACAATATAGCAATTTAATAAATGGAGATCCTTTAATACTTTTTCTAGATTTTAGAAAAGCTTTTGATACAGTAAGCCATAAGTTTATATTTGATTCCCTAAAACTCTTTGGTTTTGGACAATATTTCATCAAAAGTGTAAAAACTATGTACTATGGTAGTAATAGCTCTATTAAACTTGCTAATGGAACATCTCCCAGATTTGAAATAAACCGAGGCATCCGCCAGGGATGTCCAATTTCTGCATTTCTTTTTTTAGTTGTAGCTCAAGTGTTAAGTAATATGATAAACCAACACCCCTTTAAAGGAATTGAAATTCACGAAAGACAAATTAAAATATCGCAACTTACTAATGACACAACAATTTTTCTTGGTGATAGTACTGATGTACCTTTGGCTCTGAATATAATTAATAGCTTCTCAAAATTCTCTGGTTTGAATTTAAATTTGTCTAAATGTGAGATCCTACAACTCAAAAACTACAACCTATCCAATGTGTGTAATATTCCTGTTAAAAGTATAGTAACCTATTTGGGAATTAAAATTTCTAAAAATACTGATGTAATGGTCAACTCTAACTTTATTCATGTTATTGAACAAATGCAAAAGAAATATAACTCATGGTTAACAAGAGATCTTTCTATTCAAGGGAGAATTCTATTGAGTAAGGCAGAAGGTCTCTCGAGAGCAGCATACCTTTTTTCTTCTCTTAGTGCTCCAAAGGATATATGCTCACAAATGGATAAATTACTCTTTAATTTCATCTGGAGAAATAAACCTCATAAAATTAAAAAAAAATATCCTTGTTAATAAATTATCTGATGGTGGGTTAAATGTTCTTAATTTTACTATTTTCAACCAAATTCTAAAAATGAATTGGCTTAAAAACTTTTTAAAAAATCAAACAAGTATTTTTAATATAGTCCCTTATTTTTTACTTGAAAAACTTGGGGGTTTAAATTTTTTGTTGCAATGTCCTTATATAACTTGTAAACTTCCTATTGCTTTGGCAAATTATCATAAACAAGCATTACTCTTCTGCTCACTTTTGTACAAACACAATTTTTTGTGCTTATATGGAACAATGGTAGTATCATTCATAATAAGAAGTCATTGTACATGGATAATTGGGTTCAACACAACATTTTAATTGTTAACCAGCTTATTGACAAAAATGGGCAATTATATACATACCCTAACTTTATTTCAAAATATGTTTTTTTTGTGAATGAAAAAGAATATAACAAAGTAATTAAGGCTATCCCCAATGGCATAATAATGTTAACCAAATTCTCAGACATAGATGTTAATAATACAACCTTACAAAATCCTCAACTTTTTGTAAATGGTCTATCCTTTTTTGATAAACATTTTAATAATAACTTTATAAGAAATTCCTTTAATGTTGGATCCATTCCTTCATGTCAATCAAAATGGCTTAAACCTCATAGTATATCTTGGCACAGCATTTGGACTTTACCATATAAATATATCATTTCTAATAAAGTAAAAGAAATAATTTACAAAATTATTCATAGATGTTATCCTGTAAATGCAGCTATTAGTAGATATATTCATACTGTCTGTGATAAATGTACTTTTTGTAACACATCATCTGAGGATATTGAACATTTATTTCTTTATTGCCCTTTTTCTATTTCTTTTTGGATTGACTTTAAAATAGACATGACAAAAAAAATAAACAGAACTCTTAATTTAGAACCCCATGACATTTTACTTTGTTTTCAAAACCCACATTTTTCTCAAAAACAAAATTATGTTATTAATCTTTTAATTATTTTGGCAAAGTTTTATATTCATAAGACAAAAATAACTCAAAAGAAACCCTCATATATTACTTTTTATAACACCGATCTCACAATATATTTTGAAACTCTAATGAGATCACAGAACAAAAAGCTTATAAAAACAATACAAATTCTAAAGCTTTTCAAATTCATGTAACTGCCCTATATGTAGCACTTTTTATCCTATTTTTTTTTATTATTGTTTATTTTTTTTTGTATACATTTTCTTTTTGTATTTTAGTTATTGTTTGTACTCTTTGTTTTATATGCTTATGCTCTGATATGTATTACAATGTCTTATATTTGTCTTGTAAAATAAAAAAAAAAGACCCCCGTTGTCAATTGAACTGAGTTTGCGTTTTCAATATTTATTTCCAACTCACACAGGAATGCCTATCCTTCCCCCACATTTCTATTTCATATTTCTATATTCTTAACTTCATATTTAAAATATAAATTTAATGCAACTGTTATTCCTGTTTAAAACCACTTCTGTTATACTTTGTGTAACTACTCATTTCCATGGTATACAAGCTTCAGTATCACCTTTGTAAAGATGCCATAAGGAGAAAAAGCATAAATAATACTGACGTCATTATTATAGATGAGGTTGATTTTCATAATTTCACTTGCAGATTTATCTGCTGTGTAGACCTACAGTACATGTTGGTTCAAGCTGTGAAAACTGATGCTCCACCCTGCGGCTGCAGAAACTCTTGCTTTCTTCTGTGTCTTGCTTTAATCGCTTGTGTGTGAACGAATTACGATGGGTTCTGCTGCCCTCTAGTGGTTTGTTGGAGAACAGTAATTCGAAACCAATTTCGAAACCAAAGATATAAACAATAGCCTCTAGTTATAATTTTCCTGGTCGGAGCATTAATGTTAAAGTAGACTAAAAGTGCTTTAGACTCTGAAAATGTTTACCTGGTGTGTGCATGGTTGAAATATGGTTGAAAAACACAGCACAGTTTTCATAAATGAATTCAATAAATTAGAAGACATTGTTGAAATGGTCAGTAGAGAAAAGTAAACATGGGTTGGGCTGATCTGTCAGAGACTGTTGACATCAAGGAACTTTACTTTGTGTGCAAGTGTGTTGGGGGATGAGGATGTATGATCAAAATCTCATTTGAATTTACCTACGCATGGTGATATAGATGCATAATTACAACATACAATGTAAGACGTTTTGAGTTTATGTAGAGTGTAGTATCTGCCTTTTTTTTTTTTGATGAAAAACATTCCAATGTTTTTGATATCTTCATGTTAAGATGCATGAAAGTTTCAAGTGCAGAGATTTATTTTAATATTTAGACTTTATATGTGAGATAAATAATTTTTTTGACATAGGGGGTTAAAGTATTTGATGCCTAGAGATTTTTGTGTATGTTGAGAGTCTAATAATAATAAATCAGAACAGATGTGTGGGACTAATTAACAACCATGGAAACTAACTAGGGAACACAGGCAAACTCAGGTAGACAGAAACAGGAAAAACAGAAACAAAACACATGCACTATACACATGACAGTAACTTTGTAAAGAAACTAGTGCAAATATGTAAAGGTCTTTAGCAATTACAGTTCATAGATCATTTTAACATGAAGGGAGGTCAAAAGTGAAAATTTAGAACAACAACAGCAACAAAAAGCTGCAATATGTTCTAAAAAGAACAGCATGCAGTACTATCAGATTCAGCTAAATAAGTTTTAGTTGGAGTGGTTAGAGATAAAGTCCCAAGAACTGCAGCTAGATTCCCTGTAAAATGAAGAAAAGTCCTAGTTTATAAGGCACAATGATAAATGCTGAGCTAAAATTATGCAGCTAAGACCATGAAGTTATAATTGACAAATCATAAGTGGTAGTCAGACATTTGTCTGGTGAAGGAGACTAATAAGGCAAATTAGGATAGGATTCTAATGTTTTTTCATTTGGATCATAAACTGGTGCAGATGGAGTCGGATGGAAACCAGGCAGCATTGCATTTGGATCTGGATAAACCTCTGCAGCAGCTCCTGGATGGGGTAGAGCTGTAGGGTCATACAGATTGGGGTAAAGTTCTGCATATGGAGGTGGTTGTTCACCAGGACAGGGCACAAGGTTAGGCTGAGGTGGCGGATATGGCTGGAATCCTACAGGTGGGCCTTGACAGGGAGGATATTGTTGGTCAGCTGGAAGAATAACCACAGGGAAAATAACTTCTGGATCTGAGGAAAAAGACACATCCAGAGACACCTGAAAGACAATAAGGGACAGAAGTCAAGTGAACTGGAAGCCAACACTGGAAGCCAACTACAAGTAACAAAAGAGCCTACAGATCATCCACTGGCTCTGCACCACTATACCTAAACCCACTACTTCAGACTTATGCGCCCTCCAGAAGCTTGCGTTCTGCAAGTGAACGGCGTCTTTTGGTGCCATCCCAAAGGGGCACAAACTCACTCTCACGGACCTTCTCCTGGTCTGTTCCTGGTTGGTGGAATGACCTACCACGCTCTATCCGAGCAGCCGAGTCTTTAGTTATTTTCAAAAAACTGCTAAAGACATATCTTTTTCGTCAACACTTGACCCAGTAATATAGCACTTTTTTAATTTATATTTTACTTTTCTTTTCTCGATTTTCTATTTTTTTCTACATCTATTTGCGTATATATTTATAAAAAAACAAAAAACAAAAAAAAAAACAACCTTGCTACGAGCACTTTACTGATGAAACTGTGACATGACACAGCACTTACATACTGTTGTACTCATGTTGATTTGATTGCTTCTACTATTCTCATTTGTAAGTCGCTTTGGAGAAAAGCGTCTGCTAAATGACTAAATGTAAATGTGAGAGAAAAGAGATCAAATTTTTTTATTTTTGCTTTACTCTTTTAGGGAGTCATCTTTTTAAGCTCTAAAATCAATGTTGACTTTTACGGCATGAAGTAACAAACATTTGAGAAATTTGTGAACATTATTTCTCTCAAAACTGAAAATTCTGTCATCATTTACTCACCCTGGTGTTTTCTTAAAATGTTAAAATTGTCTAATACAAAAGATTTTGAAGAATTACTGAATGATCAATTCAATCCAAAACAACATGAATGGACCCAGCTGACTTATATGTACAAAATAACACTGAGACATTTTTCAGGATACTATTTGTCTTCCAGATAAGAAAGAAAGAAAAAAAGCCATACAGGTTTAGAAAGACATGAGGGGGAGTAAATGATGCCAGAATTTTCATTTTTTGGATGAACTATTCCTTTAAATATGGCAATGCAAAGGAAGACGAATAGCACCTTGAGTTGGTACTGCACATTTATAATTCTGCAGTTTTCAAAGGTGACAGTCAGGTCACGTGGAAGCTTCAGGTTCACTATGAATTCTTGCTTTTCTCCAGATGGGATGCGATCTTTAGTCTCTTGGACTATGTATCTTAATCTTCTTTTAATTCTCATGCCAGCAATGAACGTCTGTTGCTGCACAAGGCTGTACTTTAACTTGCCGTCACGAGATGAAAAGTTGTCAATATCAACAAAAAATATGATTGTTTCACCTACAGAAATAATAAGGAAATAGAGACAACATATATTAGTTTAAAAAAAAAAAAAGAAAAACAGATTATAGATTATGGCATTATAGACTCTTCAGTTTAGGTAGCTTTGACTGAGACGCTTGAGAGCTACACAGGTGATTACCTTGCATATAGCCAGTTTTGCCTGTTGTCACTGTCATTGACATTTTTCCTGAGCCAAAAAGTTTAATTTTCTTGTCTTGTGTGCCATATTGTGGTTGCTGCATGAAAAAAAAAAGGGGGAACATTTTTTGAAACGATTAAACTAAAATTAGATTTCTTCTAAGCTCTAACTTTAAGTTGCAAGCAAATGATTTAAATCACTTTACTTGAGTTCTGATGACAGCATAAGCAGTTACATAATCTCTCTATTTATCAATAGATGAGCGCCAAAGAGTCAAACATGGAATTATAATTCGTACCAGTAAATGATCATTGGTCCCATCATTCCTGGGCACAAAGGTTAATTCTGCACATGTTGTAGATGTTGGCTTCAAAGGCCTCTTCAGCTTGACTGTCATGACGTATCTAACCCAAGCATTAAATTCTTTGAAAGATGGAGGCATATTTCTGAAATTAAGGTAAAATAATAATCTTTAGTTACTCACAAATGACTGACAAACATTATGGTCATGCATGCAATTCATATGTGTTAGCAAGTAAATAAAACCATTGTCACTTGTGTGATAATAGGTTTTTAATTTAATAAGAATAACAGTTGTATATTGTTCATATTTTACTATTAGCACAAGTACAATATTATTAAAGCAAACATTCTAGACTAATATGCAAATAATATTATTTTATTAAAGCAAGTATTGTCTAAAAATATGCAATCAATATGACTGGCATCTGCTGTTTGGGGGGTCTTATTGATTTGGGGGTCATTTAATATCAAAACTTACTAATAGGGAATGTATTCTGTACATTTTGTTTATGTGATGTGATTCACACTTGCCGAACATATACACACTAAACATATTTACACAATAAAGGAAAACTACCATTGAAGATGCATTTTGAAAGACACAGCAATTCTCACTTTTGAGGCAGCTGAAATCTGAATGGAAAAACATGACATCCTGGTCTAATCACTGGTCCATCTGAGAAACATAAGGCTTGTTAGAATGGGTTAAAAGAGAGTTGTGACATTGTTAATATTTCAACAAGCTAGTCTACTGTCACTAAATGCTCTTTTCAAGTTTTGTGTAACACACACACACACACACACACACATTATATATATATATATATATATATATATGTCCTGCAATTTATTAAATTAATCAATAAATATAATGTACTAATTAGTGCAGAAATTGTGGAAATCTGCCTGCAAGGTATATGTATGAAAAACCTTACTTACAAGTTTCTCCACTTACAAGTGTGATATTCCTTTCTTGTCCTGTATAGATGTCACAGCCATGAAATACTAGTCAAATATTATTTCCATTCTTACTACATCATTTCTTTACTCTTTAATTTTTTTTTTTTTTTTTTCAAAACATGATCTGTCCCTACTTTGGCTTGTAAGTTCACTATGAGGATTTATTATGTCCTGTTGTATGAATATACACATAATATTTTATGATAAATAATACACAACTAGAAGTACTACTATCAATGCTATTATATATATATATATATATATATATATATATATATGCAACTTCACCTTTCTTCGAGCTCTCTTGAATGAAGTATTGCTTTAGTTTGAAGTATCTCTCATGGTCACGGTAGGTTCTTTCGTTATCACCTGATTTTTCAGTCCAGTGCACGTTTGCATCTCCCTTCAGCTTCACAAAAAAACTGTCCACATCTATTTCTTTGGTCACTTCCAAAACAACTTGCCCCTCCACAATGTCCCCACTAGTAAAAGTATTGCTTTCATTAATCTTGTTGTAATGAAGACTGAGGACTTTGATGGATCTAGACATTTTTTTTTTCTATGTATGTAGACTAGACATTCAAAGACAGCTACACAGAATGTTTGCTCTTCCCGTTCTCGTGGACGAAGCAGGAGTGACAAAGTTCATGCTTCAAAAAAAAAAAAAAAAAAAAAAAACTTTTGAGGGTGTGGCACTTCCTACACCTGGTAAGCACATATCTTTCAGTTCAGAGTTCACTGTGATAGAAGGAGACCAGATTGAATGGGGGACCTGATTGTTTACCAGAACAGAAGATGAACCTTGTTTTTAAATAAGGGTTACACCCCATCTAGGGGTAAAAGACGCAACAGGAAAAAAAAAGGAAAAGAACTTGATAATTGTTACAGAACACCGACTCACAACGAAGTTGTAATGAATAAGACAGTTTATTTTGTAGAAGCAGGTAACGGACACAAGCAGGGGAGTATGGTAATTCCAGCAGTGAATGCAATAATGATAGGAATACTGACAGTTCGTTTCTTTGTAAGATGGTTGAGGAGGTTGTGGATGAGAGCAGCAGAAGCACACACTTTGGCAAGGCTGGAGAATGGTCAGAGTCTGGAGAAGACACTGGAGATACAGGAACACAGGACGACAATGGAAACACGGAGGAACAGGAGAGACGATGGCGGGATATAGCATACACAGTCCACAGGTAAGTGAAAAAAGGTGAGTCCTACTCAAAACGAGACCAGACAAAGTGCCAGAGTGAAGTGTGTGCTTATATGCTGCTGTTGTGATGAGGAGATGATGATCAGGTGCAGGTGATTAGTACTCTGGTGACAGTGATCTCTGTGATTGGGTGGTGATGGAGCCTTTTTGACCTCTGTCAATAATAAAACTGTAAATGTTTAAAACAATAATAATAATAATAATAATAATAATAATAATAATGAATGTTATAATTATATTGAGAAAGTCATAGAAATTGGGGTTTTGACTTGAGGAGCAGACAAGAAATTTCATTGTCTGACACACCCATTTCATGTCTTGAAGTCTCTACTAATGAGCTGATGATCTGAATCAGATGTGTTTGATTAAAGAGACATGGAAAACATGCAGTGTTGGGGGGGCCTCCAGGAATGTGGTTGGGAACCCCTGCCCCATAGAAAGCAACGTAATTACGGTCATTCGTAGTCCAGAAAAGTAGTCCATTTAGTCCATTTGACTACAGTGGTTCAACCTTAATGTTATGAAGCAACGAGAATACAAATAAAACAAACCTCTTGGATTTCATCAAAAAATATCTTAATTTGTGTTCTGAAGATGAATGAAGGTCTTACGGGTGTGAGAACATGTCTCCACTGCTCTAGAGTTCAGTGGCGGCGTGCTTTACACCACTGCGTCCAACGCTTTGCATTACACTTGGTGATGTAAGGCTTGGATGCAGCTGCTCGGCATTGGAAACCCATTCCATGAAGCTCTCTATGCACTGTTCTTGAGCTAATCTGAAGGCCACACAAAGTTTGGAGGTCTTTAGCTACTGACTCTGCAGAAAGTTGGCGACTTCTGCGCACTGTGCGCCTCAGCATGCGCTGACCCCGCTCTGTGATTTTACGTGGCGTACCACTTCGTGGCTGAGTTGCTGTTGTTCCCAATTGCTTCCACTTTGTTATAATACCACTAACAGTTGACCGTGGAATATTTAGTAGTGAGGAAATTTCACGAACGGACTTATTGCACAGGTGGCAACCTATCACAGTACCACACTTTAATTCACTGAGCTCCTGAGAGCGACCCATTCTTTCACAAATGTTTGTAGAAGCAGTCATGCCTAGGTGCTTGATTTTATACACCTGTGGCCATGGAAGTGATTGAAACACCTGAATTCAATGATTTGGAGGGGTGTCCCAATACTTTTGGCAATATAATGTACCTGTTGCTGTCTGTCATTAATGTTAATCAAAGAACAAAAGAAAATCATTTACTGATCTTGACTGAATACCTTTTGTAGCTTTAGCAAAAAAATAAGTTATTGTAAAATAATCAAGGCTGAAATCAAGACTGAGAAGTAATGACATGGATTAAAACAATTATTTTATCATAATTTCATAGTGTCTGTGTTGTTATACCTTTATTCGATACTTTGCATTTGACTCTTGAGTAACCAACATTTCATGCAATAATCATAACTTTGGTAAGAAACTCAAACAAGCATGTAACATTTTTGCAGCAATTATAATCTATAATTTCATGGAGGGAGGTCAAAACCGCAAATCTAGTACTAAGAAAAAGCTGCAATATCCTCTAATTTGAACACATTATCAATACAAGTGCAGTACTATCAGCAAAATAAGTTTCAGTAGGAGTGATCAGCTATATTTTTAAAAATGTTTTTGTATTGCAATAAAGGATAGAAAAGTTTTTAGACCTGTGATTTTGGAGCACAGGGGAAAAGGGGGAACTGAACAGTGAACTACAAAGGCCAAAAAAACCTTGACATCTCAAAAACTGAAGATTATACTGTACATTCCCTGTAAAATTAAAGGGTTAGTTCACGCAAAAATGAAAAATTCTTTCTTTAATTACTAACCCTCATGTCGTTCCAAACCCTAAGACCTTCGTTCATCTTCAGAACACAAATTAAGATATTTTTGATGAAATCCGAGAGCTTTCTGTCCCTCTATAGAGAACAAAGCAACTATTACTTTCAAGGCCCAGAAAGGTAGTAAAGACATCGTTAAAATAGTCCATGTGACTACAGTGGTTCAACCTTAATTTTATGAAGGTCTTACTGGGTTTGGAATGACATGAAGGTGAGTAATTAATGACAATGAACTAACCCTTTAAGAAAAGTGCTAAGTTTAAAAGGCACAGTAATAGGCACCAAGCTTGAATTCATGCAGATAAAACCATGAAGTTATAATTGACACATCATAAGTGGTAGTCAGAAGTTTGTCTGGTGAAGGAGACTAATAAGGCACATTAGGAAAGGATTCTTTAGTGCTTTGATTTGGATCATAAACTGGTGCAGATGGAGTCGGATGGAAACCAGGCAGCATGGCATTTGGATCTGGATAAACCCCTGCAGCAGCTCCTGGATGGGGTAGAGCTGTAGGGTCATACAGATTGGGGTAAAGTTCTGCACATGGAGGTGGTTGTCCAGCAGGACAGGGCACAAGGTTAGGCTGAGGTGGCAGATATGGCTGGAATCCTACAGGTGGGCCTTGACAGGGAGGACATTGTTGGTCAGCTGGAAGAATAACCACAGGAAATTTGACTGTTGGATCGAAGGCGAAAGACACATCCAGATAGACCTGAAAGACAATCAGGGACAGAATAGTTTAAGAGAACTGTGACACTATGTGTTGAAGTTACAAAGGAGAGAAAACAAATCATTTATTTATTTTTGCTTTACTCTTTGTTAGAAAATCTTGTCTATGCTGTTAAATCAATGTTGTTATATACTCTTTTAGCTCACAAATTAAAAAGCATTTGAGAATTTGTGAAAATTAAAGGCATAGTTGCCTAATTTCTTTCATTTACTCGCCATTATGTTGTTTCAAACCTGTATGACTTTCTTTCTTCTGCAGAACACAAAAGAAGATATTCTGAAATTTAAAAAAAATTTTCAGCTGTTTCAATTATTATTATTATTTTTTTTTTTTAGTGTTCCAAAGAAGAAAGAAAGTCGTACAGGTTTGAAATGACATGAGGGCGAGTAAATTTAAATTTTGGGGTGAACTGTCACTTTAAATATGGCAATACTAAAGAAGATGAAGTAGCACCTTGAGTTCATACTGCACTTTTATAATTCTGCAGTTTTCAATGGTGACAGTCAGGTCACGTGGAAGGTTCATGTCCACTATGAATTTTGTCTTTTTTCCAGATGGGATGCGATCTTTAGTTTCTTTGACTATATCCTTAAATGTATTATTAGTTCTCCCTTCAGCCTTGAACGTCTGTTTCTGCATGAGGCTGTACTTTAGCTTGACGTTACGAGATGAAGAGTTGTCAACATCAACAGAAACTCGGATTGTTTCACCTGCATCAATTACAAGGAATTAGAGACAACATTTATCAATAATGGAAAAAAAAGACAAAATGACTATAGCTGGGTTTTCCATCCAAGTTGCAAATTTAATTTAAGTAAAATCTATTTGCAGATAAAGCAGTGTTTCCATTCAGTGTGTTCAGGAGAACAAAGCAGTCACATTCAGAGAAATTGGAGTTAAATATCAGTGGAAATGGAAGTCAAAAAAATTAGTTGTCAGCCTTTCACTTCAGTATTTCAGAATGACTATTTTTAGAGATTTAAGATACTATGCAAAGTTATTGCTCTACTGTTGTCTGAATTATTTAGTCCCATGACTTTTCTGATGCATATCAAGGAATTTATTCAGTAAATTTGTTTCAATCACAGTTTATGCCCATGTCTTCTTACCTAATAAAAAATGTACCCACCTTCAGTGACTGTATATGTTTTTATGCAAATTTTATTTGTGACCGTACATGTTTTTATGCAAATTTGGGACATTTTATTTGTATGTTGCTGTCTACATCCAGGATTTTTATGCAATATCTCAAAATGTGCATACAACTATGTTGATGGAAACCCGGCTATTGGCATTACAGGCTAGTTTAGGTGTTTGAGAGCTACACAGGTGATCACCTTGCATATAGCCAGTTTTGTCTGTTGTCGCTGTCATTGACATTTTTCCTGAGCCAAAAAATGTCATCTTCTTTTCTTCTGTGCCAGATAGTGGTTGCTGTATAACAACATATTGAAATGAGTAAACTAAAATCACATTAAATTTCCTCTGAGCTCTAGGTCACAAGCAAATGGTTTAAATCACAATTCTGATGATAGTATAAGCAGTTACATAATCTCTCTATTTATCAATAGACGAGTGCCAAAGAGTCAAACATGTTATTATAATTCATACCAGTAAATGATCATTGGTCCCATCATTCCTGGGCAAAAAGGATAATTCTGTACATGTAGTAGATGATGACTTCCATGGCCTCTTCAGCTTTACTGTTATGACGTACTTAACCGAGCCATAATATCCTTTAAAAGATGAAGGCATATTTCTGAAATTAAGGTAAAATAAAAATATTTAGGTTCTCACAAATGACTGACAAGCATTATAGTGCATAATATTGTCATGTATGCATTAGCAAAAAGTATGTATGTTTGTATGTATGGTATGTATGTATATAATATTTTTTAGCCATTGCCACTGTATGATAATAGGTTTTTAATTTATTCCAAATAATTTGGAATAATTTAACATACCTGCATATACTTTATAACTTTTTTTTACTTCACAACACATGCAGAATATTATTAAATCAAATATTCTAGAATAATGAACAATGAATATGACTGACATCTGCTTTTTCAGAAGATGATGATGCAGTAGGTCATTGATAATACAATCAATGACCTACTGATTGAATTGGGTGGAAGTAGGATGCAGCAAAGGGAGTTTCCCCATCCAGGTAGTCAGCTTCGACGCAATGTCTCATTCCCTACTCTCTGGGAACCATTACATGAGTGACTCTTACTTATTCTTATTGTAAGCTCTTGCTTATTCACCCATTTGTTCTCTATATTGTGTTTATGGGTTGTGAATTACACATGCCAAATATCATTATTATTTCACTGTGCACATATTTAAAAAATAAAGAACAACTACCATTGGAATACCATTGAAGATTGTATTTTATCACTCACTGTTGAGGCAGCTGAAATCTGAATGGAAAAACATGACTTCCTGGTCTAATCACTGGTCCATCTGAGAAACATAATTGTTTGTATGGGTTAAAAGAGGGTTGTGTTCCTTTTTAAACAAGAATAATTAGTCTACTGTCAGCAAACAATCTTTTCAGGTTTCATGCAAGATTTTGTGTCATTTAGTTTTATGTAATTTATTTATTAGTGCAAGGTATAAATGAAAACCCGTCACTTACAAGTCTCTCCAATTACAAGAGTGGTATTCTTTTCACTTTGTCCTGTAGACATCACAGTAAGAAATACAAGTAGTCAGTTAGGATTTCCAAATCTTATTACACACACACAACTTCTTTTTTCCCCCAAACATGATCAGTTCCTACTTTGAAAATTCACTATGAGCATTTATTTTATATATGTCCTGTAGTAGTACATGTGTGTATTATTTAATTATATAATAATTTAATATATTAAATAGTATATAGTATACTACTACTACGACTTATAGGCCCGGTTTCACAGACAGGGCTTAGCCTAAACCAGGATTAAGTCTTAGTTCAATTAGGGCATTTAAGTAGCTTTTATAAACGTTCACTAGAGAAAAAAAAAAAAAAAAAAAAAAAAAAACACATTACTGGTGGTGTGCATCTTGAGACAAAACAATGGTACAACAGTTCAAACATGCATTTTAATCTAGGACTAGCTTAAGCCTTGTCTGTGAAACCAGGGGTATAATCATTTAATATTTTGTGCAACTTACCTTCTTTCGAGCTCTCTTGAATGAAGTATTGCTTTAGTTTGAAGTATCTCTCATGGTCGCTGTAGGTTTTTCGGTCATCGCCTGATCCTTCAGTCCAGCTCACGTTCGCGTCTCCCGTCAGCTTCACAAAAAAATGATCCACCTTTATTTCTTTGGTCACTTCCAAAACAACTCGCCCCTCCACAATGTCCCCACTACTAAAAATATTGCTTTCGTTAATGGGGTCATAATGGATATTAAGCTCTTTGATGGATCTTGACATTTTATGTACATATACACAATAGCTACACAGCACGCAGGCTCTTCTCGTTCTCGTAGGAGAAGCGGGACTGACATTCTATTTACAATAAAGCACAGGTTGAGGGAGTGGCACTTCCAATGAGATTGCATAACTATATCTAACTATTACTACATTACACAGTGGTTCGTTATGTTCAGTGCAGTCTTATGGTTTAGTCTGCGTTGGGTCAACCTACCGATTACATCACTTCCGTTTTTTTTGTTTTTTTTTTTCAAAATAAAACACTACTGTACCGTTAACATAGTTGCTCAGCTCTACACTCTTTTAATGATGTATACACATTGTTTATATTATTATTATTATTATTAACAATAAAAATATCAATAATAACAACAATAATGACATTTCTTTAAATCTTCTATCAGCAACAATGGGATAATTGTTTATATTGAATTTAATAAAATGTTTTCCAAATAGTTTATAGAAACTTGGATTTTTTACTTTAAACTCAGAATGATGTTGGAAGGATCATGACTCCTATGATTTCACCCCTAGCTCATTTCTAAAGTGACTATTTTCCTTATGTTTGTTTTTAATACCTTTTAAATCAAATAATATATATATATATATGTGGGGAAGATGTAATATATTCTTCCAGCAGTAGGGGGGAGCTGTGTTTCATTGTTTGATTGTGCCCTCTTTACATGGGTGGAGCTGTTGTTGGTCACAATGCTCTTCCTTTGTGACAAGGTAAGGAGGGTCTTCCCTGCTCTTTGTTATCTTATAAATGTATATGATTATTTTGACCATCCGTGTTATATAAAGAGATATATTGTTGTTAGAGAGGTTTACTAACGTATATGTGCAGTTATTTTTGATGGATGGTTTCGTATTTCTGATATTATTTCATATGTTGTAAATTCCATGTGGTGGAGTATATTTTTCCTTATATTGTATTGTGTTCAAGGTTTATTTGTGTATTTTGAGGTTTGTATCATTTGTATTTTGCATATATTTTACATCTATCTTTAGTTTTTTGTATGTTGTTGTTTATTTTTCCTTAGTTTGCAACCATGTGATTGGCTGCAGCTACAGCTATTTTGCTGCCTGTTGTAATTTGATATATAATGTTTTGATGTTAATTTGGAATTAACACAATGCTCTTCCTTTGTGACAAGTGGCTGATGTGTACGAGACCAATAAAAAGAAAGCTTCACTGCTGTGACACAACGACGGTCTTGGTGTCCTCCTCTTACACCCAGTATATCACACAACGCAGAGACATTTGGGGGAGCACACCAACGAAGAGGGTTACATCTTTGGTGCCGTGACCCGGATCGTTGGTTTCTACGGAAGTAAGCTTTCTGATAAATAAATATTGTGAGAAGAGTGGAATTAAAAAAGAGAAAAAAAAAAAAAAAAAAGCGAAAGAAAGAAAGAAGGAAGCTAAAGAAGAGAAAAAAAAAAAGCAAAAGAGAGAAAAAAGAAAGAAAAAAAAAACAGTATTCCACCTTTCTTTTGTCTTAAAGTGGCAGTGTTAAATATATTGTTGGACTGAACTGAGTTTTGCTTAAGTTTTTTTTTTTTTTTTCCCCTGTCTCTGAACTTTTGATATTGTTCTATAAGAGTGTTAATTTGTTGATTTGAGTTACAAATTTGTGATTTATAGTTTTATATACTATATCATTTTTTTTTTTGTGTGCAACTGATTATTTTTTGGGTGGATTTAAAGCTCTTAAAGTGGGCTAATTTTTTTTTATTTTTTATTTGCCTTCATTCTTGATAAAGTGCTTTGTGAATATAGGAAACATAAGAAATACACAACACATTTACTTACTGCGTTAACTTGCACTTTTCTACATTTTTCATATTTACATTTGCAAACACTACATATAGTGTATTGCACACTACATACACATTGTGTGCTGCACAGGCAAGAAGAGTCAAAGAAGTGGAAGAAAAATGCAGAGGCTCCCTGAAACCACCCCTCATCGACCACTTTCCCGTCCCCAAGTACCACTACGGCAGCCCTTCCAGGCCACCCCATGGTTATCAGTAAAGCAGGACAAAATCCAACAGTATGAAATAAGCATGCCTGTCGATGTGAGTATTGAAACTGCATCCCAGCCAGCTGATAACCCCCAAAAGTCTGTCAGGCCAAAGACGGCGCAGCTAATGACACACACAGAGAATGTGCCTCCCTCAGCAGTGAGCTGGCACCAGTCGGGCACCTGCTCCAGCGCTTCTGCGCAATATCAGCCCTCAGCTCATGCCCAAGCCCCAGATAACCCCTTCTATGGACTTCCAACCACCTTGCACCTGTCTATAGTTAACACACACCCATCTAATGTGCCGACTGTTTCATCCCGAACTAACGTGCATGACAATGTAACTACCATTCAGGCTTCACCAAACATGGCCAACAGAATGCCAACTGACATGTCTCCTTCTCCAAATGACCCATACCTGCCGCCACCATTGACTGTGCCATCTAAAGCTCACATTTCCGCTTATCCAGGTATGATCCAGGCATCCAGTATGTACACTTCTCCATGTGGCTTGCACTCTCCTGCTGCAATGGCTGTTTCACCCCAAGCCAACTTGCCTGGTCATCCAACGACCGTTCAAGTTCCTCCATCCTTCTGCTATGATGTGCCAGATGCCATGTACTCAAAGCCACCTGACTCACTCCTGCCCCCAGCACCTCCTGTCTTGTCTGGAACCAGCTATCCTCACAAAACAGACCCCATTCAAGTGCAACAAACTTCCAATGATCGGCAGCACAACTTACAATCGAACTGTGCCATTGTGTCATCCTCCTCTACTCCTGTGTATGCTACTATGACAATGCCAGTGCATCCTGGTTCACATATGTATGCACAACAACCCAGTTCAGTGCAACAATCCCAGACTGCACCTCCATATGTTGCTTATCAGAGAGATGCAAACATTCTTTCCTCTGCAATGACTACGCCACAACCCAGCTTTACACAGACACATCAAGTTCGAAATGTGCAAATGTTCAGTGGTGGTCCTGATTGCAGAATACTTATTGAAGACTGGATTCGAGACATGCAGTATCTCCTTGATGCTGGAGGAATGCCTGAAAATCTGTCCTTTGCTACTGTAGTGCGACATTTGAGTGGTGAAGCCAGGAGACTAGTTCTGAATCTCCCTCCTAATGAGCAGACTACTGGCAGAGCCTTTGAGGAACTACGAGCTGAATATAGTGATATGCAAACATCTCTGGACCCATTAGCTGATTTCTATGAGAGATACCAGCGCCCTGGCGAATCAGCATGTTCATATGCCATTGCTCTGGAGGCCAGTTTACGTTCAGTGGAAGAGGCGCAGTATGGAGGCCAACCTTTCCCAGACAGAGACAGTAAATTGACTCGTCAGTTCATTAGAGGTTTGAGTGACGAAGAGGTTTATCACAGAATAGCACCGATGAAGCCTAGACTTTTATGTTTTCGTGAACTTCAAACGGAGCTTCGTAACCTTGCAAGGGAGACAAGGAAGTTTCAGACACAGCCAAGGGCCAAAAAGACGTACGCCCAGGCTCAGTTTACGACAACGAGTGGCAATCAGACTGACGAAAAGCCGAGAACAGAGAAAGGAAATAGACAGAACACAGATCTTACTGAACTCACAGCCATGGTAAAGAAACTGGTGAGCAGCCAAGAGGATCAGATCAATAGGTTGACACAGCTGGAGGCTAGAGTTGGAGCATCACCACGGACTGTGCTTCCTCAGACCCAGAGATCTCAAGGGAGTAGTGATACTGCAGTAAGGGGCGTAGTGTGCTATCGCTGTGGAAAACCGGGACACATTGCACGTCTGTGTAGGACAATGATGACCGATGAGGCAGCCCAAGCTGAAAATGGAGCAGAGACCAGGCAGGATTTAAATGCGTAGGGCCTGTGGTTACCGGGGCAACCACAGGCATGCAACAGTGTCCCCAGCAACATGAAATGGCCAAGTCTAAACCAGCTGATACCCCACTGGTAGGTCCCTGTAGTGAAGGGGTGGTTGAAGTGAATGGAGAGATGTGTAAGGCTCTCATTGACTCTGGCTCTCAAGTAACCACAATTACTGATGAGTTCTGGCGACGACATCCTATCCTATGTACTCAGGAATTGCAGCCATCAGATATCCCCATTGAAGGTGCCGCTGGCCAACCTGTATCTCATGTTGGTGTGCTTTATATCAACCTCAAGTTTTTGGGAAGGGTCTACTCAAATGTTCCTGCTTTCGTTGTCCCTGGAACAGAGTACCGATCCTGTGTTCCATTGCTCATTGGGACTAATGTAATAAGGGTTTCCAGAAATGACCTCCAAGCGTCATACGGCAGAAAATATCTGGCCAAAGTAAAGTTGACTAATCCTGAGTGGCACTCCGCCCTAGTGGCTGTGAGTAAAAGTGAACCAGATGGGGCTAAAGGTAAAGTGGGTCATGTACAGTATGCTGGTCACAGAATAAGAATAGCAGCTGGCAAGGAGCAGGATGTTATTGGCAGAGTGATGGGTGGGCCAAAGAGAACACAGTACACAGTTCTGGTGGAGAGCCAGTCCTCCAAAAGGGTACCAGAAGGCCTTATGGTTGCCAAGCTGCTCGCTAATGTGGAAAAAGGCTGTGTTCCCGTCCGTCTCTTGAACCTGTCTGAGAAAGATGTGATTGTCCATCCAAGGGTCCTGCTTGCAGATGCTTTCCTGATCCAGAATGTTGTTGAAGAGGGAGACAAGTGCCAAATGCCATGCCAGAACCAGTTCATGCATCCGAATCAGTGCGGGAATTCAGTGATACCATCATGTCAAAGTCAACAGCAGACTACCAGTGTTGAGTCTGTTAATGGTATGACGTGTGGAGTTGACCTTAGTGCTGCAGTAGTGGAAGGTGAGGAGCAGTTGACGTTGCTCCGGGATTTGTTAAGGAGAAATGCTGATGTCTTCTCCAAACACTCCATGGACTATGGCCATACTAGCACCGTGCAACATGAGATACCTCTGGTAGACCCAAAACCTTTTCGCCTCCCTTATCGGAAAATACCCCCGTCTCAGTACCAGGATGTACGGAAGGCCTTATCCCAGATGGAAGAAGCTGGAGTTATTCGTCCAAGCAAAAGCTCTTATGCATCCCCCATCGTTGTTGTATCCAAAAAAGATGGTTCCTTGAGGATCTGCGTGGACTACAGGAAACTGAATTCCTGCAGCACCAGAGACGCTTTTCCGCTACCAAGAATAGAGGATGCATTGGAGGCATTGGGACAGGCAAGGTTCTTCTCTACTCTTGATCTTACATCTGGTTATTGGCAAGTTGAGGTGGCTGAACACGACAAGCCCAAGACCGCTTTCAGCACGCCCATGGGGTTATATGAGGCCAACAGGATGCCGTTTGGTCTGCAGAATGCCCCATCGACCTTCCAAAGATTGATGACCTGTTGCTTTGGTGATCTGAACTTTGAGAGCCTCCTTATCTACCTTGACGACATAATTATCTTCTCTAGGACTTTTGAAGAGCACCTTGAGCGGTTGGAAGTGGTGTTCAGCCGGCTCCGTAAACATGGTTTGAAGCTGAAGCCTCAAAAGTGCAGGCTACTGAGGAAAGAAGTTCAATACCTGGGCCACGTGGTGTCCTCGGAAGGTATTCATACAGATCCTGAGAAGATAAGCTTAGTCAGAGATTGGAAGCGGCCGTCGAGTGCAAAGGAAGTGTTGAAGTTTCTTGGCTTTACGGGGTACTATAGGCGTTTCATCGAGGGCTATGCATCACTGGCAGCACCTCTGTATCAGCTTACCTCTGGAGACCCTAAGAAAAAGAAAAGAGGTGTAAAAGGAACATCTGGACCTGCAAAGCCTTTTGAGTGGTCAGATGAATGTGAGAAGGCATTTGAAGCACTGAAGGAGAGATTGACTACAGCGCCAATCCTGGGCTACCCCAACTTCAACTTACCATTTGTACTGCAAACGGATGCTTCTGGTGAGGGTCTTGGAGCGGTCCTTGCGCAAGTTCAAGATGGTGTGGAAAAAGTAATTGCTTATGCAAGCCGAGGTTTGAGACCACCTGAAACCCGTTACCCCGCACACAAGTTAGAGTTTTTGGCTCTAAAGTGGGCTGTTACGGATAAATTCTATGACCACCTCTATGGGCATAAGTTTTCTGTGCTGACTGACAACAACCCACTTAAATATGTGATGAGTACCGCAAAGTTGGATGCCACAGGTCAGCGTTGGGTGTCACAGCTTGCCATGTTTGACTTCGACATCGAGTATAGGCAAGGGAAATCCAACTCTAATGCCGACGCACTCTCAAGGATGTCGAGTCAAGAGGTCACAAAAACTCTTCAGTCTTGCCCACAGTGGATTTCTCCCACAAAGCGAGACCAGTACTGTGAAGTTGAGTCAGGAAGGAAGGAAGTAGATGTTAGTGATCCAGGGAAGAGAACTGTTGAATGCAAAGAGGGAGAGTTTCTGGACCGGGTTGAAAAGTCAGCCGATCCATTTGATGGAGCAGGTACTGATGCGCTGCCTGCAATGACAAAGCTGGAGATCAGAGGATGCCAAAAAGAGGACCCTGTCATTGGGCCAGTTATGCACTACAAGACACTAAACAGAAAGCCAAGACGTGGAGAAAGGTTGGAGAAAGGAAAAGATGCTCTGCTTCTCTTAAAAGAGTGGAGGAGGCTGGTGGTTAAAGACGGAATTCTTTACAGGCATGTTAAGGATGTTCTGGGACGGTCCATTGCTCAGCTGGTCTTGCCAGAGAAAATGCGACTTCTGGCTAAAACAAGTCTTCATGACAACTCTGGTCATTTGGGATTTGAGCGTACCTTGAATCTGTTCCGGGAACGATTCTTTTGGCCAAGAATGCATTGTGAAATAAAGTCCTGGTGCGAGCAGTGTGAAAGATGTTGTCTGAGAAAAACTCCAACAGCTGGAAATAGAGCTCCTCTGGTGAGCATTCACACTAATGCCCCTATGGAACTCATCTGCATGGATTTCCTTGTCCTGGAGAAGTCTAAGGGAGGAATAGAGAATGTCCTGGTGGTCACTGATCATTTCTCAAGATTCGCCCAGGCTTACCCCACAAAAGACCAGAAGGCCGTCACTGTGGCAAAGGTGCTGTGGAAGAATTTCTTCTGTCGGTTTGGGTTCCCAGCAAGACTCCATGCAGATCAGGGCAGAAATTTCGAGAGTACAGTGGTGAAGGAGTTGTGTAAGCTGACAGGAATCACAAGAACTCATACCAGCCCCTACCACCCACAGGGCAATGGGACCACAGAGAGATTTAACAGGACTCTAATGAATATGTTGGGTACTCTTGATCCTGATCAGAAGCCCAGGTGGCATGAATACATCGACGCACTGACACATGCTTACAACTGCACTCAACACGATTCGACTGGTTTCTCCCCATACTTCTTGATGTATGGCAGACATCCACGACTACCTGTTGATCTCCTTTTTGGCCTGTCAACAGCAAAGGAGCCATGTGAGTACAGTGAATATGTGCAGACGCTGCGTGAGTGCTTGACCTATGCTTATGATGAAGCAGACAGAATGTCGAGGCATGCTAAAGACCTTCAGAAAAAGCACTATGACAAGAAAGCCAAAAGCCACATGTTCCAACCTGGTGACAGAGTGATGGTGAAAGTTTGTTATGTCGAGGGGAAACAGAAGCTGGCTGATAGGTGGGAACCATGTCCATATGTGGTGGTAAAGAAACAGGCAGGAATTCCAGTGTATGTGGTTCGTCCGGAAGATGGTGGCAGGGAAAGAGTCATCCACCGCAATCTTCTGTCCCAGTGTATGTTTTTCCCGGTGGGTTCCAGGTACCTAGGCCGAGAAGAGTCAGACATGGAGGAAGTGTCCAAAATGGACTCAAGTGTTTCTGAGGGAGAAGAGGAAGTGAGAGTGGAGACAAGTGAGAGTGGGGACAGTGGCACTATAACACAGTGTACGAGTGTGGAATTGCCAGATGTTGTGGGCAAAGAGTGTGAACTGGATGAGAGTCAGTTGAAAGAGAATGTGAGTGAAAAGGAAGTGGATAAGGAGCAAACACAGTTGGAAGTCTCAAATCTTGACCAGCCAAAGAGGAGATATCCTGAGCGGAAAAGGCGCCCACCAGATAGACTCTCCTTGGAGATACATGTCGTCCAAAGTGAAAGTGACAAGGAGAAGGTAGAGAGAGGAAGGGAAGTGTGGGAAAAGGCTAAAGCGAAGAAGAAGTTCTGCCTGAGCAATGCATTTAAACACACACACCCCACACAAACACTTCAAAGAGAATCTTAAGATTTAAATTGATTTAATGTTGTTGGTTTTGTGATGACTGGGACGGCATCATTTAAAGAGGGGGTGGATGTGGGGAAGATGTAATATATTCTTCCAGCAGTAGGGGGGAGCTGTGTTTCATTGTTTGATTGTGCCCTCTTTACATGGGTGGAGCTGTTGTTGGTCACAATGCTCTTCCTTTGTGACAAGGTAAGGAGGGTCTTCCCTGCTCTTTGTTATCTTATAAATGTATATGATTATTTTGACCATCCGTGTTATATAAAGAGATATATTGTTGTTAGAGAGGTTTACTAACGTATATGTGCAGTTATTTTTGATGGATGGTTTCGTATTTCTGATATTATTTCATATGTTGTAAATTCCATGTGGTGGAGTATATTTTTCCTTATATTGTATTGTGTTCAAGGTTTATTTGTGTATTTTGAGGTTTGTATCATTTGTATTTTGCATATATTTTACATCTATCTTTAGTTTTTTGTATGTTGTTGTTTATTTTTCCTTAGTTTGCAACCATGTGATTGGCTGCAGCTACAGCTATTTTGCTGCCTGTTGTAATTTGATATATAATGTTTTGATGTTAATTTGGAATTAACACAATGCTCTTCCTTTGTGACAAGTGGCTGATGTGTACGAGACCAATAAAAAGAAAGCTTCACTGCTGTGACACAACGACGGTCTTGGTGTCCTCCTCTTACACCCAGTATATCACACAACGCAGAGACATTTGGGGGAGCACACCAACGAAGAGGGTTACATATATATATATATATATATTATTTTTTTTACATGTATTAGGCCTATTAATTCTTATGCATATGTTATAATTGTTTTATGATTTCATTTAAAAAAAAAAAAAAATCCCTTGTTTGTAAAACAATTTAAATTGCTGAATGAAATGTGCTATATACTATATAAACCAGTGGTGTAGTCTACGTGATACGCAGGTATACACCGTATACCCACTAGGAAAGGTCAAGGATTTCCGTATACCCACTTAAAAAAGCGCGAGGATACGTAACCATCCAATAAATCACAATAAGATTTGTTGTTTTGTTGCTTTTGACATGAAACAAAGTCTCATATTTCAAATTCTGCCCATTTTACTACGAAATAAAAAAACCTAAATACCGTTTCGGCGCTCTTCAATGTGTCGTGACCGCTGTAGCGCCTCATCAGTTCAAGAGAAGTGGCAGCGTGACGCGCACGTGAACTGATCCTCTCCTCCGCTTTAATACCAGTTACAGCGCGAAATAAACATGAATGAACTTCTGAAGGTATGTTAAAAGATACAGTACAACTTAACGAAATCCGTATCATGTCTCGTGTATTCGTGTAATCAGTGTTTCAACCACGGAAAGACGTTAATAAAATAGCTTGTAAACAATGTCACGTAACGTCACATTTAGGCTAACATTACCTCAGAACAAACAGTGACCATAAACTCGTTAGTCAGCTAGAAAAATGAACTCTAGAGAGGAGCATTTAGCTAAATATATGCACCATATTACAAATTAATTATATTTTTTATAGTGTTCTTCAATAGCCTATATAATGCATGTTTGAATATATCTGTCAAGTTGACAGCCACCATTTAAATGTTTATATTTCAAAAAACGAATTGGAGTAGAAATAATTTTAAAGTTAGTAGGCCTATTATAACTTTATTATTACAAAAATTTCCTTAAGTGTAGTTTAAGTTCGTATGCAAATCAGTTCATTTTAACCTTAAATATTAACTGATTCCCATGTATATTTTACAGTATTAGTTGAGAGATTTTTTTTCTTGAGAAAATTTGCCATGTACTGTACCTGATAGACAGTATATCCAAAATAACTGATATTGAATTGAATTTCAAGTTAGTGAATTGAAATGCATAACTATGATGACAGACTGGCAGGAAATGGTGCAAAACAGAAAAAGTCCAAACGGGGTGATATTGTGACATGCTGTTAATCCTCATCTTTCCATTATTGTTACACTCTAAAAAATGCTGGGTTAAAAACAACCCAAGTTGGGTTGAAAATGGACAAACCCAGCACTTGGGTTAAATGTTTGCCCAACCTGCTGGGTAGTTTTATTTAACTCAACTATTGTTTAAAAATGATTATGTGGCTGGCCAAAATGAACCCAAAATAGGTTGGAAATTAAAAATCAGACACATAATTACTATAGAAGCAACAATAATAATCAAAAGGTGATCATTTATTAATAAACAATTTAATAAATGTTTATTGTTTAATTATTATATTTAATATTAATAAATGTTAATTTCCAACATATTTTGGGTTCATTTTAAGCAAGCAATACAGCAATTTTTACACAATAGTTGGATTAAATAAAACTACCCAGCACGTTGGGCAAACATTTAACCCAACCGCTGGGTTAAAATAACTCAATCACTGGGTTTGTCCATTTTCAACCCAACTTGGGTTGTTTTTAA
Organism: Ctenopharyngodon idella; assembly: GCF_019924925.1. Classification (NCBI taxonomy): domain Eukaryota; kingdom Metazoa; phylum Chordata; class Actinopteri; order Cypriniformes; family Xenocyprididae; genus Ctenopharyngodon; species Ctenopharyngodon idella. The sequence continues at coordinate 16,457,000 of NC_067224.1, read as the reverse complement.
CCCAGCATTTTGTAATAATAGTTGCAACTTGCACTGTTAAATGTGCATTGAAACTGATAAAACCTATGATCCAGAGACCATATTCATATAACATCTAAGGCTAAATGTAGATCTTAACTGGCTGCGGTAGATGGTGATTGACACTGAACAGTAGAAAATCAGTCCAGAGTCTCTTCAGCTGTAAATGTCATTGGATGTTAAAGTCTTGTGTTGCTTATAATAAATTGACATGTTGATAAAACACACATAAGCAGTCTTTCAGAATGCTCTCAATTACATGTAGCCTAGATCAGATACATACTATACGCATTAGCAAGTGTGGTGGTGCTTATGGGGTGTTGCTCTGGGACGGGTGAGTATGAGGCTGGGAGGGAAAAATCACAGTATACTCACTACAAAAAACTAGACTACACCACTGATATAAACGTATGCTGCAATTATACAATCTGGCTGTAAGAAAGATTGGATGAGCTTGAACTCTCAGCCACTATGTGGTGCCATTCTTAGTTAGTCAGGCATACAATTTTGCATTTGTGGCCTTGTTTGTTGGGCTCTTTAAGTCTTGAATTTACTTACCATAAGATTTTTGTTATGAAAAAAAAAAAAAGAAAAACATTTATCAGCTATTGAATCCAGAGCATCTGAATTTGAGTCTAATAGAGGTCTACTAGAGATCGGATGCCATCAGAGTTCAAGCCTTGTTAGATGGTTACTGATTGTACGTCTGGGTGAGACATAACTAATATGCCATCATAAATTTGCAGTGCCACTATGTAAGACAGAAAATATGACTGAAATTAATTAAAAATCTTTTCAGCAAGACATTAATCATGTTATTAAAAAAATCTATTTAAAATTTAAACGAATGCTGTTGTTTTGAACTTTCTATTTATTAAAGTATCCTATGAAAAAGTATCCTGGTTTTACAAAAAAAAAAAAAAATTAAACATGCAGCACAATTATCTCCAACATCTTACAGATGTGGAACCACATGAGGGTGAGTAATCAATGACAGAAATGTAATTTTTGGGTGAACTAACCCTTTCAGGCATACCTGCACATCTTCCTTCAGACAATCTGAGGCCCCGTACAAAATTTGTGCGTATACACAGAAACGCGTCTCCGTGTGGACGGGGCCTGAAGCTGATGACATGTTTTTTAGGCGCCCTTTTATAGCCTGTTGGCACGCCTGTGACGTCACCTGACTGCCGTAGTCAATCATTTTATGGAACAGTTGGTTATGTCTTAAGTGAATTTAAATAGTTGGGAAATAATTTGTATGTGTGTCAATATACTGGATCTGTGCATTAGTTGAAGTGAGAGTTAATAATTAATGAAGTGAGAGTTGATAATTTTATCATGGACGGAGGTGCAAATCTAGTACTCAGAAAAAGCTGCAATATGATGATAATATGAACATATATTATTAATACAACTGCAGTACTGTCAGCAAAATAATTTTTAGTAGGAGTGATCAGCTATATTTTTTTAAAATGTTTTTTTTTTAACTGCAAAATGGATAGAGAAGTTTTTTTAGACCTGTGATTTTGGAGCACAGGGTAAAAGGGGGAACTGAACAGTGAACTACAAAGGCCAAAAAAACCCTGACATCTCAAAAACTGAAGATTATACTGTATATTCCCTGTAAAATTAGAGGGTAAAAAAAAAAAAAAAAATTAAAAAACACCGAAAAATTAAAAATTATTTCTTTAATTACTAACCCTCATGTCGTTCCAAACCTTCATTCATCTTCAGAACACAAATTAAGATGTTTTTGATGAAATCCAAGAGCTTTCTGTCCCAACATAGACAGCAAAGCAACTACTACTTTCAAGGCCCAGAAAGGTAGTAAAGACATTGTTAAAATAGTCCATGTGACTACAGTGGTTCAACCTTAATTTTATGAAAGTCTTACTGGGTTTGGAATGACATGAAGGTAAGTAATTAATGACATATTTCATTTTTGGGTAAACTAACCCTTTAAGAAAAGTGCTAAGTTTAAAAGGCACAATAATAGGCACAAGATTGAATTCATGCAGATAAAACCATGCAGTTATAATTGACACATCATAAGTGGTAGTCAGAAGTTTGTCTGGTGAAGGAGACTAATAAGGCACATTAGGAAAGGATTCTTTAGTGCTTTGATTTGGACCATAAACTGGTGCAGATGGAGCCGGATGGAAACCAGGCAGCATGGCATTTGGATCTGGATAAACCTCTGCAGCAGCTCCTGGATGGGGTAGAGCTGTAGGGTCATACAGATTGGGGTAAAGTTCTGCATATGGAGGTGGTTGTTCTCTAGGACAGAGCAGAGGTGGCAGGTGGCAGATATGGCTGGAATCCTGCAGGTGGGCCTTGACAGGTAGGACACTGTTGGTCAGCTGGAAGAATAACCACAGGAAATTTGACTGCTGGATCTGAGGCGAAAGTCACATCCAGATAGACCTGAAAGACAATCAGGGACAGAATAGTTTAATAGAACTGTGACACTATGTGTTGAAGTTACAAAGGAGAGAAAACAAATAAATTATTAATTTTTGCTTTACTCTTTGTTAGAAAGTCTTGTATACACTGTAAATTTAATGTTGATATAGACTCTTTTAGTACACAAATTAAAAATCATTTGAGAAATTTGTGAAAATGGAATAGTTTAGGATAATTTAATAAAGGAATAATTTAATAAAGGAATATTTTAGTAGTAAAAGTAATTTCTTTCATTTACTCGCCATTATGTTGTTTCAAACCTGTATGACTTTTTTTCTTCTGCAGAACACAAAGGAAGATATTCTGAAATTTAAATAATGTTTCAACTGTTTCAATTGTTTTTTTTTGTTTTTTGTTTTTTCCCAAAGAAGAAAGAAAGTCATACAGGTTTGAAATGACATGAGGGCAAGTAAATTTAAATTTTGGGGTGAACTGTCACTTTAAATATGGCAATACTAAAGAAGATGAAGTAGCACCTTGAGTTCATACTGCACTTTTATAATTCTGCAGTTTTCAATGGTGACAGTCAGGTCACGTGGAAGGTTCATGTCCACTATGAATTTTGTCTTTTCTCCAGATGGGATGTGATCTTTAGTTTCCTTGACTATATCCTTAAATTTTATTTTAGTTCTCCCTTCAGCCTTGAACGTCTGTTTCTGCTTGAGGCTGTACTTTAGCTTGACGTTACGAGATGAAGAGTTGTCAACATCAACAGAAACTCGGATTGCTTCACCTGCAGCAATTACAAGGAATTACAAGGAATTAGAGACAACATTTCTAAATAATGGGGGAAAAAAAAGACAAAATGACTATAGCCAGGTTTTCCATTCAAGTTGCAAATTTAATTTAAGTAAAACCTATTTGCAGATAAAGCAGTGTTTCCATTCAGTGTGTTCAGGAGAACAAAGCAGTCACATTCAGAGAAACTGGAGTCAAATATCAATAGAAATGCAAATCAATTAAACTTCTTGTCAGCCTTTCACATCAGTATTTCAGAATGACTATTTTTAGAGATTTAAGAGACTGTTATTGCTCTACTGTTGTCTGAATTATTTAGTCCCATGACTTTTTTTTTGATGCAGATCAAGGAATTTATTCAGTAAATTTGTTTCTATCATACTTTATGCCCATATCTTCTTATCTAATAAAAAAGGACCCACCTCAAGAGACTGTATATGTTTTTATGCAAATTTGGGAATTTTATTTACATGTTGCTGTTTACATCCAGGATTTATATGCAATATCTCAAAATGTGCATAAAAATATGTTGATGGCAGCTTTGTTGATAGGCAGCTTTGACTGAGGTGTTTGAGAGCTACACAGGTGATCACCTTGCATATAGCCAGTTTTGTCTGTTGTTACTGTCATTGACATTTTTCCTGAGCCAAAAAGTTTCATCTTCTTGTCTTGTGTGCCAGATGATGGTTGCTGTATAACAAAATATTGAAATGAGTGAACTAAAATTTAGGTCGCAAAGCAAAAAAATCTAGGTCACAAGCAAATGGTTTAAATCACAATTCTGATGACAGTATAACCAGTTACATAATCTCTCTATTTATCAATAGATGAGTGCCAAAGAGTCAAACATGGTATTATACTTCATACCAGTAAATGATCATTGGTTCCATCATTCCTGGGTAAAAAGGTTAATTCTGTACATGTAGTAGATGATGACTTCCAAGGTCTCTTTAGCTGTACTGTTATGACGTATTTAACCGAGCCATAATATCCTTTAAAAGATGGAGGCATATTTCTGAAATTAAGGTAAAATAAAAAATCTTTAGGTTCTCACAAATGACTGACAAGCATTATAGTGCATAATATGGTCATTTATACAACAGTTCTTTCTGGTTCTCGCATCTGATATTCTCCCAGTATCAGCACTATAGTACCATTGTTAAATCGTTGGTATCACTCTGCTTGCGGCAACTGTCGTGGCGGTCAAGCAAATCCACCATATTCTTTTTATAAATACTACTGTTGTTATGCCACGAAACATAGTTTTTTAGGCGAGAATTTAGTTATGTACTAAATTATGCTCATGTACTCGCAGGGAACAGCTTCATCTCGACCAGTCCTTCGGGAATTTGCCGCTGGCTCTTAGATAGTGGTTAAATGAGATATAATTAATTTGGGGTATTTCAAATAGGCAATCTTTGATCTTATTAATCTATTACTTGTTCCAGAGTAGTGTTGTCAAAAGTACCGGTACTTCGGTACTGAAATTTTGAAAATGTGACGATCAGCATTTCTGTAGTACCGGGAGTACCGAGTATCCGGGTATATTCGGTACCCACTGATAGGGCTGTGCCAGTATGTTACATGAATATGACAGGAGTGAAGCACAAAGTTTTGTTTACAGAAGAAATCGTCTCAGGTTACGTATGTAACCATAGTTCCCTGAGAAAGGGAACGAGACGCTGCGTCCGATAGGATCGCTTTGGGAACGCCCTCAGCGTGATAGCGTCTGATGCACGTCTGTCAACTAGTCCAATGGCGAGAGTGAACGTCACGGGCGGATGACGTCACGACCAGGAATGGATAAATACACATCCGGCGAGACCGGCTTCAGCTCAAACTGCCGAAGCAAAACGATCACAGGGATGCAGGGAGTATGGCAACGTGATGCAGCGTCTCGTTCCCTTTCTCAGGGAACTATGGTTACATACGTAACCTGAGACGTTCCCTTTCGAGGGAACTCGCGCTGCGTCCGATAGGATCGCTTTGGGAACGATATACCAAAACGCCATAATCACAAATACCTGTCTGTGTGAAACTGTGGCACACTTAGGACAGTAACACAGATGATCCTGGAGCTGCGTCCAGGTCAAGGTCATAGTACCTCACAAAAGTGAGAGGCGAGGACCAACCGGCCGCATCGCAAATTTCTTTGAGGGAAACCCCCGAAATTAAGGCCTTGGAGGCCGCCATACTCCTAGTTGAATGCGCTCTGACAGCTAAAGGACACTGCTGGCCAGAGACTTCATAAGCGAGCGAAATAGCCTCAACTATCCACTTGCTTACAGTGTGTTTAGAGGCAGGACGACCCCTGTTATGTGGTCCAAAGCACACAAATAACTGGTCTGCTTTCCTCCACAGGGCAGCTCTGTGGACATATGTGTCCAGTGCTCGCACTGGACACAGCAGATTCAGTTTCTCCTGGTCTGGGGTAACAAACGGAGGAGGACAAAAAGCTTGCAGCACAATAGGCCTTGGAACATTAGTCAAAACCTTAGGGATATACCCAGGTTTGGGGTAGAGGAAGGCTTTGACCATCCCCGGCGCAAACTCAAGACAAGTTGGGGACACTGAAAGGGCCTGAAGGTCTCCTACTCTCTTAAGGGACGATATAGCAAGAAAGAAGACAGTCTTAAGTGTCAGGAACTTATCTGAGACTGACTCAAGTGGCTCAAATGGAGCTGTAGATAGGCCTTCCAACACAATGGCCAAATCCCAAGCAGGGACCCTCGTGCGCATCGCAGGCCTCAGCCTCTGGGTGCCACGGAGGAAACGAATAACCAACGGGTTCTTCCCGACAGTAGTACCATCCACATGGGCATGGTAAGCAGATATAGTTGAAACATATACTTTAAGTGTAGATGGGGTTAACCCAGATGAGAAGCGGCACTGTAGGAACTCAAGTACTGAACCTATCGGGCAGTAGACTGGATCCAACTGCCGTTCTTGGCACCAGGAAGTGAAAAGTTTCCACTTCAAAGCGTATAGTTTCCTCGTGGAAGGAGCTCTGGATTGAAGAATGGTCTCTACAACCTCAGTTGAGAGACCAGCCTCTATGAGTTTGGCCCCCTCAGAGGCCAAACCCACAGATTCCACATTTCTGGACGGGGATGGAGAATTGTGCCCCCCGCCTGAGACAGGAGATCCCTCCTGATCGGAATCTTCCAAGGTGAGCCATCGAGAAGAGCTATCAGGTCCGAAAACCATATGCGGCTCGGCCAGTGAGGTGCTACTAACAGTAGACTTATCCCTTCCCGGCGAATCTTCTCCAGAACTTCTGGGAGCAGAACAACTGGGGGAAATGCATACAGACGCAGCCTCGGCCACGCCTGTACCATAGCATCCAGTCCCAGAGGAGCTGGATGTGTGCGGGAGAACCAAAGTGGACAGTGCGTCGTATCCTGAGACGCAAACAGATCCACTTCCGCTTGGCCATAAATCTCCCATATGAGCTTCACCACCTCCGGGTGAAGTCTCCATTCCCCTGACCTCAGCCCCTGCCTCGACAGGATGTCTGCTCCAATATTCTGAGTCCCTGGAATGTAGATAGCTCTCAAGGAGAGCATCTTCCCCAGAGACCACAGGAGGATCTGTTGCGCCAGTTTGTATAATGGGCGCGACCGCAGACCCCCCTGTCGATTTATATACGAGACCACCGATGTGTTGTCCGTCTTGACCAGCACATGATGGCCCCTCAGGTCTGGAAGGAAGAACTTCAACGCATTGAAGACCGCCATCATCTCCAGGCAATTTATGTGCCATGAGAGCTGATGAGTCTTCCACAGACCCTGAGCTGAGCGGCCTTCCATTACCGCTCCCCAGCCTGTGAGAGAAGCGTCCGTCGTCAGAGTGACACGGCGACATCGAGCTCCTAACACAGGGCCCTGGGACAGGAACCAATTTTTCTTCCATATGATCAAGGCGTGGAGACAGCGCCGCGTAATCTTGATCATACGAAGTGGGTTGCCCCTCGGGGAGAACCCTTTGGTCCTGAGCCACCACTGTAAGGGTCTCATGTACAGCAGGCCAAAAGGTATCACGTTGGACGCTGCTGCCATCAGACCCAGCAGTCTCTGAAACTGCTTTACAGTGCGTGACTGGCCTAGCTTCAATTCTTTCATGGCTGATAGAATGGCAGTGATGCGAACTGGAGAGAGACATGCTCGCATTATCACTGAATCCCACACCACACCAAGAAAAGTGGTCCTCTGTCGTGGAGTAAGCACGCTTTTCTTTGCATTCAGTCTCAACCCCAATTTCTGAATATGCGCGAGAACGACATCTCGATGCCGAACCGCCATCTCCTCTGACTGTGCTAAAATCAACCAGTCGTCGATATAATTCAGGATGCGTATGCCCTGCAGCCTGAGCGGGGCCAGTGCTGCATCTACGCATTTCGTGAATGTGCGGGGTGAGAGAGCTAGGCCGAACGGAAGAACCCGAAATTGGTACGCCTCGCCCCCGAAAGCGAACCTCAGGAACTTCCTGTGCTGTGGAAGGATGGAGATATGGAAGTATGCGTCCTTGAGATCTATTGTGACAAACCAATCCTCGGATTTGATTTGAGTCACGATTTGACTTATCGTCAGCATCTTGAATTTTAGCTTTCGTACTGCTCGATTCAGATGTCTTAGATCTAAAATAGGGCGCAACCCCCCATCCTTTTTTGGAACCAGGAAATACCGGCTGTAAAATCCCGACTCCCTGTCGGCAACCGGAACCCTCTCTATAGCCTCCTTTGCTAATAGGGTTCTTATTTCTTGCTCCAACACCAGAGCCTGCTGAGGAAGCACTGACGTATGCAGCACTCCTTTGAACAGAGGTGGATGGCACCAAAACTGGATTTTGTAACCTTTGTCTACAATCTGCAGGACCCAACGTGAGATATTTTGAAGAGATTTCCACTCTACCAGAAAATCTACTAAGGGAACCAGCCTCTCGAGGCTGGCCTCTGGTGTTTTGTTCACAGCACATTTTTGATGTAAATTTATCCTCCTCAGAGGATGTGACGCAGCGTTGTGTTGTTGTGAACACTGCGTCACTAATTCGGTGGGAACCGCTGCGCCCCGAATCACCAAAGGTGGCGGGGTTGGCAGAACGGCCTCCTGAGGGCCACGAGGTGGAACGGGCACCGTATACTGAGGTGTGTACCGCCCCACCCCGTGCGGGGCTGCCCTCAGAAGCCTGACACCCCTGGCGTCAGGACTTCTTCTGCCCAGCCTTCTTCGCCTGAAGCAAAACCCTCAGGTCTGTCTTCGGCTTAGAAGGCTTGGGCTGAGAGTGCCGTCCCGGCCCTACCGTGTCTTTGAGGTGGAGCACGAGAAGCGACACTCTCTTTCTGCTGCGCTCGGTATGAGGAGCTATACGGCTGGGGCTGCTCACAGCCCAGCAGCCCCAGAGGATGGATGGCGGCGTGGTAAATATTTCTTGAACGCCTCCGCTTGCTTTTTAGCTTCCTGGAACCTGTCGACGACTAATGTAACCGCGTCGCCGAACAGGCCAGAAGGCACAAGTGGGGCGTCGAGGAGAAAGGCCCTGTCTTTATCTTTTAATTCAGACAGATTGAGCCACAGGTGCCTCTCTGTCGCCACCAAGGCTGCCATAGACCGCCCAACAGCTCTGGCGGTCTCCTTGGTGGCCCTAAGAGACAGATCTGTGGCTCGACGCAGTTCTCGAACTGCGTCTGGGCCAATCCCCTCCCCGCCATCCAGATCCTTCAGCAGGTCTGCCTGGTATGCTTGCAGAACAGCCATAGTGTGCAAGCACGCACCAGCCTGACCTGCTGCCGTATACGCTTTTCCCACTAACCCTGATGTAGCTTTAAGTGGTTTTGTGGGAAGCGTGGGGGCCTTCAGGGACAACGCTGAACCCGGGGACAGATAGCTCGCAAGCGTCTGTTCAACCCGGGGCATCGTCCCATAACCATATTCTTTCAGCCCTCTTATGTTAGAATAGTGCTTGACATGAGGGCTGAACAAGCGTGATGAATATGGTTTCTTCCATGATCTCGTTAGCTCATCATGCAGATCATGGAAGAATGGCAGACCCCGTGGTGGAAGTGCTTTATTTGATGACAAAAAGCGCTCGTCCAGTTTGCTTTTCGGACGAGCGCCCTGATTCTCGGCTGGCCAATCAATGCTTAGCTTAGACACAGCGCGAGAAAGCACATCCACCAGCTCCTCATACTCAGGGGAAAGTGATGGCGAGTCATCTTCCCCCATATCGACGCTCAGCACATCCAATTCCTCAGAACTAGAGTGCTGACGCGACGAGCCCTCTCCCTGGGCGGAAGAAGCCGCGGGGCGGGCTTCCGACACCAGCGAGGGGGCGAGGGATCTGCCAGGTGAAGGCTGAGAAAGAGCACTCATGCCCGTCTCAAGCCCCGCTGACAGATCCATCTGCGAACCCCACGACATCTTTCTCCGCGCCGCCTCGGCAGACGCGGGCCCAGAGCCGTGGGGAACGCTTGCCTGCGCACTTTCCTCGAAAAGTGCGAGGCGGGAGCGGAGCGTCCTTAAAGGAAGCTTTTCACAATGCTCGCATTCAGCCCCCTCGAAGGCTGAAAGAGCATGCTCCGCTCCCAAACACATCACGCACAAATCGTGTGTATCCCCACCCGTCAGGAAACGAGGGCAGGGAGGAGTACACGGTTTAAATGCCTGTGTGTTCGCCATAACTGTATATATTGAGCTGCACTATATCGGGACAGACAACAATAAATAGACAAAGACAGTTTCACATAGAGCGCTTAGCTGAGGCAAAAAAGCTGAAGCCGGTCTCGCCGGATGTGTATTTATCCATTCCTGGTCGTGACGTCATCCGCCCGTGACGTTCACTCTCGCCATTGGACTAGTTGACAGACGTGCATCAGACGCTATCACGCTGAGGGCGTTCCCAAAGCGATCCTATCGGACGCAGCGCGAGTTCCCTCGAAAGGGAAAGGCTAATAGGTTAGCAATTGAATGTGACATTGCAGCCATGGAAACATTTTGGTTCATGCCGAGAGAGGTACATGAGTCCAAAAATTTAGGGTCGGCTTTGTATTCTTTCGAATCGCGATCTGGTCACCCGATTATCAGAGAATTTAACAATATTCCATTAGTTATTCCACTGAACATGGAATCTGTTTCTTTTCCCAAATCTTCACTCACGCAGGTGATCATAAACGTTTCTTCCTTTCGTTCGTTTTTAATTAGGCCTGTTATATTCGCATTCTTTACTGTGGTAAAGTAGAAAAAACACTGTAGGACAGAAACGTACTCGGTTACTAACGTAACCTCGGTTCCCTGAGATACGGAACGAGTACTGCGTATGGGGAAGGTCTCCTTTTTCCCCGTTACTGAAGCCTTTTTCAATAACGCAGTGTAACTGCATCGTCATTGGTTCACTCATGGAAAGTTGTTGAACCAATGACGGCGCGGCATAGCTGCGCGGCCTATGGCGACAAAGCGCGCGAAGAAGCCGCCAAAAAAGGCGGGGCTTACGGCTATATAAGCAGGCATTTCGCCATAGGATTTCAGGTCATACGACTGAAGCGACGACACTGAGGCCGCAGCCTCGTGGCACGGCATGTAACGCAGTACTCGTTCCGTATCTCAGGGAACCGAGGTTACGTTAGTAACCGAGTACGTTCCCTTTCGATACTTCACTCGTACTGCGTATGGGGAACGAATTCAACCGCGCCGTGCCACGGCAGGGAACGACTGAACTTGTCTTGGACACCGTGAGGGAACCAGTGGACAAGTGAGAGGGCCGGAGCCGTCGAACCCATGTGTTACACTTGCAAGAGGGGAGCTAACTCCCGGGGTGGCATGAGGCGGAGCTCGATAGAGGCCGCCGTATCATACCGAGAGGACCCGAGCTTGTAAGGTCGGGATATCCAAGTTATAAAATCTGACAAAAGTGGACGGTGAGGACCAGCCGGCCGCCTCACAGATGTCTTTAATAGGAACTCCACTGGACCATGCCCAAGAGGAAGCCATTCCTCTAGTGGAGTGGGCTCTAACTCCTATGGGGCAGTTGAGGCCCATAGAGGAGTAGCAAAGAGCAATAGCGTCGACTATCCAACGCGAAAGACGTTGCTTTGAGACCGAAGACCCTTTGGTGCGCCCGCCAAAGCAGATAAAGAGCTGATCGGATTGCCGGAAAGGCTGTGATCGCTCAACATAGGTCCTCAATGCCCTGACAGGGCAGAGTAATTCCAGCTCTCGCTCGTCCGACGACGGAGGAAGCGCTGAGAGGGAAATGACCTGTGCTCTGAATGGAGTCGAGAGCACCTTCGGAACGTAGCCATGCCTAGGTTTCAGAACGACTTTGGAGTCGTTGGGCCCGAACTCAAGGCATGCAGGGCTCACAGAGAGGGCCTGCAAGTCGCCGACTCGTTTGACCGATGCTAGTGCAAGCAGCAGAGCGGTTTTGAGTGTCAGGGGCCTGAGGTCAGCTGAACACAGTGGCTCAAAGGGGGGCCCTTTGAGAGCTCTGAGGACCAAAGAGAGGTCCCAGGTGGGAACAGTGAGAGGACGAGGTGGATTCAATCGCCTAGAACCTCTCAAGAAACTCGCCACAAGGCTGTTTCGTCCCACTGACTGGCCAGCGATAGGAGCGTGAAACGCTGCGATGGCTGCTACGTAAACCTTGAGCTTTGAAGGGGTGCGACCCATATCTAAACGCTCCTGGAGGAATGACAGTATCGGTGATATGCCACACTCCACAGGGTCTATGCTGCGTGCAGAGCACCAGTCAACAAAGACCGACCATTTCTGGGCGTAGAGGCGTCTCGTGGACGGGGCTCTCGCCTGAGAGATGGTATCTAGCACGTCCCCTGGGAGGTTTGGAGGCTCCCATCGAGGGACCAGAGGTGCAGAGCCCAGAGTTCTGGCTGGGGATGCCAGATCGTCCTGTTCGCCTGAGACAGGAGGTCCTGTCTCAGGGGGATCGGCCACGGGGCTTCCGTGGAAAGCCTGAACAGTTCTGAGGACCAGATTTGGCTCCTCCAGAGCGGGGTCACTAGGAGGGCTCTGTGCTTGTCTTCCCTGACTCGTCTGATAACCTGAGGGATCAGAGCGATCGGGGGAAAAGCGTAAAGGAGGGTGCAGGGCCAGTCGTGGGCCAGAGCATCTTCCTCCTTCGAGAAATAAATTGGGCAGTGAGAGTTGTGTTCTGAGGCGAAGAGGTCTATCTCTGCCCTCCCGAAGAACTCCCAGATCGTGAGAACCGTCTGCGGGTGGAGCATCCACTCGTCTGAGGGGACGTTGCTCCGAGATAGCATATCTGCTCCCAAGTTTGTTCTCCCGGGTATGTGAGTCGCTTTGAGCGACTGTAACCTCGGAAATGCCCACTCCAGAAGACGTTTCGCCAGTGCGCATAAGCGGCTGGACGAAAGGCCGCCCTGGTGATTTATATATGACACCACTGTCATGCTGTCCGACTGGACTAGGACGTGGCGTCCCGTCAGGTATGCCTGAAACGCCTGAAGGGCTCGGAACACTGCCAACATCTCGAGGCAGTTGATATGCAGATGGCTTTCTTCGCGAGACCACGAGCCGAAGGCCGGTCTGCCCTCGCAAAGAGCGCCCCAACCCATGTTGGACGCATCTGTCGAGAGCACTGTCCTTCTGGACACCGCCTGTAGGGGTACTACAAGACTGAACCATACAGGGTTCGTCCAGGGTTTCAGAGCTGTCAAACAGGCCTGATTGACCCTGAGACGCAGGCGGCCGTGCCGCCAGACGTGAGGAGGGACCCGAAACTTCAACCAGTATTGCAGAGGCCGCATCCGGAGAAGGCCGAGCTGCAGAACCGGGAAGGCGGAAGCCATCAGCCCTAGCATCCTCTGGAAGAACTTCAGAGGGAGGTAGGCTCTGTTTCTGATTGAAGCCGCGAGCTGCTGAATGGCCAGGGCGCGCTCTGGCGAGACTACCGCCGTCATACGGACTGAGTCGAAAACTGCACCCAGGAACGTGATGTGTTGGCTGGGAAGCAGCGAGCTCTTGGCAAAATTGACCCTGAGTCCTAGACACTCCAAGTGGCTGAGGAGCACGGATCTGTGGAGTTCTAGCTCGGCTCTCGACTGGGCCAGAATGAGCCAGTCGTCGAGATAATTCAGAACACGGATTCCCATCTGTCTCAGTGGGGAAAGCGCCGCGTTCATGCACTTGGTAAAAGTGCGAGGAGCTAGGGACAGCCCGAAGGGAAGGACTGTATATTGGTAAGCCACTCCCTCGAATGCGAATCTCAAGAATCGTCTGTGACGAGGGGCTATCTGGATGTGAAAGTAAGCATCTTTCAGGTCCAGCGAGCAGAACCAGTCCCCGGGGCAAATCTGCGCGAGGATCTGTTTCAGCGTTAACATCTTGAACTTCCGTCTCATGAGGGAGAGGTTCAAGACTCTGAGATCTAAGATGGGTCTGAGACCGCCATCTTTCTTGGGAACCAGGAAATAATGACTGTAGAACCCCGATACGCTCTCTGAGGGGGAGACTATTTCTATAGCTCCTTTCTTCAGTAGAGTCATGACTTCGGCTCGGAGGACATGAGCGTCATCCGTGTTTACTGAAGTCTGAAACACCCCGTTGAAGCGCGGGGGCCTTCGGGCGAACTGAAGCGAGTAGCCCCGACTTATGGTTCCCAGGACCCAACTTGACACCCCGGGAATGGCTTGCCAGGCCTCGGCCCGCGTGACAAGGGGTTGTATGGCATCGGATGACGGACCGCTGGTCGGGGGCCCGTACACCGGAAAGAGTGGAAGAGGAAGTTTGCTCATTTTTTGAGGAGGTAAAAAATTTATAGTGTTCGCCATGAGAACGGCGTTTTGCATGGGCGCAACATTTTTGGGCCCAGTTAGCGCAACACTGAACATATCTCCCACGCCCGGAACTAAACGGGGCGGAGGGGAGACTGAACGAAGGAGCTTTTGGGGTGGTCTTCCTTCCTGGCAGATCAGGAAGACTTAGGAGGCATCGGGTCCAGCGAAATCTTAGGCCGGGGTCCCTGACGTCTCGGGAAGGAGGAGCGCTTTGCGGGGCGTGAGCGCTGGCGCTGTTCCTTGGGAGGTGCTGCCTGAGAGGTGGAGGGGGCAGTCTTGCTCTGCTGAGCCGGCGCAGGCCTGGGGCGGCTGGAAGCAGAAGCAGAGCTGGAGCGCTTGGGCAGGAAGTGTCGCATTGCTTGGGACGACTTCTGTGCTGCGGTGAAGCGTTCCGTGAAGCCCTCTACCGCTGGCCCAAAGAGACCGGAGGGAGAGACCGGGGCGTCCAAGAAGGCCGTCTTGTCCAGGTCCTTTATCTCGGTCAGGTTGAGCCACAAATGGCGCTCGAGCACGACCAGGCTGGCCATGGATCGTCCAATGGCCTGGGCTGTGGCCTTTGTGGCACGCAGGGCTAAGTCAGTGGCGCTGCGGAGATCACGAAAGGCAGGTGCATCAATGCCGGACTCGTCCAGAGAGCGGAGGAGCTTCGCTTGGAACACCTGGAAGATCGCCATGGTGTGCAGCGCTAAGGCAGCCTGGCCTGCGGACGCATAGGCTCTGCCAGCCAGGGCAGAGATGGTCCTGCAGGGCTTGGATGGAAGGGCCCTCTTCGTCTTCCAACCCACAGCCGCGGGGGGACAGAGGTGAGCTGCCACTGCTTCATCCAGGGGCGGTAGGTGCTCATAGCCCTTCTCTTCAGAGCCGTCCACAGTGGTGAGAGCTGAATGGTGCGTAGTGCGTAGGCGGGCAGAATAGGGAGCGCGCCACGACTTCGTCAGCTCGTCGTGCACCTCTGGGAAAAACGGGGCGGAGCGTTGGCGAGGGGCCTGGCGACGGCCCGGCAGGAACCACTCATCAAGCCTGCTCCGCGATGGCTCTTCTGGCGGGGCCCATTCGAGGTCCAGTTCCTCCACTGCCTTTGAGAGGACGCGGAAAAGCTCGGCGTCCATGCCCGGCTTGCAGTCAATGGGCTCCAGCGAGGGTAGGTGGGCGGGGTCCTCCGAGTCACCGGCCCATCCCTCTGTTTCAGAGGCCGCGAGAGACATGGAGTCGTCGAGCGGCTCTTCATCCGATCCGCCAAATGAGACGAGGTCGCTCGCATCTGCAGAGGGACGCAGCTCAGGGCGTGAGAACAAGACGGGGGATTGCTCTCTAGTGGGAGAGGGCGAGGCACGCGGGGGCTGAGCCGGCGTGAGCTCGCACAACTCCGGGCGCTGATCCACTCTACCCCGCTGTCTCTTCCTAGCCGGCTCGCGGGAGGAAGAAAACGGGAGGGCGCGAGCGGCGGGACCACTTTCAGAGAAGAAAGCAATCCGCGAGCGCAGAGAGGCTAGACTCATGCTCTCGCAGTGAGAGCATGAGGTCCCAGTGAGCGCAGCCTCTGCGTGGGACTTGCCCAGGCAGCCGACGCACTCACCGTGCCCGTCATCGTCATGCAGAGGGACTCTGCATGTGCCACAAGAGTGGCGCGGCATTTGCAGCAACGCCGCCGCCGTGAAAACGGCGTTTGAGGGGCTCTTTTAGAGCGGCGAGGGCCGCTGAAAGCTCTTTTAGAGCGGCAAGAGCTGCGAGAAAAAGCTCTTTTAGAGCGGCGAAAAACCGCGGGAAAAAGCTCTAATAGTCGCGCCGGATAGCGGCAGGAGACGCGCTGAGAGGCGGCCGGAAGCGGGAAGCGGGCGGCTCGAGAGCGGCGCTCGAGGCGGCAGTCTGCGAGGGCGCCGGCGCTGTCTTCGTCCGGCGAGCTCAGCTCAGTCTGCTGCGAGAGCCTGTTCGACGGCGGCGAGAGCTTCAGCTCGGAGATCAGCAAAGAATGCGTCGTCGTCGCTGAAGGAGAGAGAACTGAAATCCTATGGCGAAATGCCTGCTTATATAGCCGTAAGCCCCGCCTTTTTTGGCGGGCTTCTTCGCGCGCTTTGTCGCCATAGGCCGCGCAGCTATGCTGCGCCGTCATTGGTTCAACAACTTTCCATGAGTGAACCAATGACGATGCAGTTACACTGCGTTATTGAAAAAGGCTTCAGTAACGGGGAAAAAGGAGACCTTCCCCATACGCAGTACGAGTGAAGTATCGAAAGGGAACCTTTTTGCTTGCACGTCATTTTCTATTTAACACAGTTTGTGCTTGTTATTAAACTTGATAAGGTGCGTCAAGTTTATTTGTATAGCGCGTTTCTGGTGATTTTTAGTTTTGCTTTCTCTAGCAGCGCAAAATCAAACATAGCCTGAATGTCTGAAGATAAAACTAGCTCTTCAGACCTTTTACAACAAGTGTCAGTTGCTTGTAACATTGGGAGATAACATAAAGATATTATTAAAGAGATATGGTCTCTTTCCTGCACGTGTCCCACATCCCTCTCAAAGCACAGAGCGGCAGGCTATATGATGCATCTTTGTGTGGAAATAAAAAAAGAATGTATTTTAGAATAATATTTAACTTTCTTATTTTTTAGGTTACCATTATTTACTGATATTTATTTCATAGTTTTACAGGCTGTAGTGTCGTTTCACTGAAGGAATAGCTAAAATAAACACGCACGTCTGTTTCAAAATGGATGTTTGAGCATTTGTTTATTTATTTTTTTATATTTCAAAATTTATTTCATTGAGGTATATATACACACACAAACATACACACACATGCTCCAAATATTTATATGTATGATTACCATCATATTTAATATGTTTTTAAAAATAGGCTAGTTAAATAAAATAGTAAAACAGTTCCAACAGGTTCCCTTTCATGGGAACTCGAGCTGCGTCGAGATGCAGTGGGAATGCCTCTGCATGATTGCGTGGTGAAACACATGTGTAAACTGTCCAATAGCGTGACGGAACGTCATAGGCGGGTGACGTCACAGACCAGGAAACTATAAAGCATACCCAGAACAAAAAACGCTCTGTGTATCTGTCTCCGTCATATTTATTGTTGTCTGTCCATACAATATATATATATATATATATATGATCATGGCAAGCAAACAACAGTTCAGACCGTGTGTTTCTCCCTGCCCTCGTTACATCACGGGTGGGGATACACACGAGCTCTGCATTGTTTGTTTGGGAGCGGATCATGAGGGGGCTGCTTGTGAGCATTGCGACAAGTTTAATGTTAGAACTCTCTGCTCCCGCCGGGCACTCTTCAAGCAGGGCGCCTCGGCTCACGTTCCTTGTGGTTCGGGTCCTGCTTCTGCTGAGGCAAAGCAGTGGCTCAGATCATGGGGTTCGCAGATGGATCTGGCAGAGGGGCTAGAGACGGGCGCCGCCCTTTCTCTGCCCTCACCTGCCAGGTCCAGTGCCTTTTCCCAGGTGGAAGCACGCTCTGCGGTTTCTTCCCCCCGGGGTGAGGCACCAGTACTTCACATGTCTAGCTCTGAGGAGGTGGATATTGTGAGTATCGATCCTAAGGACTTGCCACCTCACACACCTGCATATGAGGAGCTTATGGAGGTTGCCAAATTGAATATCGACTGGCCAGCCGAGAAACAGGAGGAGAAATCTAAGGGTTTGCTGGATGAAAGTTTTCTACCATCCAGATCACAGCCTCCACGTCGGGGATTGCCATTATTTCCTGACCTCCACACTGAGGTGTCGAGGTCGTGGAATAAACCAGCTTCGTATCATGTTTTCAGCCCTCATGCTTCCAAATATACTAACATCCTGGGGCTGAAACACTATGGCTATGCGGCAATGCCCAGGGTTGAAGAGACGCTCGCGAGCTATCTCTCCCCTGAGGCTGCATTGTCGCTTAAATCCCCGACATTGCCCACCAAGCCTCTAAAGACTTTAGCGTTGGTGGGCAAAGCGTACTCTGCATCAGGTCAAGCAGCGGCAGGTTTGCACAACATGGCTATCATGCAAGCATACCAGGCTGACCTGCTTAAAGAGATTGATGAGGGTGGGGAAGTAACTGCTGACGCACTTCGAGAACTGCGTCGAGCCACAGATCTGTCTCTCAGGGCCACTAAGAGGCACTTATGGCTCAGTCTTTCTGGGATTAAGGAGAAATATAAGAGCTTCCTTTTAAATGACCCGCTTTTTTTCCTTCTGGCCTGTTCAGTGACGCTGTCACAACTGTTGTCGACAGGTTTCAGGAGGTGAAGAAGCAAGTGGCGGTGTTCCAGAAAATTCTTCCCCGCCGATCTCACGTCTCTGAAGCTGCTGGGTGGGAGCAGCTTCAGCCGAGTACCAGCTCCTCTCACAGAGCTCAACAAAAGCTCAGCGTCGCCACTCGGGCTCCGCCACAAAAGCAAGGTGGTTTTGGGTCTGGGTGGCGATCGCTGCCGAAGGCTCCGGAGAAAAAGGCAGATCTGAGGACTGTCATTATCTCCAGGAAGTCTTCGGCGAAGAAGTCCTGACGCCAGTGGTGTCAGGCCTCTGAGGGTGGTCCCCTCCGGAAAGAAACGGAGTTCACCTCTTTACACGGTGCCCGCTTCTCTTCTGCGCCATCAGGGGGCTGTTCTGCCAACCCTGCCACCGTGCATGCTTCAGGGCACAGAGCCCTCCGGCGATCCTCCGAGGAGGGTCGTGGAGCGGTCAGTTCAGTCGCTTCCTGCCGGTTCGCCGTTTCAGGGCACTGGTCTGATCGCACAACCAACACCAGAGGCCAGTCTCGAGAGACTGGTTCCCTTAGTAGATTTTCTGGTGGAATGGAAATGTCTGCCCAACATATCTCAATGGGTGCTGCATATTATAGAAAGGGGTTACAGTATACAGTTCAGGCTCCGGCCACCCAGGTTCAACGGGGTTTTGTCTACTGTAGTAAACCCAGAGCAGTCTCTGGTTATGGAACAAGAAGTTCTGACTCTCTTAAAAAAAGGGGCTATAGAACAGGTGTCCCCACCCAACAAGCTGTCAGGGTTTTACAGCCAATACCTCATTGTTCCAATAAGGATGGAGGATTGCGTCCCATCTTAGATCTGCGTGTTCTGAATCGCACAGTGCAGAAATTGAAGGTCAAGATGCTTACACTCAAACAGATTGTGTCACAAATCCAGTCCGAGGATTGGTTTGTGACGATCGATCTCAAGGACGCGTACTTCCATGTATCTATCCATCCTCAACGCAGGAAGTTCCTGAGGTTTGCTTTCAGGGGCGAAGCATACCAATATCGGGTTCTTCCGTTCAGCCTAGGTTTATCTCCCTGCACCTTCACGAAGTGCATGGATGCAGTGCTGGCTCCTCTGAGACTCCAGGGCATTCGCGTACTAAATTATATCGACGATTGGTTGATTCTAGCTCAATCAGAGAGCATGGCGGTTTAACATTGAGATGTTGTTCTCACCCATATGAGAAGGTTGGGGTTCAGGCTCAACGCCAAAAAGAGTGTGCTCGTTCCATCTCAGACGACCACTTTTCTAGGCGTGGTGTGGGACTCGAAGAACATGCGGGCTCAGCTTTCACCTGCCCATATTGCTTCAGTTCTCTCAGCTGTGAATGCGGTAAAACTAGGCCAGTCACTCACTGTAAAACAGTTTCAGAGACTGTTAGGTCTCATGGCAGCAGAGTCCAGCGTGATACCTTTTGGCCAACTGTACATGAGACCTTTACAGTGGTGGCTCAGGACCAAGGGGTTCTCCCCGAGGGGAAATCCTTTTCACATGATCAAGGTCTTTTATCAACCATCAGGGGGGTCTGAGGTCACGTCACCTATGCAAGCTGGCCCATCAGATCCTCCTGTGGGCCCAGGGGAAGCTTCTCTCTCTGAGGGCAGCTTACATTCCTGGGTCTCAGAATCAGGGAGCAGACGTCCTGTCGAGGCAGTTGGCCGAGACCCGGGGAGAGGAGATTCCACCCCGAGGTGGTGGAGCTTCATTGGGAAAATTTCAGTCGTGCAGAAGTAGACCTGTTTGCATCTCGGGAAATGACTCACTGTCAGTTATGGTTCTCCCTCACTCATCCAGCTCTGCTGGGGCTGGATGCTATGGTACAGACGTGGCCGAGGCGGTGTCTGTACGCATTTCCCCCAATTGCTCTGCTCCCAGGAGTTCTGGAGAGGGTTCGCTGGGATTGGGTTCGGCTGTTGCTGATAGCCCCATTCTGGCCGACCAGAATATGGTTCTCAGATCTGGTGTCCCTTCTAGACGGTCCCCCTATGGAGATTCCAGTCAGACAAAACCTCCTGTCACAGGCAGGAGGTACGATATTGCACCCTCACCCCGAGTTGTGGAAGCTGTGGGCATGGCCCCTGAGGGGGCTCAGCTCATAGATTTTGGTCTCTCCACTGAGGTGGTGGAGACCATTCTCCAATCCAGAGCTCCTTCCACAAGGAGATTGTACGCCATTAAGTGGAGGCTATTTTCTTCTTAGTGTGAAGAACAACATTTAGACCCAGCTGTTTGCACTGTGGGTCCTATTCTTGAGTTCTTGCAAGAACACTTCTCCACTGGATTATCCCCTTCAACTCTAAAAGTGTATGTTGCAGCTATTTCTGCTTATCATCTACCCATTGATGTTACATCTGTTGGGAGGAATCCGTTGGTTACACGATTTCTTCGTGGCACGTTGAGGCTGAGGCCTGCTCAGCGCATGAGAACACTGGCTTGGGACCTAGCCATTGTACTAGAGGGTCTGACCCTGGCTCCCTTTGAACCCTTGGAAGAGGTTCCTGAAAAGTTCCTCACTCTAAAAACCATCTTTCTTCTGGCCAATTGTGTCTCTTAAGAGAATTGGAGACTTACAGGCCCTTTCGGTTGCTCCATCATGTCTGGAATTTGCTCCAGGCATGGTTAAAGCCTTTCTTCACCCAAGACCGGGTTACGTGCCCAAGGTTCCTACTAATATTGCAGGTCCTACTATGCTGCAGGCTTTTTGCCCTCTACTTTTATCTACCGTAAGACTGATCAACTGTTCGTCTGTTTCGGGTCACCCAGGAGAGGGTGTCCTGCATCTAAGCAGAGAATGAGCAAGTGGGTGGTCGAGGCCATCTCACTTGCTTATGAGTCCTCCGGACAGCCTTCTGTCATTCAACTAGGAGTATCACTGCTTCTAAAGCTTTGATGTCTGGGATCTCCCTGCAGGACATTTGCAATGCAGCAGGGTGGTCCTCACCTCACACCGTCGTCACGGTCCTATAACCTGGATCTTGGCTCCACTCCAGGGTCTTCTGTTCTCTTGCCTTGATACACTCAGGCATTTGAGATTATGGCGTAGTGGGTAAGGTGTTCCCACCGCGTCTCGACGCAGCTCAAGTTCCCATGAAAGGAAACGTCTCTGGTTACGTCTGTAACCCTGGTTCCCTGAATAGGGAACGAGACGCTGCATCGCCCTGCCATACTCCTGGCATGCCTGAGAGCGCCTTGCTTCATCCAATCAGAAGCTAGTGTTCTTTGTTCTAGGTATGCTTTATTGTTTCCTGGTCTGTGATGTCACCCGCCTATGATGTTCCATCACGCTATTGGACAGTTTACACATGTGCTTCACGACGCAATCACGCAGAGGCGTTCCCACCACGTCTCGACGCAGCGCGTTGTTCCCTATTCAGGGAACCAGGGTTACAGACGTAACCCACAACGTTTTCCTGTGGTACCGAAATTGGTACTGAGAACTGTAAAATTTTACTGGTATTGGTACCTGTCACGATCACTGTCTGTTCCTGTCAGTTCCTGGACTCCACTTCCCATAATCCTCCCTTCCAATCACATGCACCAATCACCAATTGCCACACACACCTGCAGATCATTACCTGGACTATTTAAGACACACACACACACACATCCTTTGCGAAGTCTTGATTTGCCCCGGTGATCACTTCTGAGCGTTTTCTTGTGGATTGTATTTCTGTTGCCATTGGACTGTTTATTGGACTGTGTTTGTTTGCCGCCTGCCCTGATCCTTGCCTGTTATTTGGACTGTGTTTGTTTGCCGCCTGCCCTGACCATTGCCTGTGACTTTACTCTGCTTGTCTGCCGCCTGCCTCGACCATTGCCTGTCCCTGTTTGTGTCTCTGCCTTTGCCCCTGTCTGCTTTGGTGTTTATCGTAATAAAGCTGCAAATGGATCCTCACGCATTCGACCCATCATTACAGAAGACTTCGCCATCAAACGATCCAGCAGCTTCTACGAGCGCTTCCAGCCTTAGCATGGACCCAGCAATACGTCTCGTCCGCCTTCGGCAAGGTAATTGTACACTCGAGGACCACATTCAGAAGTTTTTAGACATTGCCTATTTCTCTGACCTGCCTGACTGTGCCCTCATTGACTTCTTTGGCTATGGATTAAACGAACCATTGAAGGACTACTTACTTATTAATGGTCCCCGAGGGTCGTTCGTGGAATTTCTGGACTTTGCCCTGCTTACTGTTGGTTCACTTTTTACTGTGGGTGTCGCGGAGGAACGCGACACCTCGTCCCCCCATGTAATGGCTGCCTCTAAAGAGAGCCTGCACAAAATGGCGGCCACAACATCATCACATCATGTCTCCGCTGATCTTCCAGAGCCAAGTCAAGTCTCCGTTGATCCTCTAGAATTACATCACGTCTCTGGATCTGTTTGGGAGCGGAGTGGGTTGCGTTCCAGTGTGGCTGATCCAGCGCTGACTTCAGTACGAGCGGCTGGCATTCCTAAGCCTCCGCCGGCCGCTTCACACTCAAGCTCGCCGGTTGCCGCTTCACACTCAAGCTCGCCGGTTGCCGCTTCACACTCAAGCTCGCCGGTTGCCGCTTCACACTCAAGCTCGCCGGTTGCCACGCACTCAAGCTCGCCGGTTGCCACGCACTCTCTGGATGCTATGGACAAGATGGCCGCTTTGCCAGTGCCCACGGGCAAGATGGCCGCCCCGCCAGTGTCTGGGAACATAGGGGTCGTTCCAGCCAGTGAGTCCACTCCAGAACCAGCTCCAGTCCGCGAGTCCGCTCCAACCCGTGAGCCCGCTGCAGCGCCCTCAGAGGAGGTAGGCATAGAGCCACCGCCTCAACCATGTAAACGGAGGAGGAGGAGGAAGAAGGCTTCCTCCATCCCTCAAGGCCCGGAGGCCTTCCCAGAGCCCTCTGTAGGCCCGGAGGCCGTCCCAGAGCCCGTTGTAAGCCCGGAGGCCATCCCAGAGCAGTCCGCTGCCGTCCCAGAGCAGCCCGCTCTTCCTGATACGGCCACGGAGGCCGTCGCCGAGCTCCTCGCCCTGCCGGCGCCACCCGAGCTCCTCGCCCTGCCGGCGCCACCCGAGCTCCTTACCCACGAAACCGCCACGGCCTCCGTTGAATTCCCCAAGAACTTTTTTGGGGGGGGCCATATACCTGAGGGTGGGGAGCTTGTGGGTGGGGACCCTGCACGGCCGCGATCATCAGCGGCCTCTGAATTGCTTGAGCTTGCGGGTGGGGACCTTACACGCCCACGGTCTTCAACCGCCTGTGAACTGCTGTGGCCGGCTACGGACCCTGACCTGCCGTGGGCGCCCAAGCTACCTGACCTACCGTGGCCGCCTAAGCCACCTGACCTGCCGTGGGTGCCCAAGCCACCTGACCCGCCGTGGTTGCCCAAGCCACCTGACCCGCCGTGGTTGCCCAAGGCACCTGACCCGCCGTGGCTGCCCGTGGCACCTGACCCGCCGTGGCTGCCCGTGGCACCTGACCCGCCGTGGCTGCCCGTGGCACCTGACCCCCCGTGGCTGCCCGAGTTCCTGGACCTGCATTGGAGACCCCGTTCCCGTCTGCCAACAGGTCTCCAATGTACCCCCCCCCCCCCCCCCCCCCCCCCCATCTGTGCCATTTACGCTGCGAGGACGCGCCTTCCGGAAGGGGGGCGTTATGTCACGATCACTGTCTGTTCCTGTCAGTTCCTGGACTCCACTTCCCATAATCCTCCCTTCCAATCACATGCACCAATCACCAATTGCCACACACACCTGCAGATCATTACCTGGACTATTTAAGACACACACACACACACACCCTTTGCGAAGTCTTGATTTGCCCCGGTGATCACTTCTGAGCGTTTTCTTGTGGATTGTATTTCTGTTGCCATTGGACTGTTTATTGGACTGTGTTTGTTTGCCGCCTGCCCTGATCCTTGCCTGTTATTTGGACTGTGTTTGTTTGCCGCCTGCCCTGACCATTGCCTGTGACTTTACTCTGCTTGTCTGCCGCCTGCCTCGACCATTGCCTGTCCCTGTTTGTGTCTCTGCCTTTGCCCCTGTCTGCTTTGGTGTTTATCGTAATAAAGCTGCAAATGGATCCTCACGCATTCGACCCATCATTACAGTATCGACTACTGGAATTTTGGTACCGTGACAACACTATTCCACAGCAAAATGATTTGGGTTAAGGGGTAAAGTAAGTTTCATAACTATATATTTAAGCTATATTTAACTTCATTCCTGTACTAGAGCACTACTTTTGTATGTTTGACTGAACTGTTGCTTGTATTTTTTATTTATTTGATTGTGTTTATCGTTTGCTTGTGTTTATGTCTTTTATAATGGCTATTGTTGTTAATTTAAATATTGTTCAATAAATATTATTTTATATAAATAATATGCCATATTTGGTATTGAAAAAGGGTCCATCAATAGTATCAGTGAAAATTACATTATTATGCTATTAGATGGGGGCAAAGACTCTTGAACGGGTCAGAACAAGGAAGTTGTTTTAGCACTGTGAGAAATCCTCTTAATTTTTAAAAGATATCACTTTCCTCAGCGGACATTCAAACAGATTTTTTTTATAATGGATATAATATTATGGACATCGACCTGAAGAATGAATGCCATATCAGATGCAGGTAATACAGAAAATAAGAAAATAATTATTTGATCCCCTGCTGATGTTGTAAGTTACAAAGAAGCAAAGTGTCTATAATTTTTATGGTAGGTTTATTTTAACTGATAGAGACAAAATATCTACCAAAAAATCCAGAAAAAAACACATTATATAAAGGTTATATTTTGATTAGCATTAGATCAAGTGAAATAAGTGTTTGATCCCCTACCAACCAGCAAGAATTCTGCCTCCGACAGATTGGTTATGCGCCCATGTGGAACACAGATTAGTCCTGTCACTTTAAGAAAGAACTCCTGATGTCAGCTTGTTATTTGTATAAAAGACCCATCCACAGAATCTGTATCTTCCATTCCAACCTCTCCACCACCATGGGCAAGACCAAAGAGCTGTTGAAGGACGTCAGGGACAAGATTGTAGACCTGCACAAGGCTGGAATGGGCTACAAGACCATGAGCAAGAAGCTTGGTGAGAAGGACACAACTGTTTGTGTGATTATTCGGAAATGGAAGACATGCAATATAACCATCAATCACCCTTGGTCTGGAGCTCCATGCAAGATCTCGCCTCATGGGGTAAGGATGATCATGAGAAAGGTAAGGGATCAGCCCAGAACTACACGGGGGGAGCTTATTAACAGTCACCAAGCAAACCATTGGTAACACTACGCCGCAATGGATTGAAATCCTGCAGTGCCCTCAAGGTCCCCCTGCTCAAGAAGGCACATGTATAGGCCATCTGAAGTTTGCCAGTGAACATCTAAATGATTCAGAGAAGGCTTGGGAGAAAGTGCTGTGGTCAGATGAGACCAAAATTGAGCTCTTTGGCATCAACTCAACTCGCCGTGTTTGGAGGGAGAGAAATGCTGACTGTGACTCCAAGAACACTATCCCTACAGTCAAGCATGGAGGTGAAAACATTATGCTTTGAGGCTGTTTCTCTGCTAAAGGTACAGGACGACTTCACCACACTGAAGGGCCAATGGACGGGGCATGTACCGTAAAATCATGAACGAGAACCTCCTTCCCTCAGCCAGAACACTGAAGATGGGTCATGAATGGGTCTTCCAGCATGACAATGACCAAAAACATTCCGCCAAGGCAACAAAGGAGTGGCTCAAGAAGAAGCACATTAAGGTCATGGAGTGGTCGAGCCAGTCTCCAGACCTTAATTCTATAGAAAATCAGTGGAGGGAGCTGAAAATTCGAGTTGCCAAGTGACAGCCAAGAAACCTTAAGGATTTAGAGAGGACCAAAATCCCTCCTGAGATTTGTGCAAACCTGCTTGCCAAAATGGGTTTCTCCACCAAGTACGAAGTCATGTTTTGATTGGGGATCAAATACTTATTTCTCTCACTGAAATGAAAATCAATTTATAACCTTTATATAATGTGTTTTTTCTGGATTTTTTGGTTGATATTCTGTCTCTATCTGTTAAAATAAAACTACCATAAAAATTATAGACCTTTCGTTTCTTTGTAAGTGGGCAAACTTACAAAATCAACAGGGGATCAAATAATTATTTATATCAGGATTTTGTCCTTAAAACACTCTTGTATGTGGGACTAATTTCTTACGCATCTCATCCCAAGCCTCCGTTGCTAATTCCAAAACACATTTTAGAGCTAATAACGGAGACTTCAGCCATTGATAGCAAACTAATACAGATATTAACGCAGTTATGAGAGAGAGAGAAAGAGAATAAGCATATGTGAATTAGCCTGATCGTCTGTGCGTCACTCAACAGTGTTCGACAGCACAGTCTCTACTAGCGAAACTGTAAGTTTATCTAACCTCAAGAAGGTTATCTACCACCGCTATTACCTCGCTGGTGAGAAATGTCATGCAGCTTTTAAGTTGCTAATCTATTTTACTGATTAATTCGTCAGAGCAGCACTGACAACACGTTTCTGTGCGAGTGTGTGTCCGTAGTGTATTGTGTGTGCGTTTGAGTGAGAGAGCGGGAGAGAGTATGACCTTTCAGGACATAATAAAACGTATTTTGTGACAATAATTTGCCATTTTTATCCTATTGTTTACTATATTTATTTGCTTGGTCAGTGTCATTGTGGGGTTTGTTTCTTTTGCTGGTAAGGACCTTTTGAAATAACTGAAATCATTTGATGAAGTGATATGGAACTGTAATGCGGTCAAGACCTGCCTGGAACTACGTTAGCCGTGTGTTTTCTCTGAAAATAATTGCACACTTTAGAACGTTCGTCAACCAATCAGATTTGAGCATTCAACAGCCCTGTAGTATAAACTCTTTTAGTCGATCTCTCTCATAGTACCACAATAATCTACAAATACAATAAGCTTCAATAAACCGACTAAACGTTCCTTCATTACTAGTTCTAAAGTGACGTTTTAGAATTAGTTTCGGAGGCTTGGTTTCACTCAACTGTTAAACTGTCAATTTGGCGGAAGGAAGTAGTTCTGTAGTTTTTAAAGACACTCCGTTGTTGTTGTTTTATTTATTTATACACTTGTGCCGTCAAACTGTTGTATAAATGCAATATCACACTCGTAGCCATGTTATATGGCTATATATCAGCACGCTGTGATTACCTATACGGCACAAGGCCGCACTGCCGAATCATAGCCGTGCTGATACAGCCATATAGCACTGTTACTGTTGTGATATTGCTCATGTATGCATTAGCAAAAAGTATATACTGTATATGTATGTATATTAGCCATTGACACTGTATAATAACATACACAATAAAGAACAACTACCATTGAAGTACCAAGATTGTATTTTATCACTTACTGTTGGGGCAGCTGAAATCTGAATGGAAAAACATGACTTCCTGGTCTAATCACTGGTCCATCTGAGAAACATAATTGTTTGTATGGGTTAAAAGAGGGTTGTGTTTCCTTTTCAACAAGCATAAATAGTCTACTGTCAGCAAACAATCTTTTCAGGTTTCATGCAAGATTTTATGTAATTTAGTTTTATGTAATTTATTTATTAGTACAATGTATAAATGAAAACCCGTCACTTACAAGTCTCTCCACTTACAAGAGTGGTATTCTTTTCACTTTGTCCTGTAGACATCACAGTAAGAAATACAAGTAGTCAGTTAGTATTTTCCAATCTTACACACAAACACACGTTTGGTTAGTCTTTCTGGGGACTCTCCACAGACATAACGTTTTTTAAACTGTACAAACTGTATGTTATATGTATATTACATTATATGTATATTACAGTATATTATATTGCCTTACACTAACCCTACCCCTAAACATACCCCTAAACTAAATCACAGAAAACTTTATGCATAATAAAAAAGATAAATAAATAAATAAAAAAACTCATTCTGTATAATTTATAAGCTTGTTTACTCATGGGGACCTTAACTTAGGTTCCCACGATGACACGAGTCCCCATGAGTCAGTATGTATTCAGATTGTCCCCACCGGGATAGAAAAACAAAGACAGACACACACACACAACATGACTTTGATTTGTAAGGTCACTATATGAGCATTTATTTTGCATATGTCCTGTAGTAGTACATGTGTGTATTATTTAATTATTTAATAATTTAATAGTAAACTACTACTACGACTTATAATCATTTAATATTTTGTGCAACTTACCTTTTTTCCAGCTCTCATGAATGAAGTATTGCTTTAGTTTGAAGTATCTCTCATGGTCTTTGTAGGTTTTTTCATCATTGCTTGATCCTTCAGTCCAGCTCACGTTCGCATCTCCTTTTAGCTTCACAAAAAAACTATCCACCTTTATTTCTTTGGTCACTTCCAAAACAACTCGCCCCTCCACAATGTCCCCACTAGTAAAAATATTGCTTTCGTTAATGGGTTCGTAATGGATATTAAGCTCTTTGATGGATTTTGACATTTTATGTATGCATGTATGTACACTATAGCTACACAGCAAGTGGGCTCTTCTTGTTCTCGTAGGAGAAGCGGGACTGACATTCTTTTGACATAAGGGTTGAGGGTGTGACACATCCTAAAACTGCCTGATTAGCAATGAGATTGCATAACTATATCTGACTGTTATGTTCAGTGCAGTCTGGCCTGTGTCTCAGTGTGCATACTATTCATCCTAAATAGTATGTGACATTAGTAATATTCAATGCTATTTAGGACAGATATGGTGAATAGTAGGCACATTAGGATGCAGGGCCGGTTTAGTCTGTGTAGTTAGTCTGGAGTATAGCAACAACATCATTTTTTTTTTTTTTTTTTTTCAAAATAAAAAATCCAGCTACTGTACTGTTAACATAGTTGCTAATGATGTCAATATATACACAATGATGTTTATATTATTATTATTAATAACATTAATAATATCAATAACAACAATAATTACATTTCTTTAAATCTACTATCAGCAACAATGGGATAATTGTTTATTAAAGCAATAAGCCCCAAGAAGCCATGGTTTACAGTGAATTTATAACAGCTAAGGGGTGTTGTTTAAACCCCCTTAGCTGTTATTGTCACGAATGTGGCTCTCGTGCCTCCTCCTCCGCACCACCGGAGGGAGCCGTCACCTGAATATTGACTGGTTTACATTCGGACTACGTTTCCCATAGGCCCTCATTCCTGGGACTGATTGCGCACAC
The DNA here is from genome assembly GCF_019924925.1 of Ctenopharyngodon idella. Lineage (NCBI taxonomy): Eukaryota > Metazoa > Chordata > Actinopteri > Cypriniformes > Xenocyprididae > Ctenopharyngodon > Ctenopharyngodon idella. The sequence goes on along the minus strand of NC_067224.1, from coordinate 16,427,506 downwards.
ACCTGCACCTCATTACACTCACGCTATTTATAAATTCACTGTAAACCACGGCTTCACAGGGCTTATTGCTTTTATAAAACGGTTACCACACAATACAAATATTAAAGCCAAAAAATATGTATCAATTAGGGGTGGAACGGTACACCAAACTGACGGTTCGGTATGTACCTCGGTTTTGAAGTCATGGTTCGGTACAGGTTAAATATAAAATAGATTTTTTTTATTAAACAGTGGTTTATAGAACAAACTCTGTCTCTGTCTTTAAATAAATTAAATTATAACTAAAAGTTTAAGGATAAAAAAACAATTATGTCTGCGAATGCTGTAAACTATATAGGGAGCCCTTACTTGAACATTACTATAATATTAAAGGTTAACAACAGAGCCCAAACTATAGCCTAAATTCAAATGCTATTTATTTTTAGATACAATAATCATCACTCAAATAACAAATTGTATGCAAACATGTAAGCTGCACATAAGCCAGTGTCTGCATTAACTGCTAAATCTAATTATAAAGTTATGTTTTTACTCCAATTCGTTGTTGAAATATAATCATTTAAGCTATAGCTACACAGTGGCTGTCATTTTCATGACAGATTTATTTAAACATACATATAATTATTACATCACTAACAGGTTAAGTAAAATATATTGAATATATATGCTATATAGTGCATATATTTAGCGAAAGAGCTAATCTCTCTTAGTAACTAACAAGCTGTGGACACTGAATGGCTTTTCTGAGGTAAATGTTACATGACAAATTGTATACAAGTTGTTTTATTGACGTCTTTCCGCTGTTATAACACTGATTGAGCGATTACACAAGATATTATAAGTGTCAGTAAGTTGTACTGTATCTTTAAACATACCTTTGAATGTTCATTCATGTTTATTCTGTAACTAGTAATACAGAGGAAGAGATGATCGAGTTCACTCGTGCTCCGCGCTGCTGCTTGAACGCCGCTCGTGGAGCCTATACAGAGATCTGTCACGCCACATTAAAGAGCGTCAGAACGGCATTTTTCTGTTTGACACTTTGTTTCTTGTCGAAAGTAACAGAGCTTATTTTAAACTGAAGTGTTCCCAAACAGGAGACCTTAATGTTGCAATGTAATGCATTCGGTACACATGTGCACCGTACCGTAAGTCCTGTACCGAAACGGTTCGGTACGAATACGTGTACTGTTACAACCCTAGTATCAATGCAACTTTCATGAAGTAAAATCATTAAAAGCCTTCCTTCTGCTGGAAAATAGTCCCTAACTGTGAACAGCAACAGAAGTTACATTTATTACGCCGTTAGATGGCGGCAAAAATTGTCTTTATGAGTGAGTCACTCAGTTGAAAGGCTTTTATATTGAAACTTGTTTTGAACGCGGAACAAGACACAAATGACAAATGCTTTGACTATAGCGCTGTCAGTGTCAGCAGGGCACGGGAAAACCTATTAAATGTTAAAAGGACAGGATCGCAGCAGACATTCAAATGGATTTTTTTATTATGAACATAGGACTGACCTGAAGGAAAATGCTAAATCTAAATGCAGGTAATACACTCGGTCACTCGATATCTCTCTCACAATACTCTTCATAATGCAGTGCTTCATTAATTGAGAAAAACTCCACAACAGTGTTTTCACAACTTTCAAAAAGAGGGAAAAAATAGAGAGCAATTGATAACGGCAGTCAGAAGAGAGAAAGATGTAATTTTTACAGTCACTCCCATAGCCGCTGTATTATAAACAACCTTACAGCAGCGTTAACTAGTTTTTTGTAATTTGATGCAAAGGTAATAATACTAAGTAGCCTATAGTGTTATAAATGTACATATATATATTTTTTAAAATGAAAATCTAAAAAACTTTTTTTTAGATTTATAATTTATGGATTTATGATATTTATGACCATTACAGAATTTAATCAAATGAATTTAATAAAATGTTTTCAAAATAGTTTATAGAAATTTACTTCTACTTTAAACTCAGGATGATGTCGGAAGGATCATGACTCCTATGATTTCACCCCTAGCTCATTTCTAATTAAAGTGACTTTTTTCCTTATATTTGTCCATATATATATATATATATATATATATATATATATATATATATATCAAATGGTATATATTTTTAATTTTTACATTTATTATTTTTCTTTCTTATGCATATGTTAAGATTGTTTTATGATTCCATTGAGAAAAAAAAATATTATGTAAAACTATTTGAATTACCGCTGTGAATGAAATGTGCTATATAACTGTATACTGCAGTTAATATACAATCTGGTTGTAAGAAAGATTGGATGAGCTTTAACTCTCAGCCACTAGGTGGTGCCATTTGTGCCTGAGTCATCCTTTTTGGACAATTTTGTTTTTCATATTTCTCAAATGTTAGTCAGGCATAACATTTGCATTTGTGGCCTTGTTTGTTGGGCTGTTTAAGTCTTGAATTTACTTACCATTGTAATAAAAAAAAGAAAAAAAAAAAAGAAAAGAGAGAGATTGGATGTCTTGTTAGGTTGTTACTGATTGTACAAAAGTCTAGGTGAGACTAATATGCCATCATAAATTTGCAGTGCCACTATGCAAGACAGAAAATATGACTGAATTAGCTGTAGAGATATAACTAAAAGGACCATTATTTACTCTTTTTAATTAAAAATCTTTTCAGCAAGACAATAATAATATTAATAAAAATTCTATTTCAAACTTCAACTTTTTTTTAACTTTCTATTTATTAAAGTATCTTAAGAAAAAGTACCCTGGTATCCACAAAAAAAAAAAAAAAAAAAAAAAAATTAAACATGGAGCACATGTTACGGAACACAGACTCACAACAAGGTTAGAATGAATATGAGTGTTTATTAAATGGGGTAGATGAAGCAAACAGGCAGGTGGGTATGGTAGTCAAAGAAGGAATGCAATAATGAATGGTAATACTGATAGTTCTTTGTATTGCAGGTGAGTTGAGGAGGTCATGGACGAGAGTAGCTGAGCCGCACTTAGGTGAGGAGAGTGGAGTTTGGAAGGGGTCTGGAGAACAGAGTCTGATGAGGAAGCCGTTGGAGACACAAAGTGAGTCCTTCTACAAAGGAGACCAGACAAAATGCTAAGGTGAAGTGTGTGCATTTATGCTGCTGTGGTGATGAGGTGATGAGGATCAGGTGCGGGTGATTGTTGAGCGTGAGCAGGTGAGCAACAGGAGGGATGATGGGAAATGGAGTTCATGGAAGGTGAGAGAAATGGTGACCGTGACAGCACAACTGTCTCCAACAATTATAATGGTAAGAAATGTTTTTTGAGCACCAACTCAGCATATTAGAACGATTTCTAAAAGATCATGTGACACTGAAGACTGGAGTAATGATGCTAAAAAAGCAGCTCTGTCATTCACAATAATTCACATTTTATATATACACTTCCGTTCAAAAGTTTGGGGTCAGTAGGAATAGGATTTATGTTTTTGAAAGTCTCTTATGCTCACCAAGACTGCATTTATTGGATTAAAAATACAATAAAAACAGTAATATTGAGAAATATTATTACAGTTAAAAATAACTTTTATATCTGAATATATTTAAAGATGCATTGGTAACTCTTTGTTTTAGTGTCCTTGTTACACATTACATGTTATTATAGTAATAACTATATAAATTATGCATAATTACATGCAACTAACCCTAAACCCTAACTTAGTAAGTACATGTTAATTAATACTCAGTATGTAAAATGTATAATTACTCTGAAACAAGGCGGTAGGACCTTTTTTTTTAAGGTGTCTTTGTTACAGTGTAATTATGCATTTAAGTACTATTAAGTAACTATGTGTACTTACTATAGGTTTAGGATTAGGGTTTGGTTTGGTTTAGGGTTAGTTGCATTTAATTATGCATCATTTTTAGTTATTACTATAGTAACTACATGTAACATATGTAACAATGACACTGTAAAATAAAGTGTTACCCACTTTGTTTTCCCTAATGAGGCAAGAGTGAAGCTGAGAGAGAATTCATATGCAAACACTACTACAAACACAGGGAATCCAGGGCAAACAATGAAGCTCAAGACAGGAGCACGTTACAGCAAACAAAGACTGACAAACCACAAGACAAACACAAGGGCAATTTATACACAGGCTAAAAAGGTAACAAGGGGGCATGGTAAATTGTCATGGGAACACACATGGGTAACCAAGGGAACTAACAAGACACACCTGGGGAGACTAATCAACATGAAAAACTACAAAGAACTACAAAACATGGCACAAGACAGGAAATAACACATTTTAATAATAATAATAATAATAATAATAACAATAATAATAAATGCCAGACTATTGAAAATTCAGCTTTGCCATCACGGGAATGCATTACCCTAAAAATATATATTTATATAGAAAATAGTTGTTTAAAATAATAATAGTTCACAATATTACTGTTTTTACTGTATTTTTGATCAAATAAATACAGCCATGGTGTTGGTGAGCATAAGAGACTTCTAACATTCTTTCAAAAAAAAAAAAAAAAAAATCTTACAGACCTCAAACTTTAACAAAGTAGTATATGTGATATTGTATACAAGTTTAGGTTATGACCAAGTCACAGGTCATAATGCAGTTTTGCTTCTAGATGCCAGGAAAATGTTGTGTATAATATTTGTTCTTCTACATGAATTGCATCCTTGCCCAGAGCAAAGAGAGACAGATCCGGTCTTGAGCAATCTTTATTAAGATAAATGAACAGTTTGGCATTTTTAGTCCTCTTCATGGAATCGATGAATGTAATACTCACCGAGCCAATGGGGAGCAGACACACACACACACACACACACACACACACACACACACACACACACACTATGAGTTACCAGAGGGTGCGCGTTAAATGTCCAAGCAGTAATCAATGCAGAGAAATTAGCTATTGATTGTGTATAGTTTTGTAATAGGTTACCTATGGGTTGCTCTTTTAGAAAATTCCAATATTCCTCTCCCTGGGAATAAAGGCATAATAACTTTGTTTAGCCTTGACTGAGAGTGTGAAGGCAGAAGTGAGTCAGCTTTTCAGGGTCAAACTCTAATTAGTATAAAGGTCAAATGGGAAATAAACATGGTGATAAAAAATAATGATGAACTTGGCATCAGAAGCAAAGTTCATTAAGAGCTGTGTGGGAATGGTGCTTCTGTATTGGCTTTTCCATGAATGTGATCTACATTAGATTCTCTATTTTAAAACCCAGCTGACGTGGTGGGTAACCTGACATCAACATTATTACTCTGTGTCCGAGATTTAGAAGGCAAAAGGTACTGTAATGAGATTTAATAAAGTAGGTACAGATTGTGACATTTAACTGGAGAAATTCACCACAAACAAAACAACAAAAAAACTATAACTTTTTACTTGTGGTTGTCATCACAGTTTAGTCATTTGTTTTATACAGATCTGTTCATTTAAAAATACATTAAAATACAATTCATACATATAATGATGTGAATACACATTCTATGCATGTTTTTAATTTTCAATTTTACATGAATTTTGATATTTTTTTTGACATTTTAAAAAATTCAATTCAATTCAGTTTCACTCAAACCATCCTTGTTCACATTACTTAAAAACGTATGTAACCACATGAACTTAATTTAACTGAGTTGTTTCTACTAAAAATGAGTATTGTCAGCTTTACTTAAGTGTTTGTTCAGTCAACTTAACTTTGCTGAGTGAAACGCACAAATTAATCCCAGCATGCTTTGCAATATATATATATATCCTGCTTGGAGGGGGGGGGGGGGCTATCACACACAGTTTCTGCCAATCTCATGTTAATCTTGAGTATTCTTCATATCTCCGAAAAGTCTTTAGTTTTATCATATTTATAAAAGATAGATACGCTATACCGAGTCTTTCCGAAAAAAGCAGAGCTCCTGGAGGCTAAAGAGTCACAAGTGCACACAGCTTTTGCGTAGAGATTGTCTGCAAACTGTGACATCCTTATAAATAAAAAGTGAACAAAAACGTTTGTGTTGTTTACATTTTATGCACTTGCGCGCCGATTGCCAACAAAACACAGACATCTGATACATCAAGGATGTCTTATTTAAGAAAAGTAACCGTAATAAAATTGACTGATATTCATTGTGAGGTGTAAAATACTGTAATTTCTTTCTTACTTTGCAATCTAATGGTTATTTTTCTTAAATGAGACTGCCTCGATGATGTATGCTGACTTCGAAGGGTGCAGCCCCTGAACTGGGACACAGCCATTGTTGAAAAATCTCTCAGCTTCCATATCCCAAACGAAGCACGTTGATGGGCGTGCTCTTGCTCTTGCTCTGGGTGATGTGTGTGTGCACGCTTATCAGGGAGAAGTGCCCATACAAGGAATTCCACCCTTTATTACATGATAAAGGGCTATACCCAAAAAAAAAACTCTGCGAGACATGTCCACAACCGGAAGTAGTATATTTGGCACAGAAATACTCTGTCATACGTCCAACTTGTGTTTTGAAACTTTGGCCATGTTTAGCATGAGAATGCAACTGTAAATAAGTGTAAATAAGTCAAAATGCATGAAATAGCATTACACCTTCCCTTTAATATTTTAACTTTTTGTCCGCCATATGTACGTTTTTCAAGATACAAAGATTCCAAGAAGATCAATACAAAGAGATTATAAAAAGTTGTTACATTTGCTTTAAATGTTAATGTTTTTTAAAAGATTTTTCCTTTTCTTTCTTGTAGACGCTTTTATTTGTCATTTTGAGTCAATTTGTCATCATGAGTCAATTTGTTTTTTTCAGAAGAATTTTACAAATGAGAAAAAATCGAAACTGCTTTTGTAGGAAATTCAATTCAAGTTTATTTGTATAGCACTTTTCACAATATATTGTTTCAAATCAGCTTTACAGAAAATGCAAGTTTCCATGCTACAGTCAGTAAGTATTATGTTATCAAATGTCAGAGATGAGTGTGTCAAAGTAATGTCCATATGCATACAGCTGGTCAGTATGTCATTTGTGCATGTGTGCTTGTTGAGTTTTTCATTACAGAACAGTCTGTGTTGGAGGTAAGGAGTGGCATTTCCATTTGGCCTAGAGGAATTACTTCATAACTTACTGGTCCATTTGATAAAAATGCTGTTCTTCCGGAAGACTGAGTCCCCAGTACAAAGTCTGTGAGGATTGTCATAAATCAAGCAATAGATAAGTCTCTCCACATCCCCTTAATGCTGAGTCCCTAGCATAAGATCATTATAGTAAAAAAATGACAAATTTGATTGATTAAAATGGCACCGGGCGACTTCGGCTAAACCACGCTAAGTGATGTGACACTGCAGTTTCCGCATCATATTTCTGTCAAGACAATGATGGTAAAAAGCATTGTTGGCATGTGATATCTGACAACACAAGCCATCTGCCTGGATATGAGGCTAGATTTATGACAGGGTTTTAGTGGGCTGCGAAGGAGCAGTGAGAGAAAAGTAGCCGTTTTTGAGCATTGTCACTTTTCAAATGACCGTAAATTCTGTTAAGGGGACACTTATGCGGCTTGACAAACTGCAAGTCGTAAAGGTATGTACCATGCTAGTTAGCTCTGGCCCTCATGCCTGACACAGTCTCTTAAATGTTTATGTTCTGTGCAGTTAAATGATGCACTAGCTTTGCCGTATGATAATACAGAATACATTGACTTTATCCTCTGTTTATTACCACCAAAATAAAGAATGATATACAAACTACAGCTGACAAATCAAATCCTCCCTATTGATCAAGACGGTTAAAATAATAAAATACTTCAGGTCATGTAATGAAAAGAAAAATGGAATCTTGCACATATAATGTAATTTTTTTTTATTTCTTTTACATTTAAAAATATAAGCCACTCTAGATGTTGTAGTAGTAGTGGTAATAATAATAATAATTAGTATTATTGTTGTTGTTACTGTTGGTAACTTTTGTTAATGTACCATTGAACACACAATTTTAATATAAAACTACTTGTAAAATAAAAATATTGTTATTTTTTTAAAACAAGAAAAAGCAAAAAGTCAGCTGCCTCTGTTAACAAGCATATGCAGTGCATTTTGTTCATATCCATTTTGTTAATGGATAATTAAATAATTAAAATGTAATCTGTTCAGCTGTTCGTTATTGTAACACTGTAGTGTGTATACTTTTACAAAGCATGATAATCTTTATTTATTTTATTTATTATGCACATCATTATTTTAGCAAATTTATTTATGGAATTGCTAAAGATTTAACAGATGAAACCACCACATGGCTCTATTGTAGCACAGCTTTTGTCATTATTCTTCTATTCTAATTCATTCATTTCATTGAGTGCAAGCAACAACTGCGTCTGATTGTCTATCAAACGAATCCCCATATTCACAGGAGCACAGAGGATTGAGTACACTTACAGAAACCCATTAGCCTAGTTTCTCAGACTCATAGTAGAAAAAAAATCAAGCCAATCATCAAGCACAGACCACACATGTCCACAAGAAATGTCTTTTGCCACTCACATCACCATCAGAAGGATAATGATTCTCAATCCATCATTAAAATTTGCCTGGGGGCTTTTGTCGCATCAGTCTCACACTCGTCTCTTGAGGCAGGTTGAGTCTTGCTTGACACATTATTGTTTACCCACTAAACCACACAAAAGTGTGTGTGTTTGTAGTCCTGAATCTGTATAATCAGCTATTTTGATTGATGTATGTCTGACGTTATTAAAACTTGCAAAATGGATCACAATCACACTTACAGCTTACATAGAAAGAGAACACGTTGATTTTGGTATGTAGACTGGGGCTAGTTGTCACAAAGTTTTGACTAACAGTGGTTTTGTTAATTAAGTTAAACTATTGTAAACCATGCCCTCAAAAGTAAAATTCCATTTGTGTGTATATATATAATTTGTTTTTTGAAACAAATGAAATTTTACTTTTGAGGGCATGGTTTACAATAGTTTATCTCTTTTTGTTCTAACAATTATGGAAATGTTCAATAACTTTTTTTCTAAGTCAAGTCAAAACATTTATTTGTATAGCGCTTTCACAATATTGTTTCAAAGTATAGAAAACCGTAATGTTAAAGGGTTAGTTCACCCAAAAATTCATGTTTCACATTTCTCTCAAGATCCATTAATGTACTAAAAATATATTTAAATCAGTTCATGTGAGTACAGTGGTTCAATATTAATATTATAAAGCGACAAAAATATTTTTGGTGCGCCAAAAAAACAAAATAACAACTTATACAGTGATGGCCGATTTCAAAACACTGCTTCATGAAGCTTCGGAGCATTTTGAATCAGCGTGTCGAATCAGCGGTTCGGAGCGCCAAAGTCATGTGATTTCAGCAGTTTGGCGGTTTGACACGTGATCCGAATCATGATTCGACACAAAAGATTCATAACGCTCCGAAGCTTAAAGTCCCTGTGAACCGGAAGTTGCAAACGACTTTTCTCCAGTGTTATGACATATCTCCAAGTGAAACGGAATATTGAATAGAGGGCAGGATTTTACCTTAGCGCTTCTCCTCTCCATCTCTCGCTCATAGCAGACTAACCGTTGGAGGGGAGTAGTTTAAGCATTTTCAACCCAATCCGTCAAACTGACGTCATCAAAGAATGAACGCCATTCCAGACCGGAAGTAACTTTTCAGATTTTGATTAAAGATTACCACGACAAACAATTTTTTTTCTGTGTATAAACTTGCACGGATTAATTGTTCAATGCAAGACTAGTAATATCAAAGACTATAGAATAATAACACTCTTAAAGGGACTTTGGTAATATGCACTAACAAAGTAAATAGGTTCAATTTTGATTTCATGACGACTTTAATGAAGCAGTGTTTTGAAATCGGCCATTACTATATAAGTTGTTATTTTTTTAATTTTTTTTTTTTGGCGCACCAAAAATATTCTCTCGCTATAATATTAATATTGAACCGCTGTACTCACATGAACTGATTTAAATATGTTTTTAGTACATTAATGGATCTTGAGAGAGGAAATGTCATTGCTGGCTATGGCGGCCTCACTGAGCCATCGGATTTCAACAAAAATATCTTAATTTGTGTTCCGAAGATGAACGAAGGTCTTACGGGTGTAGAACGACATGAGGGTAAGTAATTAATGACATGAACTAACCCTTTAATATTTAAAATATCTTAATAATTTCATGTCTTATAGTCAAATTTAGCATATTAAAGCTATGGGTGATAATAGTTTACATTGTTCAACAATACAAGCAATCAAGCAGTTATATATATATATATATATATATATATATATATATATATGCAGTGCTAAGTAGTAACTGATTATATGTAATCTGGATTACATAATCAGATTACAAAAATTACATACTTGTAATTAGAATATATTACATTTTAAAATACTCATAATCAGATTACAGTTACTTTTATATTGATTACATGATTACTTAATATTCACAAAATGGCAGTAAATTATTCAAAATTCATTGATTCTCCCTAATTATCCTTTTTTTGTCTTTTTAAAAAAGGCCAATTGCTTATATATCTAGAAAGTCTTCCAGTTTTGTGGAATTGCACTAGTCAGGTGACTATAATTAATTGAAAAATTGAGAAGCAACACAGCATAAACAAATAAAATATTTCATATTTTTGTTTGTTAGTTAGTGTTAGCGTAATGCAGCCTAATGTTTAATGCACTTCATGTTGTTGATAACAAAAAAAAGAAGAAGAATTTTTGTTTCTCTTCGTATTTTTTTTTTTTTTATCAGTATGGTACTTCATCAATATAATAAGATTATAGTATTCAAATCAATGTTATAAACAAGTTAGGTCAAAAGTAATCTAAAAATAATCAAAAAGTAGTCGGATTATAAAGTGTAATGCAATAGATTACATTACTGACTACAGTTTTTATCATGTAATTTTTACCCAGTAATAGACTACAATTTGTAAGTAATCTACCCAGCACTGTATATATACATTTCAGGCATATTCAGGCAATAGTGATCAAATAAGTAGCCCAGTGTAGAATATTAGTCTTTTATGCCATGCAGCAGCATTTATCACCCTAAACACTAGATGGCACTGTTTGACCAGCAATGCTATGGTTTAGGCCAGTGTTTTTCGAGGAACTCTTCTCCTCACAGTGCAGACAGAGTTATCATTTACTAGTTGAGTGGGATCTGCCATTGCTGTTATCTTTTAATAGATTTGTACGGAGAGAAAAGCAGGTGCCTCTTGTTAATGTGTCCAATTGCCCAAGTTGCCTACTGAATGTGGTGCATCCATCATTGTCTGCTGCCGTGACACCCTGTCATCCGCCCTCAGTGGCACAAGCCATGCAGACGCGCCGTAACAGATGAGCTTCCTCATGGGCACCGTGCACGCTCAACACAATCAGCACAAACACTCCCACCCACACACTCACACACACACACACCATACTCTACTCCTAAACTCTTGCTGTGTCTACACTGCTGGTGAAAAGGAATATTCTGTGTTCATCAACAAAGTTGAATACAACAAAATTGTATAAACCAGTAATCCCCAAACAGGGTTATTCAAATTTGTTCCGGGGTAATTGGAAAGATTTTAATTTTGCATTGAATGATGACCTTTATTGTTATTATTGGTCTATTTTTAGGTTAAAATATTAACGTAATTAATAATTTCAATAAAATGTTATTTTTTATTACCTTTTTATTTTATTTTAAATTGTATCTTCTTTTCTTTTTTTCTTTTCTTTTCTTATTAATGCCATTGCACTTTCTATCTATCTATCTATCTATCTATGAACACATTTCTGGCTAGTGTCAGTAAAGGGGTGCTTGAGCTGTATGTATGGGGTATATAAGGCTGTATATAAGGTATATAAGGGTATATGTCATGGCCTAATGGTTAGAGAGTCAGACTGGTAACCTGAAGGTTGTAGGTTCGGTTTTTAGTACCGGCAGGAAATGACTGAGGTGCCCTTGAGCAAGGCACCTAACCCCCAATCACTCCATGGGTGCCACAACAAAATGGCTGCCCACTGCTCCAGGTGCGTTTGTGTTCACTGCTCACTACTCCTAATGTGTGGGCACTTACTTGGATGTGGTAAATGCAGAGGACAAATTCCAAGTGTGGGTTAACATACTTGGCCTATACACACCACACACACACACACACACACACAGATAAAAAAGGTTGAGACACACTAGTTTACATGTGGATTTTTCTCAGTGTAGATGGATTATTACAGAGTGGAGGATATATGAAATCATGCTGTAATGATAATATTGACATTATTTTTTGTTTTATCTAGATGGATAGATCACATTTCTGCAAAACGGTACAATCAGAGCAACCTGTGATGATTTATCCTATTCTTCATTGATGTAGCCACAGATAAACTGTGTGAAGAAAGCTTGTGGTGCCTCTGGGTATGCTATGATTTGTTATTTAGCTTTGCATTAATGTAGTAAAGATGCACAACACGAATGGGCCTGAGGCAAGCTTTATTAATAAACTTCACATTATGAACATGTATGCTTCCATATGGCCCACATAAGTGGAAAGGCATTTTACAATCAGTAACACTTTGAGCTTGATTCTCTAAACACTACATGTGTAAATATGTTCATGGTTTGTGACTCTATATAGTAGCTGTGGACGGTTCTTTGAGGTTGGGACATGCCTTTTGCAGCTGCACCTCCTCTGAGGGAAGCATTACTATGTTAATACCTTGTTAGGGCTCTTGCGATGGCTGGGTCTTAGAGAGGTCGATGTCAGTACCACTTTAGCAAAAACCTGTGATGCAGCAGGCCAGAGTTTTAGACATGTGCAACCTCCACATTCCCATCACTCCCAAGAGTCCTTCCAGTCTTCCTCTCCCTCTCCGCTTAAAAAGATTTTGGACGTATCATAAATATGGTCCTGGTCACATCTTGTCCTTTTTAATAGAAGAGGGCAATAGGGTTTATTTCTTTCTTTCTTTCTTTCTTCTTTCTTTCTTCCTTTGGTTTCTTTTTTTCTTTGGTTTTTATTTCTTTTTCTTCAGCCTGAGGCTCTTCAGCTGAAGTTTTAGTTTTTTCTGTTGTTGGAAAGCAGTAAAGACCACAAGGTCAAAGTTCCTGACCTCAGTTTTCACGGCATGCAGGTAATTATAACCACGGTTCCTTGTTTTCAGGTTTCAGCTCAAAAATAATTGCCCTGCTGGTATCGTTAAAATCTGCTCAGTTCATTTGTATAGCACCCTTACATGATTTGAGCCAACTTTGTAATACTACCATTGAGTAAAATGAATTAGATTATTTTTTCTATAATAGTTTGTATTAACAGGGATACATTTATTGATTATATATTGATTCACCTTTTCGAGGTCTAATTTTGTAACACCAAAAACAGTCAGAGTTACATTTTTCATGACTGGTGTCATTTAATTAAATAGACACTTTTTGTTGCTGTGAATTTACGTCTTAAATCTCTTCTTTGCTATGCAGAGCTGTAGGTGCTACACACAGGCAGAAACAACACAAGGTGTGACAAACTTTCCCACATTTATTCCTCACTCTTAAAAATAAAGGTTCCAAAAGGGGGGTTTTCCAGTGATGCCATAGAAGAACCATTTTGGGTTCCCCAAAGAACCTTTCAGTAAACAGTTCTTAAAAGAACCATTTTTCATAGTGTAAAGAACCCTTTAATGATCTAAAGAAACCTTTTTTTCCACTATAAAGGAACTTCTTTTTAAAATGGAAAGGTTCCATGGATTTTAAAGGAACTTCATGGAACAAACCTTTATTTTTAAGAAATCTTTTGGTATAACAAATGACCCTTGTGTCATTAAATGATGAAATATCATCAAAATGTCCATCGTAAATCAAGATCCCTGTAACTTGTGTCAGGGAAAATAGAAAAATCAAAGATTGTAAAGATTTTCACATTAAATGTAACCATGCAAATTCAGGGCTAATCGAATTTGTTTTAAATCCAAAATGTAAATTTGAGATGATAAGATGTACATACTAGACTAACCATAACACATGAACTTTCTTATTTTTGATTTTGATCCCATGCCGAGACTTTATTCAAGGTTTACCCAATTTGAAATGTCTCTTAAGGCTGCTTTGAGTGGTAACCAAGCCAATTTATGCAACAGATTCAATGGGCCATTGCAGCCTGCAGTCAAGCTCAAATGGAAACTGTAATAGTGGTTCACCATTTGGCTATGTTATTGTTTTCTTTAGCATTACCCAGTTGGGAAAAGTCAATGGCAGAGTGGAGAGGTCCTCTCTTCCATCTCTAGAGCTAATTTGGTTGTGCAGTTTGAGTGCTTAATTTTGCACTCGGCCGCTTTCTAAGGTTAATCGCGGGACAGCAGTGTTTATGTTGCAGTAATACGGGCCCAACTCCCCTGCTAAATCTTGTAGGCTCAGAAATATGCATCCTCCACCCCCATCTGCCCCCTGTTCAGTGGAGGAAAAAAAAGAAGAAAGACAAATGTGACGTTGAACAAAAGACAGAGGAAAGTCGTTCCAATTAGCCGCTAATGAGACAAGCTCATGAGGATTTCCAACTCCGCAACGTGTTAGCATTTACCGTGCCCCTCGCCGAAGCCCCGCGCAGCGCGACAAGGGAAATGCGGCGAGAGAACATATCTGTCATGATTGCCTACACATGGCTGCGGGGCTTGCTCTTTGAGATGTGAGCAGGAAGGAACGCCTCACTTATGGTCAATGTAAAAACACCAAATTGACATGCTGAGACCATTTTTCTGTGTTTATCTATCCTGCTACAGCACCCAACCCTTCACCCCCTCTCTCAAAATGGATCCTCAAAGAACAAGGAACAAAGTTGCACACCATACGTTCTCAATTTTCTCAATGTGGTGAAAGGGGGAAAATTCATATAATAACTGAAAAATAATATGTCAAGAGAATAACCAGCACTCCCTGTAGCCTCTGAGATACTTTTATCAGAAATGTCTGGCTGAAAAAGGGAAAAGAAATATGTTTTTGTAATGTGCCTCCACTGAAAGCCTGGGGTGATCTTTTTCTAGCTGCTAAAATGCCACATGTTGGGTTACAGTGAACTGTAATGTGATGCTACATCGTTTAGGAACCAGTATTAGCATTAACGTCAAGTTTTGTGTTTTGTATACGTCACATGCTAACGGTGGTGACTGGGCTTCTTCAAACCACAATAGCTGTAGACAGGTTTGTTTACCCCTGAAACTATAAAGATGGAGCTGAATTGAATTGGACAGGAAACACACACTGTAATTTTATTGGGTGTCCTAGAACTATGTGTGCGTGCATGCTAACTAACTGCGCCACCGGACCCGCCAGAGCTGCCAGCGTCTCGCACCAGGATTTCTAGCATTAATTTAAGTCTGAACACATCCATAAATAAATAATGAAGGAAATAATGAAAATAATATTACGTTTGGCAGAAGGCTTGTTTCACATTTCCTCTTAGCCCACGTACCGCACTAGCTAATTAGCTTTCTAAGGAGTTGTCCTCCTTTCTGTAAATTGAGTTCCTGAGTAAAAAAGGCTCTCCAAAAGCTGTATTCTGATGAAAGACAAAAACATCACAAAAGGCAAACAAAACAGTCAAATACATATAAAGGTCTCAGAAAAGGCTACTGGAAATTTTGTACTCGTTGCTTATTAATAATAACTCATCACAGAACTTTTCAGAATGTTTTGTTAATGTTCCCATTAAGTTATAAAAAGATCATTTTTGAGCGTTCAAAACATCCAGCTTTTTCAAACGTTTTAAAAAAAGCTTTTTTTCTTGGTTATGCAAACTTTAAGGGAAAATTCCTTTTTATCATTTTGCAAACATTATGGGTACATTACTTTTGAATGTTCTCTAAAAAACATTTAAAAACGTTAGATGAATGTTCAAAAAACGTTCCATGAACGAACAATGTATAAATAACATTTTTGTATTAACGTTTTGAGAACATTATTATAAACATGATAACTTTGAATGAACATTCTATTAATGTTACTGGTAGAATATTTGTTCATAATTTTGAGAGAACCTTGCCAGAACGTTGTGAGATCAAAGTTGTGAGATTGTTCTCTGTTAGATGGGATGTGGATGCATGTCATAAGAGGACTGTAGAAGCCAATCCTGATCAGCTTCTGCCCAATTTTTGGGCATTTCATTGACCTTGCAGTTACTAAACCAGCGTTCAGGCCTTTAACTTCCCCCCTGCCTACTTGCACACTCTTAACACTCCCGCTTTAGGATCTTACCTGCTCCACCTTGTGCCCTCCAAAGCTGCTCATAAAAAAGCTTATGTGCAGGGACAGAAGCTGTGGCTCAAGGTAGCCTCTACTTTTTATTTGAGTCTTAAAGAAGACCGTAAACCTTTAGCTCCAGAAACAACCTCCGGCACCCAGAGCTTGCGTGCTCTCTTTCCTCATTAGACCCCAGTCAAAAAAAGAAAAAGAAAAAACACGTTCAAACGACTTCTTCCTCGCAATGCGTTTACTGCTAATTAGTTTGCTTTGTAAGGTTAGATGTGTGGACGGAGCAACTTTGAAAGCGTTTGGCGGCCATCTGTGTGAGCACAGCGATAACTATGTACAGATGGCCCGCACTAGAGACAGGTTGCTTCAGAGAGGAAAAAAGCAATGAGACATTTTTAGTTTATGTTAATAAGATTTATGGCCACACTCACAGGTAACCTATTTGGCAGTAATGGTGACTGTTAGTCATTCGAGGAGAAAAAAAAAAAAGATAAAAAGTTTTGAAGAAGAAAAGTCATTGAAGCGAATTAATATAGACCAAATAAAAGGCGTGTTCCAGCATTAAACATTTTTCTGTGATCTACTAACTGGATTAGGTGGAGTGATATAGTGCTTCTTATCATTTTTCTACTACTATGTTTCTACATTGTTTCTACTCTGCCACATATTGAATCAATTGGTTGTCAGCTACTTGAGAAAAATACTTAATTTAACAAAGTTAAATTGCCATTACTTACTCAGTGAACCAGGTAACTCAAGAAAAAGGTAATATTGCCTGGTAATTGTTGGACACGGTCACAAAATTCGCAAATATAATCAAATAAGGGAAGTGACATTTGTAATTTATGCCTTTACATCTGACACAGGTGTTTACATACTGCTGTTTTTCTGCCATTTTTCATATTTTCTAATAACTTTGTGTGAAATTTGTCCTAGTCAGTTCACTGCTTTAGTGCCCCCTTTTCTTGACAATATATAAACTCTTCTAACTTTATTTTTTTAAGTTGCGCTGAATTACTGCTGGCCCATGACCAGGTACCTCATCTGGTGTAATATTTAAGAGATATTCTGTATGAATGCCCAATAGGATGCCCTTCACAGTCACATGTCTTCATGCTAGCCTGATTTTATTTTATCAAATATATCATCCTCCTTAATTAACAAACTTCTTTTTGGATCATGGGAGAGGATTTGCACTAATTCAGTGTTTACTTTACAGACATAGTGAAATTAACTTCATCTTGTTGCCTTTGAGCGGCTAACTCTGCTAATTGCTTCCACAAGTAAACACTCAGTTAGCATGGCCCATCACAACACACATCAGCTTAGCTGTAATGGAGTCCGAAGCTTTTGGGAGGTTAAGAGTGTTTTTATAACTTAAGAGGACTTGATAAGAGAAAGCTATATTTACAGTGGATCAGTTTGACAGCTTTTCAAAGAGCGCTATCTATAAGTGGCTATTTTTGAGCCAGAGAGAGACTGTCCTCTTAGCTGAAGTCCTCATTAGGGAAGGAAAGCAAGAGGATGTTGAGAACAGAGAAAGAGTGAGATAAAAATATGTTCAAATAAAATCTTTGTAATGTCAGTGCACATTTTTACTTCTGTGCTTGCATATGCATCTTCATACTGTTAAAAATGGTTCAGTTATTGTTTGCACTGTATCTGCTAGCAGTGTCTTTAGCTGTTGTCTTTTCAGTCACAATACTGAATGGCGTATCATGACTTGAGTAGGCATATGTTTTGTTTTCTTCTATGTCTTCCATTTTCCTTTACATAATCTCTTATTACATATCTCATACTATACCATCTGTTTTTGTTAAACATTTATTCATTCCTCATCTGATTCGTAAGATGAACCAATCAAGAGTACAGACACTAGTAAAGCACCTCCTCTTCCCTCTCCTTCTTTTTTCCTGAGGTTTTATTAGGAAATGGATCCCAGGTGTTCGATAAGCCTGTAGTGGACATGACAGCAGTGCAATCAAGTGTATAAATTTAATTGCAGGCTCATTTGGGGCCGTTTATTAGCCGGTTAGGGGCACCCTGCTCCACTTGAACCCTGTTATTGTGAGGCAGAACATCTGTTTGGCTCTTTTTAACTATTTGTTTCATTGCATAGTTTCACAAATGCACAGTTTTAATGGATACAGGATTATGGTTAACTGGCATTGTGGGCTTGAATGTTGCAGTTGTGTTTCATGGAGCAATTTATGTTGTTTAAGGATTGATTTGTAGTTTGTAGTCTAAATTATAAAAGTAAAAGGAATCCCCAGGACATAAATTAAAGTAATCGTTTCATTTTGTGAAGCATCATTGACTGGACCTTTTTAAAGGGCCAAACACAACAAAAAAGAATTTAGAACTTATTTTCTTTCTTTTAATCATATGAAATATGTTTTGATTTCTTACTTTGTTAATGATGTTAGAGATTGTTATAGTTTAAACTCCAAAACTAATGCAAATTTTGATGCATTGATTGTGCCATTGTAATTTTATTTTATTTAAATAAAATAAAAATGTTCCTTCTAAAGAACTTTTCCCAACAAGTCTGATGCGACAAAACTACATGAAAGCATTTTTTTTTTTTTTTTTTTTTTTTCAATATTGGCACCAAATTACACTGTAAAAAAGAATTGTTGGTTTAACTTAAAAAAGTAAGTTACCTGGTTGCCTTCAAATTTTGAGTTCATTGAAATTAAAAATTTGAGTTAATACAATGAAGGTGATTGGTTTAATCAACAGAAACTCAAAATATTATGTTATCTGAACCACATTAATTATCAAAGTTGATTCGACAAAAGAAAAAATGTTGAGATAACAAATCATGAAAATATTTTTTTTACAGTGTACATATCCAGTCTGATCACACGGCAATTCGTAAGTATTTTACAAGGTGGCTAATTCGTATGAATTTATACGACCTCACTCATACAAATTTGTACATTTTTTGCTAAATCGTACTTATTATACGAGTTGCCAAATTCGTCTGAATTCGTACGAATGACCTACCCCTAACCCCGCCCCTAAACCTACCAATCACTGGGGTTTAGACAAATTGTATGAATTCGTACGAGTGAGGTTGTACGAGTTCATACGAATTAGCCACCTTATAAAATATGTACGAATTGGTCCTGAGATAGGGTTGACATATCAAGTCCAATGCTGAATAAATAAACAGACATTTCCTCATCCTTCATATGTATTTCTCATGGTAAATTTATATATTAATCACCTGTATTGTCAGAACTGTGAATTTTATAATAACATGCGTGTCATAAAGCTAAAATTAAAAGCGTATTTGTTTTGTAAAATGATTTGCTCATGCTGTGCAGTCTAACATCCACATGATGTCCTCTGTAATTTGAATATTTCTATGTTAGTCGAGCATGACAACAAAATAAACAAATACATGCACTTGCTCTGGTGGCACCTAACAGCATTTTCTCGAGTGTGCAACAAGGGCTAAATATGTCTTAGCAAAGGTCAGGCTATGATTTGTTATGAGAGCACTCGTGGGGATTTCTGATGCGCGCTGATCAATCCCACACCCCTTGACATGCACATAAATCAATGCTGTATCAAGAAAAGCCCTCCCACTGTACAAGACGAGAGCAGGGCGACGTGATAAATCCCGTACTCGCCATTTTCTGCCCCCTCCTCCACCTCTTAGATCCCGGCCCGCTGATAGATCGCAATACTCCGGCCTTGCTGTTCTGTTTGGTGGCATGAAAAAAAGAAAATCCCCTATGCGCTAACACTCTTTGGCGTTGATGGCTTATTACCAGGCGCTGTGATTTGACGGGATGTGTTCAAGGATCTCCTGTGCGGAGGAAAAGGTCAGCAGCTTTTAGCTGCGGCTCCGCTGGAATACTAATACTGTCCTTATTCAAATGATCCGCTACAGCGCTTATTAAATGGGCTCCGGTGCTTTAATTTAATAGTGCGGGAGCCGGGGCGAATGAGAAGCCTGTGCCAGGTCTGAATGAGACGCTTCTAAAGGCAGAGATCAGAAGGGGGTGGGGGCGGATTTCAGGAAATGCAGTGTTACCGTGTACATTGGCGAACACACAAGAATGTGTATTTTTGCACAGGATGGACACACGTACTGTCAAGTACATTTGCTTTACAACTCATAATTGGAGAATGTCCTCTCTCACTTTCGTTCCCGCTCCACCTCTCCTGCTTCTCCTTCCACACGGCTCTACGCAAATAGAAAGAGTTGATCCATTAAGTGCTTGGCTAGGCTATTAATGTTGTTTAATGTATGTGTTCTCGTTAAATCCGGTTTGTGGATTTGAACCTCATTTGTCGGACAGTGTTGTGCTTGTTTCTCATAAAGGTTGTGTTTATTGGATGGTCCAGTCTTAGAAATCTCTTTTGATTAATCTGCAAGATGGGCCTCTTGTCTAGAGTAGTCTCAGACTCAGACATCACGCCCATGGACCGTTAGCTGAATGTCTGATGCATATGGCACACTTAACTGGAAACACTTCAGGATTTTAGAAGTCGTCATCTGGTTGGTTGAATTTTACAGGATGTCTGGGAGACGTTCTTTCGCAGTCTGCTGGAAAACAAATGCCGTGACACCAAACCCCCTTGTGGAAGAAGAACGCTGTCGTGTTTACAACTGTGACAATGAGCGCTTACCAGGATCAACTAAACGTAGGATTTTTAAAAGTATGTGAAGTTAGGAGATATTTCAATTTGCTCATACTTCTCATCATTCCTAGATTTACATGACATTACTCTGCCTTTGCCACCTACATCATTTGTAAAACTGAATAATAAATGTGCACAAATTTTTGTTACGCCGTCCATTATGGATTGGTCACCTTGGATTTATACTGACGCCTAGTGGCATGGATCATGGCATCATGCATTTAGGCTATAGGGCCCCATCATACACTTGGCACAATGCGACGCCAGGCACGACGCAAGTGTTTTTTGCTAGTTTCAGCCTGACGCAAATATTATTTTCACATCCAGCGCCATGTTGTTTAAATAGCAAATGCATTCACGGCCATCTGTTCGCCCATTGGCGTGCTGGTCTGAAAATGAGGTGTGTTCAGGTGCATTGTTGACGTGTTGCTATTTTGAGGCAACTGAAAACGACTGCAGATTGCAGACTGCGGAAATGACTCCGTTTTTTTTTTTTATTATTATTTAAAGGGCGCGTTGGTAATATGCACCTATAGGTAGATGCACAAAGCGTGTACACTCTGCTTGTTACACACATAGGGATGCACAGCACACAAACATTTTTTAAATATTAAAAATAAAAGGATTCCTCTCTGGAGAAGCATTCAGTCTTTCCACTTGCAAATTCCGCAATGTAAATAGCGAATCCGCCATGGCGGGAGCGCAACTGGCTTTTAAAGGGAATGGGAGATGACACTCTGATTGGTTTATTGCATGTTACGCCCAAAACACACCCATGACTCATTAAGAGACTAGGTACAACCGTTTTGCACCATGCGCCTGGCACGCCGACCATTTTTTCCATCGTTAAACTAGCAAAAGTAGCTTCGGACATGCCCCAAGTGCATCTGCGCCATGCGCCTTAGACCATGCGTTTAGATTGTTAAAATAGTTTTTGTTTACCAATGCCATTGTACAAATGTAGAATTCACAGTTAGTTATGAATTACTCTGTGACTGAAAGTGTCTGACAGTTTTTGGCTGTTCATGTAATCCCAACATGTCTGACCCCATATAGACCACCCGCCCCATGTAAAATAAAACAGCTTTTTTATTTAAGCTGCAGTCCGTAATTTTGCCTCTTTGTCGCCATCTCTGTTTGAAACCTGCAATTGCAGTTGTTTGCAGAATTATTATCTATACGTGTGTTGTGCCTCGGCATGGCTCCTCATCGAGGATGAATCTAATGTTTGCTGTCAATCACCACATCGGTGTGGATACTGTACTTCAGAATCACAGATTCTACGTCTTGGAAGTATGACCAAAATAAGAATTTTCACCGGAGAATGTCATCTGAACAAGTAAGTAACATGTCAGCCTCTTTTGTTCTGACTAACTGAGGGGAAAAAAGCATTACAGTAAATCGTGCTGCCAGGTGATTAAATCTAACGATCGCTTAGCTCATATCACGTCAAAACGTGAAAATTATTATTAATGTTATACTTTGTTCTCAAATTGTTAATGTTAACAACATCAGCATTGCGTCACTGTGTATTTAGTGTGTATTAGCGTTACCTGTAGATTTCAATTTCTGTACAGTCTAATCATAACTAATGTTAATTTGTCATACCATACAATCCGCCATCAAAATGATGTTTAATTATTGCAGCTGCTGTGAGAAAAGGATATAAATGATCCGCCTCACATGCGATATAGCCTACTAGCTGGGACTCCTTCTTTATGTATACAGACGTGACGCAATGACGCAAAGACAAAAGGCGACATGCTCAAATTTCCCGCGGAAATCCACCAGTACCACCCGAATTATAAAACATTATTACAAGTAGGGATGCATCATTTTAAATATATTTTAAAAGTATTAATTTCTTCATGGGTAAAATAAAGAAAAAATACAGCATAGCTGTACGTACAAGAGAGAAAATCATATAAAAGATTCTTAACAGCCATCAGCATTTATTCTGACATAAGACTGACACATTTTTTGTGTCGTTGAGTGGCTGGATATGAATGATAAAGCAGGTACGCTTTAGCTTGAGTAAGTAAAGACATCTTTCTTCAGGGTGCACATCACACTCAAGATCTATTCTGCACTACACTCAAATCATTAAATGTTATTATTAGCCTATACGTTTCTTCTATGTATTATACATCTATGAAATAATACATAGTTTTTTTTTTTTGTTTGTTTGTTTGTTTTTTTTCTGAGAAGATAAACTCTAGGGATCTGACAGTCATGGCAAACCTGGATATTGTAAGAATAAATAAGTTTGTATTCATAAAATGTCCATAAAAAATATGAAAACGATATAATTGAAGCTTAATTTGGTATTAATGTGGCACAAACCACAAAACAAGCACTTCCTGTGAAAGATAACAAATAAAAAAGTGAGTGTGGGTGAAACAGAGACAATGGAATTAATGTGTCCTCTTATCACAGATGAGCCATTACGTATAGCCTCACTATTCTGAACACACTTGCACGTCAATACCCCAAACAATAAATAATCAGTCCAATAGAATACACTCTCTCAACTTCCACTGGAAATCTCCCTATCATTATCACAGGGTGGGAACTGAAAACAATTAATAATCCCACAATCAGCCTTTCAGACCGCATCCATCTTGTTTTTCATTAGGTTCCCCTCTCTCTCTCTCATGTGGAATTGAAATCCTAACTTGCATCTGATCAGTAGTCTACTCTGCAGCTTCTTAGTTTTAAAGGCCTATAACAGACAACTGTTTTCCGAGATTGCATTTACATTTATTCGCTTGGGAGATGCTTTTTACAGTGTATTCATGGTGTTTTATCAGTATGTGTGGTGGGAATCAATCCCACAGTTTTGATGCTCTCCATATTCTACCAGTCAAGTTACAGGTGGAGAGTGTGACTCTTTCTCTATTACAGACAGTCTGGTTCATATTCATTATTAACTATCATTTTAACTATCATTACCATCCTGTGGGCATCTTTAAAGGTGGCCCAAAATCTCATGATTCAGCATCCAGAGACAAATAAAATCTCATTAGCTTTTCTCACATTTTCTTCAACATTAAAATCTGTCCCACTTCCTGCGACGACTGCAGGTCTAGGATTCCCACACCTTTTGAGCAATGAATTTCCTTGACTTTTCCAGTCATTTGTGATTAATTGTTTTCTAATATGATGTTTTAAAACATAATTTATTACCGTGCTAGCAAAACTGAATTTTCAGCAGCCATTACTCCAGTTTTCAGTGTCACATGATCCTTTCAGAAATCATTATGCCTATTTGGTGCTAAGGGAACATTTCTTATTATTATCAATAACAGGTGTGATGCTTAATATTTACATGTGTTATGCTTTAATATATATATATATATATATATATATATATATTTGTATTACTTTAATATTTTTTTTCAGGATTCTTTAATGAATGAAAAGTTCAAAAGAACAACATCTATTTGAAAGAGAAATCTTTTTTAACATTCTAAATATCTTTACTTTAATTTAATGCATCCTTGTTGAATAAAAGTATTAATTTCTTAAAAAAAAAACAACCCCAAACTTTTGAATGGTAGTTTAAGTGGACAGAGATGAGGGACAGCCATGGTCACCATTCACTTTCATTGTATGGAAAAGAGCAGCTGGGCAAGATAAACATCAGCTTTTGTGTTACACAAAGTCCGACATGAGGGTGAGTAAATGATGACAGAATTGAACTATCCATGGAATGAATTTCCACAAAGATTAAAGGTGTGTGGGAGGTGTCTAGTTTTTGTCTTTTGGTATTTGCTATTCTTTTGTTGTGTTTTTGTGACATCATTATCATAAGATAACAGTGTGATTCTCTCCCAGCACCTCCACCTCCTTCAGGCCATAAATCAGAGTGACTATGTCATCATTGTGGGATGTGGTGGAGCTCAGTGTCGAGGCGGTTGGCGTCTCGGGTGTGAAATCACTTGACCCTTTAGCATTAACCTTTCCTCCACTGGTCCACAGGTCTCTCCCTGAGCCTGAGAACAAAAGAGGAACACTCCTGATTAAACACAAGAGTCTGCACTTGATATTAAAGCCTAGCTTAGTTGCCCATGTCCCCACTAAGTGTGTGTGTGTGTGTGTGTGTGTGTGTGTGTGTGTGTGTGTGTGTGTGTGCATGTTTTTGTGACATATCAGGACACAAATTTGTATAATGACATGGGTATGACATGGGTATTACAAGGAGAGGGTGACTTGTGAGGACATTACCCCATGTCCCCATTTTTCAAGAGGCTTATAAATCATACAGAATGAGTTTTTTTGAGAAAGTAAAAATGTGCAGTTTCCTGTGATAGGTAGGTTTACTGGTAGGGTTGGTGTAGGGCGATGGAAAATACGGTTTGTATAAAAACCATTACGCCTATGGAATGTCCCCACAATTCACAAAAACAAATGTGTGTGTGTGTGTGTGTGTGTGTGCTGGGGAGGAGGCAGACAGACCAGCGTCCCGGTGGGAACAGTGTTTTGTCGTCCCAAGCAATGTTTACTTTCACTCCCCCTAACACACACACATAGATCTCTGTCTCTGTGGTTTGGATCGATAGGCAGAGCTGAGATGCGCTTGAGAGGTCTGAACTCTGGAGGAACACTTGTGTGTCTGCTTCGGTTTATGCTGCATACATCACAAAAACATTTTGAGAATGTGATTCTTCATTTACTTTACCTTCCCCCCTTTCCATTATTATTATTATTATTATTATTATTATTTTATCTATTACATTTATTAATTATTACATTAACTTTGGTTATAATTCTTGCATGATTAAACTACAATGATTTTTAAATGATTTTTATCTTATTTTTTTATTTAAAAAATAAGAATGCACACACACACACACACACGCACGCACACACACACACACACACACACACACACACACACACGCACACACACACACACACACACGTTGGGTTTCCATGTTTTATGGGGACTTTCCATAGACATAATGATTTTTATACTGTACAAACTGTATATTTTATCCCCTAAACCTAACCTTACCCCAAACCTACCCATCAAAGAAAACTGTCCGCATTTTTACATTTTCAAAAAACATCATTCTGTATGATTTATAAGCTGTTTTCCTCATGGGGACCAAAAAATGCCCCTATAAGGACAAGGATTTTGAATATTGCCATCTTTGTGGGGATAACGTGGGGTTTACCTGAACCACACACACACACACAAACATCGTTTCTAGATATTTAAGTATGGTATGCTGTCTTATAATTCCATATATTTTCCCATTTCCCTGTTTTATGAGTTTTCATTTTTTATATTTCTATTATGGATCTAGACTACAGATTATGCAATGAAAATTTTATATTTTCACACTATTTTTTTACTACAGTAAAGTAATAAAACTACTAAACTGAGAATGTGATTTGCAATAGTTGTCTATTATATATATATATATATATATATATATGTGAAATTTGAGATTACCTTATTATTAATATAATTTTAAGTTAATCTAAAAGTAAATAAATAATGCCAACAATATAACTAGCAATGTAACTTACTAGTATCACTACTTGTCTTTAATTACCTCTAATTTTACTAACAATATAATATGAGGTATAATTTTGTCAAAAGTGTGAAAGTTTATCTGTGCAAGAGTAAGGAAAGTCTTTAACGTTTCCTAGCCACACATTAAATTGTAAAAGCTCTTTGTGTCCCGTCCCAGAGGCCAGAGAAATAATGTGTGAGAGAGTCCCCGTTCTTTCATTTCACCCCCCTCATACTTATCTCTCTGCCCTGTCATGTTCCTTACATCAGGAGAAAATAATTAATTACTCAGTCCACTCATGATTTATGATATTACTGACATAATTAATGAAACACATCAATTTTCCTGTTTAATTGAAGGGGGCCGCAGTGCACGTCTGGCACAGTTAAAGGATTCACATGACAGAACAGGGCAAAATAGACACCTTCCCATTTTTTTATTTTTTTTCTTTATTTTATCCTCTCCCTCAATATTTCTCTCTCTCTCTTAGTAGCCTGTTATTAACAAAAGTGTATGACAACTTAGCAATATCTGCAACATTAGATGGTGGGTAGTAAATAGAGTTAAACACCCAAGCAGTTGTTTTATTGTGCATATTTACACAGATGCAGACATGCTGTACATTAATGTATATGTCTATAGTGTATATATGATTTATGAGGCGGCATTTCTAGACGTGTACAGCTCTCCCACTAGCCTGAAGACAATAGACAGCTAGGTAAGCCATGAATATTTAATTTCCAAGCAGAAGGTATAGAATATGCTCTTGTGCTGCATCTAAAACAGTCACGTCTGACAGAGCCAAGAAGTCTAGGAGATTTTACTGTATATTGATTTTATATAATTTATTTTACTTGATTTTTATTTTTTTTTTTTTTATGCATTTCCGTGGCGTGTTAACTCTTTTTGGCAAAAAAGAGTTATCTGTCCTCTTATCTACCTCTTATCTATCTATCTATCTATCTATATATATATATATATATGCCTTTTTTAAAATAATTACACATTACTAATGTAAAAAAAAGTGACACAAACTAATTTTCAGTTATTCTAAAAAAAAAATAAAAAATAAAAAAAAAGTTATTAGAAATCATCTTTGAGCTCAAAACAATCTACACTTTTTAAAAAAATATATATTTTCATGATTTGTTTTCACAACATTTTTTCTTTTGTCAAATCAACTCCAATAAAAATGTGGTTCAGATAACATAATATTTTGAGTTTCTGTTGATTAAACCAATCGCCTTCATTGTATTAACTCAAATTTTTAATTTCAATGAACTCAAAATTTTAAGGCAACTAGGTAACTTACTTTTTTAAGTTAAACCAACAATTCTTTTTTAACAGTGTAAATGTCTCAGACAAGTCAGCAAAAGTTTAGAGAGAAAGCAAGGCGGCAAATAACAAAAAGTAAAATTCAACAATTTCAGCCATGCATTAAATTCCAATAAGGCACATCGGCAAAGAGGGAAAAAAAAAAAAAAAAAAAGAAAATACATTTTAAAATAATAAATCCAACTCACCAGGACCATTTCATGTGCTTGTGATTAGCTACTTTGAATTGACCTAGCCAACTGCGGGAATGTGCCGGGCTGGGTGTGAGTGTGCATGTAACTGTGCTGGGGGGAGATTAGTGGCCATGGAAACACCCAGTCATCCCTGTTTTTAGAAAGACAAACTCTACATGTGAGAGTGATTGACATGTCTTTCCCTCTCCAGCTGACCCATAGAAATTAGCAAGTTAGAGTTATTCTGCTGCAGAGCTTTGAAAGAGGGTGGGGTGGGGGGATACTTTAAAGTGGCTCTCGAAAATGCTCCTCTGTCATTTGCATGTGAAACATTGCTGTGTTTTATATTGTGGTGTGTTTTAGGAGGACGAAGCATAGCTGTGGCTTCACAGCATTCTCTGTGATTGGGCTGTCTCGACAGTGACAAACTTTATTTCCAGTCTGTGTGTGAGTGTGTTTGCATTTGTTTGGTGCTCATCTGCTTTATTGCTCTTAGACTTGATGTATTGATTTGATTGGTTGATTAAAACTGCTCTAAATGTCAGTGTGACAGTCAGATACACTGAGCAGCCAGTGACTGGTGTCAATATGGTTGAGTTATTCTTCTGAGACTCTCCAACCATGTGGGATGTGTTCTGTCATGTGATTTAAAATTAAAAAAGGGGTCCTTATTTATTATGACATATGAAGTTTAATGTATGCTGAAATTTATTCTTTCTATTTATCATTTAACCATCAATGTAAGTGTTTTGGTAATATTTGAAGTGTTAATGCCAGGCTTCACCACATTTAGGCTATATGTTTTTATAAATCATTTATTTAGAATAACAAGATTGTTTTTTGCTGTTGTTGTTGTTGTTGTTTTGTCAATCCTGTGGAATATCTGATAAAAAATGAAGCCAGAGACACCTGTACTTTTACATTTAACGTCTTTTTACCACTTAAACAAAGGCTAAGAACTTTTCATATTTGAGCAGAAGGGGGCAGCGTTGTTCTACCAAACTCGGTCTCACTGCATTTGTTTATAGTGTGGGTGAAATTCAGAAGCAGGATCGTACTGTCTTCCTTCGAAGAAAGTTAATCAAAAACATTATAGGAATCCTTAATATCCGTAATATTTATAGCCAGACATTCTTAATTGACTTTTAAAAAATATGTAAATATAATTAGCTTACCTAATATAGGAATATATAAACAGAAACTGTAGCCTATGTGACCATTTTTTAAATCTCCTAATTTTCATGTTTACAATGTCAACATTGACAATCGTAAAATCATAAAATATTGTACCAGCAAAACTAAGTCATAAAATCCATGCCAATATACTAATTCTTGTTAACTAATGCAATGCAGGTTATATATTTGTCGATAATACAGTCATTTAGTGATAATGCTGAAAACTGTAAGTTTTATAACTTGCCAACATGTACGTTTTGATTTACCTACCTTGTAAATAAATCTGTCTGAACGTAACATACAGTATTTGTTTTCATTACGATATCAGTGAATACTAAAGGTGCTTTGTGTCCATCA
Organism: Ctenopharyngodon idella; assembly: GCF_019924925.1. Lineage (NCBI taxonomy): Eukaryota > Metazoa > Chordata > Actinopteri > Cypriniformes > Xenocyprididae > Ctenopharyngodon > Ctenopharyngodon idella. Next base: position 16,398,030 of record NC_067224.1, on the reverse strand, counting down.
TGTCTTTTGTGATGTTGCAGACAGGGCATGAGACATGACATAAAGCAGACAGGAGAAGACTAAAGGCTTTTGTGTCAAAATCCCTCTGTGTGTATGTAAGGACTTAAGGATTATGTATCACTTAGTGGCCCAAGTTCTTTCTTTCCGTAGTCTGTGTACTTCCCGACACATATACACATGTCCCTCACTACCCCCAGCCTCTTAACCTGTTCCCCTTTCCTTCCTTGCTTTTTTCTCTCTCACACCTCTAACCCTGGCTTATAGCAGCTGGACTGTGGTGCTGGTCAGCATATTGTCACCTGGGTCCCATTAAGAACATTCACATCTTAGCATTGCCAGATCAGGCTATCTGCAGTCCATTTCTGTCCACTCCACTCATCTTCCTTTAGAAATAACAACAAAACAGATCTTCTAGATCTCTCAAATGGAGCCTCTCGGAGGTCAGAGGAAGTTGGGGAGACAATATTAGTCGTCTGAATAAGCAGGTTTTGGGTCTACGAGCCTCAGGACGAGGGGTGGCCTTAAGATGAGGTTCTTCTGTCTCTGAAGGGTCTTGTAGTGTAAAGCCTTCAGGCTCCAGAGATGAACGCTTAACGGCACAATGACAATCTGGTCTGGGTTAAAACAAAAAGGGAGGCGTTATTTTGGATTTTTTGTGGCGAGGCACATTCCGGGGATTGGAAGGTCACAGACAGTACATGGTCAGAGGAGTTTTGTGGGGTTGCATTTTGCAGTGAGCTTTGGTTTTGTTTCAGGACAGTTTGATGGTGTATAAAGAGGAACAGGAGGATGAATCTACATTTTTGGGGGTGTTTATCTGCACAGCATTTGGTTAAAACTGAATGCACTTTAACACTCATGTTCAGACTTTTCTCTAATGATAGCGTTAAAAAGTCAAACAAAATTTTGACTTGATAACATGATTCAAACGTCCTCCATGAAAAGTGTTAAGTTACTTGTGCTTGATTAATAAATACATATATTGTTTATTAAATTCTCTGACGCTGATGTACAAATAGATACCTTCCAATTGGACAATTATTTTATTTTATTTTATTTTTCTACAATTTGCTGAAATCAAATTGACACAAAACAGAAACACTAATGTCACTAGAATGGAAATCAGTCACATTTTTGAAAAGCTCATCTACTGTGTGGTAAAACAGAAACATAAATCTTTTATGCATATTAAAGCTTCAATGTATACTGGGTTTAATTAGTTTGATTAGGGAAAGGAGGTTTATTTCCGAAATGACTTACAGAATACTACAGAATTAGTATAAAATATAATATATATATATATATATATATATATATATAAGTCTGTTTCTACAGGATATGAGGGTTAAATTGATTCAACTATTGAATGATTGAACTAGTGAATTGTATATAATGTGCTTTTACTGATAAAGTTTAATTTTTTAATTCTATAAATAATCTTGTTTTTCCAATAAAAGTCCTGTGATATAGCGCAGATCATTATAAGTTTCTCTCCACCCTGTTTTCAATGCATCTGGCGTAGCTTGACTCTGTGTGAGTGCGCGTCAGCTGTTGTGTGAATCAAAAGCTCGACAGCACTGTTTCATTGCGATGACCCTTACACCTCCCAGCTTGCTCTGGTTTTCCGAAGCCCGCAGACCTTGCCAGGGATGTCAAACAACAAAATACTGGTCTGCAAAAGCCAATATCCTGTGTCTGTTAGCGGTACAGCCGGAGCCAAGCCGCATCTAATAATCCTGGTGAAATATTCATTTTCACGTCCATATTAACTCTCACGTAAAGATGCAATCATTTGCCTTAGTCTCTCTCCTGTCGTTCTCACTCATATCATCGGTGTCACCCTAGGTGTGAATTCTCACGAGAGTATTTTGTTGTATATTCTTGAATCAAGAATATTCTGGAGATGACAGAACGTATTCCAGGTGACAGTCGTGCAGCTGGTGGAGTTTGGGTCGTCTGTCACTCATTCGGTTCTCGGCAAAGCAAATGATGGCGTTATTGTAAAGTCAGTCACTTCTTATTAAGCCCCACCGAATTGAAACGGTGCTAGACGATGATTCGTCCGTCAGGAGATGCGTACGGTTTGTCTGGATCTATTAACCACTCTCCTCTCACCAGATCTCAGTGTCATTGTTCTGTGAGGAGCAGGGCCTGCCGCCCCCCTTCCCTCGAATATGACACGCGCACTGCGGGACATGGCAGCTTCCTTAGAAAAGGCCTCCGCGCAATCATTTACATGCTGTAACCTTACGCCTGCTATTGTCCGTGCCTCAGTCGACATTCATTTGTGTCCTCCGGCAGCTTTGACCAGCGAACAATCCCCGGACCAGGCAGGAGGGAAAAATGGGCCTACGTTTCACTGATTAAAGAGATGTGGTGTCAGCACTCGGCCGCTGTCAGCACTCTGTTAGTGACTTTTTATAAAGCTAGGCAGCTATGCTAATTACCTTTAAGTTAGTAGTGTCACCTGAAACCCATCTCTGAACCACTTTTTATAGGCTACTTATTAAATATGCAGTCAGATAAATATAAAGGCTAAATGTGAAATCACGTATACCATTGTTAGGAAAATCTAGTCATTTCGATAGGAATCCACGCAATTTCCCCATGCAGATTTCACATCAGGTTCAAGTTTGTCATACAAATTCACTTTGCTGACCAACAGAAGCAGCTTGTTTTGAAAGTGACTTTCGTGCTTCATACTGTACATCACTACACTATTGATAATAGACAATGGACCTTTTTTGGCTGCAAAATCTCGCTAATGTGACCACACATTATGAGTCATGATTTTTGCTGTTTTGAATTGTTGAACATGTTAAATGCACTTTAATCATCATGTTCATACCATACTCTAATTATAGCATTATAAACTTGAAAACTGAAACATCCTCCATGAAAGGTGTTCACTTGTGCTTGATATAGTACATTAATACATTTATTTACTTTTCAATAAGATTCTCTGACTAATGTACAAATACACTCCTGACATTTTATTTTATTTTATTTTATTTTATTTTATTTTATTTTATTTTATTTCTACATGAAGCTTTGTGATTTTTGCCATTTTGAAATGTTGAACAGGTTAAAGGCAGATAGTTGTGTGATACAAGAACAAAACTTGCATGTTGTGAATTCACAAAGCAGTGAAATATTGTTTGGCAGGATGTTTGAAAGCCCAGCAGAGTGTGAGGTGTTATTTCAAGGAAAGAGATGCCATGAGATCAAACTCTGCCTGCTGCCAGTTGGCTGGACCTTATTTTGCTTCTAGTAGCTGCCTATGTTTGCGTTTAATTCAACTGTAAAATTAGATGGAACATGCCTCCGGTAAATCAGAAAATAGCACACTATAGGCTACCACTCTTTTCCCTGTGCTGGAAAAGAACAAAGTGGTTAGGATCTTTCCAGATGTCGATGGAAGAAGTGTCCCATATCATTCTTTCTACAATTGTAAGCCAATACCGTAAAAGTGAAGATGACAATGCATATGGTTTCTTACAGTAGTGCTGATCTTGAAGGACTGGATGTTAAATGAAAAAGTTCAGATCTCTGTCATGATGTGTCATATTTTGTGTCAGTTTGTTATAGTCTTGATGAGAGGTGTAAAACCAGTGTTGGGAAGTGACTAAAAGTACACTACATACCCAAATAAGTTGGTAATCAGTTACATCATTTTTTTTTGAGTTATGTTGTTTCCAATTTTAACTAAGCAGAACTATCAAGTTTTGAGTTTGTAGTACTCATACATGTTAATTGCTCCTAACTTGAAGTACTGAGTTAGAGTACTTTTGATACATACATTTTGATAGCAATTAACATAAAAGATTTAGTTAATTAACTTTTTTATTTTGAGTTCTTGCAAATCAAATGAGTTATTTGTAAACCCTAATACATTGTCAGAACTCAAAAAAGTTGAACGAGAATTTTTTTAAGGTAAGAAACACATACATTTTTATTGTTTCTAACTTGAAATATTTGAGTACACTAATTCATACATTTAACTTAAAATTATCAGGTTGTCTTAAATATTTTGCTAGCTATAACAAACTAATTTAGAACATGCCAACTTGCTAATTTTCTAACATGTTAACAGTAGCATGGTATAGCACTTACTGAATGAGTACAGCAACATAAAACATGTTAATTACCTGCTCTCAAACCAAGCAGCATGCGCCACTTGTCACCATGATGGTACTCTCCAAAATCCCACATTAACAGAAACTCTTCTAAATTAGCATAACAAAACATTAATCACTACTAAATCTGCCTTACCATTAATCTTGCACAAAAATTTAATTTTAGCATTTACTCTCCCTTTTGAGTGCCATGGGCAAAGCATGCTGGGAAATAAAAAATCCCAGCCCAGTTTCAGTTAAACTTAAGTTAGTCTAAATTAAAAGAAATGAGTTCATACTACTCAAAACAATGAAACAGTTCAGTTTACTTAAAATATATCAGTTCTGTGAACTCAAAAGAAAAAGAAAGTTCTAAATACTCATAACAGTTAATTTAACTGAACTATTTTGTTTAAAGTTTTAAATTTAAGTTTGTTCTACTCAAACCAATTAAGTATTTTGAGCGTTAGGGTTTATAGTGTACTAACTGCATTTATCATTTTTACATTTATTCTGAATAGAATAGAACAGAACATTAGCAGCATTTTATATGTATTTAAAGAACTATCTTTCTTCTGTGGAACATAAAAAAGAGATGTTTTTAAGAATGTCTGAGCTGCTCTTTTGCGCACAATGACAGTGATGAGAACTGTCGAGATGCTCAAGAACTGAAAACAACCACGCAGCACTTTAACGCAGTGTGTGAGCTAGTGTGTTAGCATGTTAATGTCGTGAAAGATCTAGTGCCGCTCTCCATGACCTCTTTTCATTCTCTTAGCCCAGCACTTGGCAGGTTCCCTCATCTGATTGCCTGCCAGAAATATGCTGCTCTAGCCGCGGTGGGGTTCACAACCTCTGTAATGGCGAGCAACGAATTCACAACATTCGGCGAGAACGCTTTGTCATTCTCCTTTCCTCATTCCTTCGCTCGTCTGTTTTTAATAGCAGGTTGTATTGTCTAGCTCCTTAGCTACAACAAAGGGATAAATACAAAGCGTACTGTAGGTGCTTGTGCTAAAGGCCTTGGACATGACATGTGACAGCCGATGATAAATTGGTTCAGTGTCTGTTCAATTTCAAATGCAAAGCTCTGGAGAGGAGGAGAAGGAGAGGGAGAGGTGAAATGAAACATTTCTGGAACGGGGTGAGTGGGAAGTTTCAGATGATGTGCGGCTGTGTGTGGACCAGATAAGCCTCTGCAGAAGTTCTAGTGCAGGTTACTGACTTCCTGTCGTTCACAAGTGCATCCTGGCATCCAGTCTGGTAAGGAGAGGGAGAGAAAGGAGTGTGTAGATTAATAGCATTACACAATTGGAGATGACAGCAGTCCATTCATCCTATAAAAAAAAATCTAACCCGTAAGTACATACACACCTTGTACACACTCACATAAGTTTCTAGCTCAACGATTCATAAAAAGGGGTTTGTGAATATTATAGGGTATAAGGTCCAGGGGATATTTAAAAATTAGTGAAAATAATAATCATTCGCTGTACACTGCAGTCTAAAAGTTTGGAGTCTGTAAGATTTATTTTAATGTTTTTGAAAGAAGTCTCTTTTGCTCACCAAGGCTGCATTGATTTGATTCAAAATACAATAAAAAAACAATTTAAAGTATCTGTTTTTTATGTTAATATGTTTTCAAATGTACTTTATTTCTCTGATGGCAAGCTAAATTTTCATCATCATTACTCCATTTCAGTGTCACATGACCATTCAGAAATCATTCTAATATGCTAATTTGGCGCTCAAACATTTCTTTTTATTATATTGAAAATAGTTGTGCTGCTTAATATTTTATTTTATTAAAAAAAATAAATAAATAAATAAATAATGTTTATTTTTATTTATTTATTTGGAAAATGTGATTTTGTTCCAGGATTTTTTGATGAAGAGAAAGTTCAAAAGAAAAGCATTTATTTGAAATACAAATCTTTTGTAACAATGCAAAAGTATTTACTGTTACTTTTGATCGATTTAATGCATCCTTGCTTAATAAAAGGATTCATTTCTTTTAAAAAATAATTAAAACAGATAAAGAAAATAATAATAAAAAAACTTACTGAACCCAAACTTTTGAATAGTAAAGTAATAGTAAATAACTTTGTTGTTGTTGTTGTTAAAATAAATGTTGATTTAAAAAAAAAAAAAAAAAAAAAAATCACTTTTATAATAAACAACAATCAATAAAAATTGGTAACTTAAGACTTTAACCAATAATAAGACTATTAATGAGACTGTAACTATAAAAAAGGACTGAGTAACTCACTGATGAGGAATGTTGTATTTGTTGCTTCCAGTTTTACAATGTAATTATATAAACCAGTCTGGTGTGTGCTTATTGAGAATACTGACCAGGGGTCGGTTGCATAAACTGCTAAGACTATACTTACAAGTTAGTCATCAATTATTTTTCTTTAAGAATGTTCATAACTTTTTTAAGTCAGTTACATAAAAACGTAGATTGGTCTAATTCGATACCGAAAAGTAAGATTGATTGTCCCCAACTAACTGCTAGGTGGTCATACTAGTTCATAAGACACAGTTTTAACATAATGGCTACGTATATGCAACTGGCAGTTTTCTTTTCTTTTCCAGCAAGAATACAAAGTGACTTATTATGACTTTTTTTTTTTTTTTTACTGTAAATTTCTTCTGCCACATCAAACAAATAACAACATCAGTGAAATACTACAAGAAAAGCTTAAAGTGAGCATTTCCTAGTAAATTCCTAGTGTTTATTAATTGCTAAAGCATTGCACAAACTAAACAGCAAAAAGCTGATTTGTTGCAGAAAATTATATGTGCAACTCTTAAAACAGCTGATGCATTGATACATAAACCATTTTCACAATCAATTTATTTTTAACTTCAATGGAGATAACTGTCAATAAATAAACCTTGATAACTATATAAGAAAATGATTTGTACTTCAGTAAATTAATAATGTTAAAACTCCTTTGGAAGGTGGCAGGGAATTGAAAACACATGCACACTTATAGCATATAGCTGCGATGACCACATTGTGAATTAAGTTATTGTAATTGTAAATGAGGTTTTATTTTATTCTGGTTCTCCTCCTGATCATGGAGTGAATCAGTTGAGCTGGAAGGATTGAGTGCCTGGCACATGCTCTATATGAACCAGAAAACCAGCCAAATCCAGCTTGTATCTTACAAGGCAAACAGGAGGATGTGTGTGACTGTGCATTTGTGTGTGTGTGTGTGTGTGTGTGTGTGTGAGTGTGTGTGTGTGAGAGAGAGAGAGAGAGAGAGAGAGAGAGAGAGTAAGAAAAACAGCTTCTGTATTAGTGTGGCTGTAAAGAAAAGCAAAGCGCCTTCTGAATTGTCGTATAAATGGCCAAATTATATCTTATGGTAAATGCTGTATAATCCTAAAATGCCCAAGAAAAGTCCAAAAGCTTTGAGATGCTGTATCATCTTAAAGCTCTAGATATGATAATAATATAAAGGATTATATACCTGATACATTTTACTGTGCATGTACAGCTTTGAGATTTGTTTTATTGTACAGAGTTTACATCTTTGTATTAATTTATGTAAATGTAATTCTATATTAATAACCTTTTAATGCATCTTAATTAATTGGTAACACTTTTAAAATAAGTTTCCATTAGTTAACTTGAACTAACAATGAAAAATACATCTAAAGCATTTATTATGGTTAACGTTTAGTAATACAGTATTAAAATCAAAAGTTGTATCTGTTAAAATTATGTATTGGACCTGAACTGAAATGAACTAACAATACACAGTTCTTTTTTTATCAACTAACCATAACAAAGACAAATAAATACATTACATTTTTTTCCATTTAGCAGATATTGTAACAAATGTATTGCTCATTGTTAGTAACTGAATTAACTAACATGGACTAATGGAAACTTATTGTAAATTTTTCCATTTAATTGTATTTTATTAATCTAGATATTTTCTCTGTGAACAGGCTGAAGTTGTCCATGACCAATTGTGGAAAAAGGATTTATCCAGTCCTGCTTTTATCTACACATGCGCACAAACTCATTCACTTGAATTCCCAAATTCACTTTTGGTGCACACGCTCCTGAGTATCCACAGCTGAACCTCTTGACACCTCATCTGTGGTCCTGCATTGCTTGCCTGGGCTTTAATTGAAGACAGTTTGTCTCTGCTGCGTAGCATCATCTCTCCCATCCGCCCCTCTCCTCCATGGGTCACTGAGATCCAGCGGATTCCTCCACTCCTGCTCCGGCCCGATGCCTTATTGCTATTTGCCTCCTGCCGTCCTGGGAGAATATGTTAGATTGAAGTTATTTTATGCTTGGCTTAACACTCTCACTTTCACTCTTCTGCATCATGTCTCTTTGGCTTTCCTTTCTTGTCCTGTTCTTGTCTGGCCTGTTTTGGTGTTTCCCCCATTCAAGAAACACTTGATGCAGAGAGAGAGAGAGAGAGAGAGAGAGAGAGAGAGAGAGAGAGAGAAAGAGAGAGAGACGGAGACAGAGAGGAGCAGAAGGATGAGAGGTTTCAGAGGTTTCAGTACTAGGATAAAAACGAGTGAGTGAGCAATTTGATATATATTTGATATAAAGCAACAATCCTCTGGGGGTTTGAACCTTAGGAGGCAGGTTTTTGAAAGAGGTGGTCTCAGGGTCTTTCTCTAGTACAGTCATTTCTGTTACACAATCGACTGCAGCTTCTCTGTGAGGACGGAGTTGAACATGTTGATTTACTAAAGCACTTAGTATACAAAAATGTGTTGCTATTAGCTTACTTAAGTAGTACATGTTCAATGTGATGAATGATATATATATATATATATATATATATATATCATAACTTATAGCAGGTATTTTCTAAATTACCTAGGTGAATACATTTTTTTTAGGTACATAAAATATATATATATATATATATATATATATATATATATATATATATATATATATATATATATATTGTTTTAGTTATATAGTGGAATATACAATCATATAATCTAACAAAAACATCCATTAGGGTGACAGCATTAAATTTGAACAGTTAAACTGACACAGAGTAGGCCTACACTATTAAAGTAATAAAATCTGAAATTATATAAAAAGAAATATCATCATTTATATAACTAAGCTAAGAAATGTGACTCAAATGAATCAGTGAATCGTTTTTGACGCAGTTCATTTGTCATCTGAAGTAACCGATTCAGTAAAACGCTGTGATGAGAGAATACATTGTAGGTAAGTTATTGATTGCTGTTTGACTATTGCCTTAGTTTGCGTGAATGTAAAATTGTATGTTCAGTAACATTTGCCAATAAATAGCCTTATAGCGGTTTGTCACTGTTAGCGTTTGTTACTTGAAGAAGTACGTTATTATGAAAACAAGTATGTCACGCGACGCGCGGTACAAAAAATGTACCACAACCTTTTTGAAAAACAACCTTTTTGATATTTTGGTCCATCAGTTGATGTAAAACGGCAGAATAGCGTAGCTAATTGCACGCAGATATGAAAAACATGCCTGTCGTGTGTGACTTCGTTAACGGATGCAGTTCTAACTTCTAGCAGACGTTTGTTGTTTTGTTCGAAGTTTCTCTCTTGGCGCGAGCTTGTTATTCGCATTAGGAGGATGAGGGTAATGAAGTGAAAGGCTGCTGTGTGAATGTGTTAGTAGTGACCCTGTATCTCTTGCTTATTGCCAGCAATGTCCTTCTGATTCTTTCCATTCCTCATCATCTTGTCCCAGTATGACATTTGTCGGCTTGTGCAAACACACAACTACACGCTGTTTATTCACAAACATGGACATTTAAATACACACATACATGTTTGTTTTGACACTTTCTTTTGACTTCTGTTGTTTTTAGCACGAGGTAATGCTATTTTCTGTCCCTTGACCCTAATTCTAACCATCAGAGAAACATTTTAATGTTTACTTTTTCATTAAGATATTATTTAGTCGCACAAATCGTCCCCTCATGTTCTCATAGTTTACATACATTAGCATGTAGTGCTCAAACGCAGTACATTGAGGTGCAGTATCCTCTGACAAATGAACTCCACCGCAGTGAAAGTGACAGCCACATGTTTGACGTGATCCTGCATCTGGATTTGTTTTCATGTTTTGTCAAGCATCAGACCAACATGAACTCTGAAGGCTTTGTGGGGCGCCTAGACGGGAAACAATCCTAAAACGTGCTTGCGAAAAGCAAACCGACACTGCCCACAGAGTTCAGACCAGTAATGGGCTTGAGGTGAAAGCTATCCTTCAAATAGCACACTGAAGATTTTTCCAAGCGATACTGAATACACCACAGAACAGTCAAAGTTATGTTACAGAACAGAGACGTTGTGGTGAAATTTGATGAATGGACAGGCAAATGCATCCTGATATTTGCCTAAATTGCTTGGCTCGGTTCGCCATCTTAATTTATTCATTTCCTCATCGCCTATGCAAGTTCTTGGTAAAGCAAAGGACATTCTTGGTAATGTATGGTAAATAATGCATAAGACTTCACCTGTTCACTCCATGCGTCCTCATAGACTAACTCGGGACGGCTCACCCCGCCCTCCTCCCCCAACCGTCATCATACACCTCTCTATATGTTAGCTAGCGGCTAGACTGTAAGGAAAAGCCTTTACAGAGGTTTGCACATATCTTTTTATTGCAGCATACATCAAGTGTGTTGAGACATTCGAAAGAGACTGCGAGATCCACGCTGATCCATTAATCATCATTCATTGTATGTTAATAAATTCCGAATTTCCCCATTTACCATGCGGGGCCATCCGTGCACGCTGGTAACGCAACCTTTTCAGAGACCATAAATCACAGAGCCTGACTCATCTGACAGAGAGGCCTAAACACAGGCGCACAGTCAGTCCTGCGGGCACAAACACACAATCTAATGTACTCACGTCAGAACTGGGAATCAACGGCGTAGTCTGGCATGTGGCAGAGCTGCTGGAGACGGCCGCGCTGGTGGCAGCGGTGGGATCAGTATAAGCCAGAGGCCTCATTTCCTCTGCAGCATCGTAGAAGCTTTTCCAGTCACCACGCGCAAAGACAAGTGTTGGCAGGCAAATAGTACTTAGTGGAAACCACACTAGCTATTATGGGACAATGCTGCCTTCCAGGAGTGTTGTGTACCTGTCCAACTAATGGGAGGGTGTTAATAAAAGTAATCAGAGGTGGGGTTCGGTTTGGTCGTATACAGTGCCTTTCAAAACACTTCAAATTTGTTGGACTGGGAAAAAGCGTCAAATGTTAATTATGGCTGACAGCTAATTATTGCTTGAATTTCAGAGGGAGCACACTAAATAAGAGTCCAAAAATAACTTTGTATAATTTACAAAGTTTTGTATTTTTTGTTATTTATATAATTGTAATTGTTCTTATGATTTTTTGTGTGTGTGATTGAAAAAGTATATATTTTCAATGTAATTATTTAGCAGTTTTTTTCCCCTTATTTATTTGTAACAGTTATGAAACCATGATGAATCAATCTTTACCTTTTTCTTCCCAAACCTGCCAACAGAAGGTGATATATATATATATACAGGTGCTGGTCATATAATTAGAATATCGTGAAAAAGTTCATTTTTTTATTGTAAATTATTTTAAAAAATGAAACTTTCATATATTCTAGATTCCCTACATGTAAAGTAAAACATTTCAAAAGTTTTTTTTTGTAAATTTGTTGATTAGAGCGTACAGCTAATGAAAGTCCAAAATCCAGTATCTCAAAATATTAGAATATTTACATTTGAGTTTCATTAAATGACCATCCCTACAGTATAAAATCCGGGTATCTTTTGTTTTTTGAAACCACACTAATGGGGAAGACTGCTGACTTGGCAATGGTCCAGGAGACAATCACTGACACCCTCCACAAAGAGAGTAAGTCACAGAAGGTCATTACTGAATGGGGTGGCTGTTTACAGAGTGAAATATCAAAGCATATTAAATGCAAAGTTGACTGGAAGGAAGAAATTGGGTAGGCAAAGGTGCACAAGCAACAGGGATGACCGCAAGCTTGACAATACTGTCAAGTAAAGCCGATTCAAACACTTGGGAGAGCTTCACAATGAGTAGAATGAAGCCGGAGTCAGCACATCAAGAGTCACCACACTCAGACATCTTCAGGAAAAGGACTACCAAGCCACTTCTGAACCAGAGACAATGTCAGAAGCATCTTACCTGGGCTAAGGAGAAAAAGAACTGGACAGTGAACAGTGGTCGAAAGTCCTCTTTTCAGATAAAAGTAAATTTTGCATTTCATGTTGAAATCATGGTCCCAGAGTCTGAAGGAAGACTGGAGAGGCACAGAATCCAAGCTGCTTGAAGTCTAGTATGAAGTTTCTGAAGTCAATAATGATTTGGGGGGGGGCGTGACGTCTGCTGGTGTTGGTCCATTGTGTTTTATCAAGTGCAAAGTCAATGCAGCCATCTTCCAGGAGATTTTGAAGCACTTTATGCTTCCATCTGCTGACAAGCTTTATGGAGATGCTGATTTCCTTTTCCAGCAGGACTTTAGCACCTGCCCACAGTGCAAAAACCACTTCCAAGTGGTTTGCTGACCATGATATTACTGTGCTTTATTGGCCAGCCAATATGCCTGACCTGAATCTATGGGATATTTTCAAGAGAAAGATGAGAAACAGTCGATCCAACAATATACAGATGATCTGAAGGCTCAATAGTGCCTCAGCAGTGCCACAGGCTGATCACTTCCATGCCACACTTCACTGATGCAGTAATTTGTGCTAGGAGCAAGTCATTTGCTGTAATACGTCCTGCCGATCAAGTATTGAGTGCACAAAAGAACATACTTTAAAGAACTTTAACTTTTCTGTTTTGCAAATCCATTTTTTGATTGATTTTAGGAAATATTCTAATATTTTGAAATACTGGATTTTGGACTTTCATGAGCTGTACGCTCTAATCATCAAAATTAAAAAAAAAAACTTTTGAAATGTTTTACTTTACATGTAGGGAATCTAGAATATATGAAAGTTTCATTTTTAAAAATAATTTATAATAAAAAAATGAACTTTTTGATGATATTCTAATTATATGACCAGCACCTGTATATATATATATATATATATATATATATATATATATATATATATATATATATATATATATATATATGCTGATTTGCTGCTCAAGAAACATTTATTGTGTACAACTGTACAAAATGTTTGTGTACAATATTTGTTTCAGGATTCTTTGATAATTAGAAAGTTCAAAAGAACAGTGTTTATTTGAAATATAATATTTTGTAACATTATAAATGTATTTACTATCACTTTTGATCGATTTAATGCATCCTTGCTGAATAAAAGTATTAATTTCTTTAATTTCTTTTCAAAAAAATAAAAATAAAAATTCTTACTGACCCCAAACTTTTGAACGGTAGTGTATAATGTTACAAAAGCTTTGTATTTCAGATAAATGCTGTTTTTTTAAACTTTCTGTTCATCAAGGAATCCTGAAAAAAAAAAAGTACACAACTGTTTTCAACATTGATAATAATCATAAATGTTTCTTGAGCAGCAAATCAGCATATTAGAATGATTTCTGAAGGATCATGTGACACTGAAGACTGGAGTAATGATGCTGAAAATTCAGCTTTGCCATCACAGGAATAAATTACTTTGTAAAATATATTCAAATAGAAAACAGTTATTTTAAATTGTAATAATATTTCACAATATTACTGTTTTTACTGTATTTTTAAGTAGATAAATGAAGCCTTGGTAAGCAGACGAAACTTCTTTTAAAAACATTAAAAAATGTACCGATCCCAAACTTTTGAATGGTAGTGTGTGTATATATATATATATATATATATATATATAATCCCAATAACTTTCTTTTTTCCCCTTATTTGTGACAAACAGTGATGAAACCACTGTTTTGGGAAAACTGCAACTGTCACAAAAACATAAATATCCATAGTGATTATGTTCTTTATTCCCATTTTGTTGGCTTAATGGCAGGGCATATTCATTTTTAACCATAAACCTATGATGGTAAATTTCCCTCTGAGGTAAAAGTAGAAGACGCACTGCACTAACTGTTTTATTTATTCATCAAAGCCAATTTTTCTGGCTGATGATAATGAATATTTCACCTAAGGGTGGCAAAAACATTTAGAATGCTTTATTTCATGAATTGTGATTATTGTAATTGTATAATATTAATAATAATAATAATAATACAACTGCGTTGTAGAAAGTTTTTTGTGAAATAGTATAATGTCTTAAGCCAGATTCCCTCTCATAATGTGTTTTCTGACAAGCGCTGTGTGTTCTGCAGTGTGCATCCCTGACAGTCCACACAATATCGACATTGTCTTACTGAACCTGAGCCAACCAGTAATCAAGTGTAATTGTAGTTCACAAACATTTATCGGATTAGGCTACATTATTTTTAGCCTTGGGGAACAGTTTTCATTGTCCTCGCATTTACCCCTCAATATTTACAATACCTCACCCCCTCCAGAAGTCACATGACAAACCTAGCATTGCTGTGTGCAGCAGATTAAAAGATTATAGAGGCTTTTTGTGCAGAGAGTGCTTATAAAACTATTATTGTCAACAGGACCTCGGATTCTTGTTGGGATGCATGTTTTCAACTCTAACCAAGCATCTGAGTTACTGAAGGTCTTTGCTTGAAAATTACAGACAGGTGTTCAGCATGATCTAGTTGGCACCCAAAGATCTTATTATCAGATTTACTTTCATATCAAGGTATACGTCAGACACTTTCTGCTTCCCGTAGTGATGCTGATGCGGTGTCTGCATGCTTCATCACAGAAGCAGATTAGATACAATATTTGTCAAATACACAGACGCTTCAACAAAAAAGCAACAAAACAACTTTTTATTCAATACTTTACAAGAATAAAGCTCAACATACAGTAAGCCTATACTATTTAAATACCAATAAAGTAGGGTCTATATATTTTCAGCAGTTTTATTTTGATAAATATGACAAAATATAAACATGACTTAATAAACATAACTGTTATAAAACCACAGATTTGTGAAATGAAGGTGTCAGAATAAACATGTAACCCACATCTCCGTTGTCAGTGGTGAATCTGGCCAATCGTGAAACAGCTGTGTCGTCATTAGAGCTTGTGCAGCCACTTTTGAGAAACCACGCGGAATGAGCCAGCCGACTGCTCTCAATTTACTCTTGGGGTATTTTGATGGTATACGTCACAGTGATGTGGCGTCAGCTCCGTGTTAAGTCAGACAAAAATTCGAACAGGCTTGCACTACTTTAAGTCTTATGCTGATTAGTCTGCGCTGCGCCACATGAAGTCGAACACACCTCTTGTCTTTGGGATGGTGCACTTGGTCCAGGTCCAGTAGCCTAATGAGGTGGTTTTGATTGGCCTTGTCCCATAGGATCCAGAATCTCTCTTTTTCGCTCTCTCTCACTCACTCAGAAACACACCTCCATACTTCATCGAGGCACTCTCTAAATGACTTAATTGATCTAATCACTCACTCTATTGGTCAGAGCCATGCATCTTTTTCATGGCCAACCCTCTAGACGATGACATTGTCTTCTGTTCCTGTGAGTCCAGCCTTCTGGGGTACTGTGACAAAAGTGGCCCAGGGGCTTGGCAGGGCTGCCTCTACTCTCGGCCTCTTAACCTTGAGACTTTTCACTGTCTACAATAGCAGAAACTTGATGTCAGTGTTGTCAATGAAGTCAATGTTGACTTGGTTTAGAGTAGTAATGAACTAGATTAATGCATTTGTGAAGCTTGTTCTGGACCATTAATGACTATGCTGAGAAATGGAAACCACAGCATTTTCAAAGAGGAATAGTTGAACTTGGTTTTTAGAAAAATGTTGCATTCAGATCTATTTTTACTTTTTGTCTTTGAATAGTCGTAAGTTGTACAATCCCAGAGACAAATATTATTGCTCAGAGGTTGCTCAAGTTTTATTTCAAATGTCAACAGATTTTTTTTTCTCCTAAATTCTTTAGTCACAAATTAGACAGTTATTGACAAAGCATAGAGCTGTAAAATGTACAGTCAAGTGTATGTGGATAAAATATTTAAAAGGATTTATTCTTGTCAATTTAATGAGAAATGAATATTGAGTTAATAAACATTGTCATATATAATAAATGAATATTTTCAATTTTAATATTGAAATCTATGATGATTGATTGCAGTAGAGTTGTCAAAAGTACCGACTTCAGTACCAATCGGTACTGAAATTTTAAAAACGTGACGCTTTGAGTGCTGTTGAGCAGATTCGTAAACACCTCTGATTGGCCATCATGTTCACGGCTCATCAGATATATCTGTGATTGGCTACAATGATCAACGCACAGGAGCATTTGAAAGCACACAGTAGTGTTTGAACTTGAAAGCGGGAGCGGGAGTGTTTGAAAGCAAACATCTATCAGCAGACTGGTCCACGATAGACACCTGCTTTCAAACGCTTCCGTGTGTATCTGTGTAAGCGCTCGGTGAAGAATGTCATTGATGACTATTTACAACGTTTTTGAGGCGTTGATCATTGTAGCCAATCACAGACATATCCGACGAGTGCGTCAACACAATGGCCAATCAGAGGTGTTTACGAATCCACTCAACAGCGCTCAAAGCATCACATTTTTAAAATTTCAGTACCGACCTTCGGCAACTCTAGATTGCAGACTTTGGTATCTTGGCAAGTTTGATCAAAGCTTAAAACACTTCTTCTGAAACTCTAGAAGAGATACACACTAGATTATTGGAATCTTTTTCTCACAAAGAAGCAGGAGTCTCCATTTATTTTCACTGATGACTTGGAAAGATCTCATTTGTGAACTTTAATTCAAATGGGATGTGTTTTTTAACTAGTTCTTAGAGTAGAATCCAAAATGATTACATAATAGCAGTGATGCAGAGTAAAACCTCCTGGATCATACAAACCTGTTAACTTGAGAACACCCAAAATCTTGTGATTTAGTTAGTCTGTAGATTTTAGTCTCTCATTGTTTTGCATACCGTTTCCTAATCTTAGTAAGACAAATACGCGCGACACCTATGAATTGTCTTTCGGGAGACTGAATTCCCCTGAGAAGATACATGGATGTGCACCTAAATGCCATTGGAGAGATGATCAACTACAGACACCCTCTGCATCCCCGCCTCATTATACTTCTATACTATGAGCCTCTTTAATACCCAGCCGTCCTAAAGAGCAGGTAATGGCAGAGCGGGCTAAAGGGATGCGGAATTAAGCCGTTTTACACCAAAGGGTAATTTGGTTTGATAAATGTTCCGTCATGGCTAACTAATAATACATATTTTAAGGGGGGTAGGGTGGGGTGCTTCGTCGCACTAGGAAAAAGGTGGCAGCGTTATTAATGGCACCGACCACGCTATGTCTCACGCAGGGTTACGGCACAAGGTCAAAGCGCGTTTCACTGAATTAAAAGCCATTTTGAGCTATGGCACTCCTAATCAGCTCAGACCTAGAGGTGCATAGCTCAGGTATAATGAGGCACCAATGAATTTAAATAAACAGGGTGAATATGGTGATTTATAAAGGCAATGTGCTATCCTTATAGCTCATTAGCAATGACGGATACTTCTTATTCTTTCAAGCTCTTTTACCCATAGGACTTGAGCTTTTAACCAAGTAATATCCGCCTCTATTGTCAAGAGTGTGCATTCCAGGCAAGACATTTATCCTAGTCATTATGAAGAGTGGGGACACAATGCAAGAGTAATGGTAATGTATGCCATCTAAATAAACGATTTTTCCTCCTTTTCTAATCTTTTTTTTCTGTCTGTGTAGGACTAACGCTTCTTTTTTGCGGCACGTGAATTCATCTTCATATTTTATTCCAGCTTTTTTTTTTTTTTTTTACCAATGAAAAGAGGAATAATCCTTGATTCAGAAACGTTTTGCATTTCAAGGAACGTTTTTTTTTCTTTTCCCAGCTAGTCACGGTAGTGGCGGGGGTCCTCCTCATTCGATCGCTTCTATAAATTATAATATTTTTGCTGCAGAAAGTTGCTAGGGCTTAATTTAAAACCTGATATAAAGTACATTCAGCGGAGTGTTAACACGCTGATTAGGAACTTTCTCGGAATAATGATGTTTGATGCTCGCTCACTCTCCGGCTTCGAGAGGGAATTAATTCTAACGTTCCATGCGTCTGACAGCGAGGGTGGGGGCTTCTTTACCCCTCTTAACTTTCTCTCTCCTTTAACAAGTATTGATCTAGCTGAGTGCAATTACCAAGGTCCTCTTAGCTCTGCGTGTTAAATAGCGTAGCTTAGGCTAATGACCCTGCTAGCTTAGCCGCGGGCATTAGCAATGTAGTGCGCTGAGGCGTGCCAGCGGTCGTGACCACCCACCGCTCGGGTTGGGACACGCCAGCGTATTACCGACTTCATCAGGCCCTTTGTTAGGTACCCCGCTTTTTGTGTTGCCCTTGAAGAAGAGACAGGCAGAATGTGGCAGAACGTCTTGATGTTATTATTCACAGGGCTGACTGTGGATCAGTGGTCTTGCAAAGCCAGCTTTTAATGTATTCTTCCCAGCCCAATCGCTCTCTCTGCTCCAATAGGGAAGGAGCAGAAGTCTTTCATCACAGAACTTTCATCTCTGTTTTCAATCAGGTATATTAAGGGAGTATTGCTGTGAATGTATCATGACTTTGAGAATCTTAGGGAGCTGTAGAAATGATTTGTACTGGAAAGGGTCCTTTCAAAGCTCGAGAACATACCCCATTTCAGTCCTCTGTAAAATGTCAACGGGCGTCAATCCCCACATTCAGCCTTGCGCAAATCCAGCCTCTAAGTGCTTCAAACCTATCATTTATCACGGTGGTGTAGGACACACACTCATTTCAAACAGACACTTGACGGCGGTCTGTTGAGACATTCGAGTTCTCACAGAGAGTGAATGTCAAAATGAGCAGCACATCATCTCTAATTACATTACGTCAGGAAGTTTTATCATTCTTTTGAAGAGAAACAATGGATAAAGCGCCCTAAAGCATATGCAGGCACGTAGTGGCCTTGCTCGGATATAATTCAGCACGTGCCCTGAAGGGTGTACGTCTGTAAGGGTTTAGGAAAATGCTGTTCTGACAGGGGTTTGTCAAACAGCGGTGAAGAACTCCTCACAGTCATCACTGCTTCAACCAGGGCCGATTCCAGGATTTTTACCTCAGCGGGACCAAGTTCTTCAGAATTATGAGAAATATTAGTCAGTTTCTTGCTTTTAAGTGTAATAATGATTATAAACATATTATTTTGATTGCATTTTAATGCCATTTTTCATGACTGGAGATCAGTGTTGTCAAAAGTATCAACTTCAGTACCAAGTTGGTACTGAAATTTTAAAAATGTGACGATACCAGCATTTCCCCTCTAGAATTTGAACGCTGTTGAGTGGATTCTTCAACACCTCTGATTGGCCATTGTTTTCACGCGCTCAACAGATATGTCTGTGATTGGCTACAATGACCAACGCTTCAAAAACATGTTATAAATAGACATCTGTGACGCTCTTCACTGAGCGCTTACTCAGATACACACAGGAGCATTTGAAAGCAGGCATCTGTCAGTGGATATATTAGGGATCCGCTGATAGATGCCTGCTTTCAAATACTTGGGGGAAATGTTGGTATTGTCACATTTTTAAAATTTCAGTACCGACTTGGTACCAAAGTCGGTACTTTTGACAACACTGGAGAGTGCATTTGAGCATGTCTGAGACTAGGTTCCCACACTTTCTGACCAATGAATTTTGGCAAATTTTTTCCCCCTTGACCTCGAATTTTCCAGTGGTTTATGATGACTTGTTGGGGTTCAACTGAGGTGAATATAGAGAGAGATCATATAAACACTATTTTTTAGCAGGTCTATGAAAAAAAAAATAAATAAAATACAGGGCCACTGAAGCTCCCTAAACATGTTCTAGAATCACCCCAACCAATTAATATTTATTCTGTCAATTTGACAAAATGTCTTACTGAAGTAACCAGCCCCAAGTAACACACACGGAAAATCTTGTTCATTTACTCACTCATCTTTTGAACTGTAAACAAACAGTGGCTGTTTGGGGCTGGAGGTCATAGTTTCTTTTCAGGCTTTCAGCAGGTCAGGAGCTCCTGAAACGAGGCCCTCCGCTCCACCACCCACCCCCCGACTTCCCCGTGAGCGTCCGGCTTTACTCGCAGGCTAGCTATGATTAATGTCAACGCCGTCCAGCCACAACCCTTTCTGCAGCAGATAATGCCAGGCAGCAAGCGCACTTGACACTTTTAATGTATAATTAAGTAGAAAAAGTCAGCACTGGCTATGCAAATTTTTTCAAATGATAAATGAGACCGGGTGGCGGCAGGGATTGATTTTGTGTAAATGAAACTAATTATGGAAATGTCAAACATAATTAATAAAACAGGTTTAAGCTGCAAAACACTGTCAATGGAATGAATGAGGAGGCATTGGCGCCCATTGTTTGGGCTTTATTTAGGCCACGGTGTTGTGCTTGTTCGGCGCTCCCGAACGCGCGCTCCCCACCCTCGCACCCTCTGCCTCCCGTTCCCCGAGAGGGGGGGAAATAAATTTGCTTGTCTCTCGGTTGACTGTAGAAATTAATTGCTGGAATCTTGTCCCATCCAAGTGTTACATTCCCGTGCAGGACATTAACATAACTAATTTAAAAGAACCCAAATGACTGCATAATGGAGCACTGTCAGCGTGTATGACACTCGCTGGTCATACCAAATTAGCTCGCTTTCATAATTGAAAATTTTCCCGAGTCCCAATTTTTCCACCATTTTTTTCATCCTTCGGCTCACGCTTTCCCCTCGTTGCATGGTGTCTTTTCATTCAGGATTTAAACAAAGGATTTGTGATTTACAAAAAGCCATGTTTGACCTATAATTAGCCGAATGGAGATGGGGTGGCGCGATTGGGCACGCGTATGAGAGGAGTCGGATCCTGAGACGCGGTAATGATGCCGGAGACCTTGCGGCCTCTGGGGAAGTAGAAGAATAATGGAATGGGCTATTTTTATGGGGACCTGGATAGTAGGGGGCTGGAGAGGCCGATGGAGCCGCACTGCGGGGTGGATCAGCGGGGCAAACACCCAGACTGGCAGCCCCTACCCCAGTCATCAGTCCAGAGTGTCAGAACGACACACACTCACATACACACATCTGCTGCCACCCTCGCTAGAACATCTGCCACTGTTTAAACACACACACAGTGTTGTTCAGCAGGCCAACCAAGCAGAAAAGAATTACCTCTAGTAATTCAGCACTTAAACTTACAAATACCTTGCTAAAAGAAACCTTGCAAATCATGGTGTGAAATTAACCGGGGCACTGGGTAAAAATGCAATGAAAGAGAAAAAAATACACTGCCTATATTTAAAATGTGGGGCCAAAAAAATATCTGTAGTGAATTCTGTTGTTTTTCAATCTGTTTTAAATCTAAAATTTAAAATATTTCATAAAATTGTATTATACGCTTAGAGATGGTTGAGTGCCAGTAGAGATACTGTAATGACCTGTAGCTGGCAGATTAGCTCTGTATTTACAGTCTATGAATAATATGTTGAATATGTTAATAATATGAAGTGCGTTTTGATTTATTGGTCAGACTGATTTATTGAAATTAATTGATTCAGTTGGCATATTTGGAATAACAAATGAATGAAACATGAATGAAAGAAAAATATATTCCAGAAAAAAAAATGATTCAAATCTTTATGCACACCACTCAAAAGTTTGTAATAATTACATATTTTTTATATGTTTTTGAAAGAAGTCTCATATGAT
Organism: Ctenopharyngodon idella; assembly: GCF_019924925.1. Lineage (NCBI taxonomy): Eukaryota > Metazoa > Chordata > Actinopteri > Cypriniformes > Xenocyprididae > Ctenopharyngodon > Ctenopharyngodon idella. The sequence continues at coordinate 16,376,084 of NC_067224.1, read as the reverse complement.
CACCAAGGCTGCATTTGATCAAATGAACTCAGTAAAAAACAATGAATGCATTATAGTGAAATATTAGTACAATTTAAAGTAGTTTTTTCTTTTTTTTCTATTTTAATATATTAATAATAATCTGTTCATGTAATGGCAAAGATGAATTTTCAGCAGCCATTATCTAATTCTAATATTCTAATTCATTTATTCATATTTCATTGCTAAAACATGCATGTCAAAATCCTCAGATGGCGTATTTCTTAAATTATTAAAACAAAAGTTTGGTAAAAGTTTACAAGGAATGTGATATTTGTTAAATGCTAGAATTACAAACATAAACTATTTAAAGGGAAACACAAGATGAATAGACTGTAAATAGATGTGAGAATGTACTGTTGCTGCTTACAACACTTTATGCAACCTCTCATTCCGAAGTGCTTTTGTAATTCCTGGTACGTCACAAACCCTTTCAGAAGTGAAGAGCAATTAGCGGTAGTCCGTAATGAGTGTGGTCAAATGAGTTATGTTTTGTGTTAGGCTTAGGGATATAATTTTATGTGAATTATTACCACATACAATTTTCCAGGAGCACTTAAAATCTCATCTTGCACACATTAGAGGTGGTCTATCTCACTGCAGCAAATACTCCTGCCATTTAAACTTTATTGCTTGGTCTTGTTCGGTGGCGTGCGAGAGTCAACAGTGATTGTTTTGCCTGGTTTCAAGAGCTACTTTACTGTAGGGGATCATGCAAAGAGAAACTGAAATGTTTTAATTTCACCAAGGCACATTATACATGCAAAATCATGTCCTTATGACTTTGTTTTAAAGCATGTTTTTGATAAAGACACTGTTTACATGAACATTTTAACTTTGCGTTATGGCTGCTGAGTTGCTTAATTGCCGTTCATCTCGAACAACGCTGATTTATTCATGTGTAAATATTTTACATTTGCTCACTGTCAAAAGTTTTCTGTAAGCATGGTTGCATTCAAGCAGTTCATACAAGCTGTTTCGCACACTGTTTTAGTCGTCAGATGTGTTCATCTGTGTTACCAAAAAAGAAGTCACTTTTTTTAAAAATACCCTGGGCATCTTACTAGTGTGTCACCCTGGTAAATGGATGCAACTAAATAAAAATAAATAAATAAATAAAATAATAATAAAAGAAATTAAATAATATAAGATATAATATATACAAAATATAATACATAAATATGATATAAATAACATTATAAAAATAAAATAAGTCTTTCAAGACAACATGGCTGTTCAACATCATGTGACATTTCCAAATTCAGTCAGACCTTTACATTTTTATGAAGATATATGACGTCAGTTCTTGTTCTCAAGTTCACGCAGGTGTCCTATCACATTCGTATATTGTTGCTTAATGTGTTAAATACTTTTTCAACAATTTAACTATTTAAGTGTCATACTTTAACACTTTTACAATTTGCAGAGCTTGTAAAACTTGTTTTCTCAGTTTGTAATTGAGTGATACTGCAAAGACCCAATTTCCTTGGTATCCTTGTTCTCAGCTTTTTTTGTCTTTCTCGTTTTCACATTTGCTCCCCCTTTCCATTTTTGTCTTGTAGTATTTTTTTTCTTTTGCTTGCCATTTCTTGTCAGAGGAATTCCTGAGCACAGATCTGCCTCCAAATGCCAGGGGTCGCAGGTCAAACATATGCAGCATGTGTTACAATTTATTACTACGCATTTGCTTTGAGATTTTTCTCCCCTGACAAGCTTAAGTAAATTATACTTTCTGCTCTGAACTAGAGACTGGGCTTACCCTGTCTCTGTATGGACACTCTCAAGTCCAACGTGATTGGCTGGAGCCTCAGAGATTCTAACAATCCCAGAAGGCTTTGGACTAGTGACATGGCAGCCAAACTGCACCTCTGTGTCTTTATTTATAGAAAACATATGCAAAGGGGCTGGTGGCACCTCCGAATGCAGGGAAAGAGCTCTTGACAGTTAAATACGAATGGAGAGCAGAGTACCGTAGTCTAGAACAAATTTAATCAGCGAAAGGCACCTCACCTCCTCATTTCATTTGAATATGGTGGATGGCGACGTCAAAATATGTACATTTATCCCTCCCAAGCATATTCTTTATTCTTGAAGGCTCATTATTTCTGGGGGTGTACAGAAGGGACCTCAGGCCCTGGACTCCAAACTCGGTTGATATTAATCAAAATTTATAAAGGCTGCAGGATGGAAATGGGCTTATATGGCCAGCAGAGCAGATACGAAAATTAATGCACAAATAAAACTCTTGATAAAAAATAATACAAAAAATATTTTTATGTATTTGTTATATTACACATACAATACAATTTATATATATATATATATTGTCTATAGTCTGTAGAGAAGCATTCAAGAAAGAATTTCATTACCCTTTGTAAATGGTACTTGTATATATGGCAATATATGACTTTGTCCATCCATCCATCCATGGCCTTAAAACCTTCAAAGTTTTCAAAACTGAAAACTTACGTAAAAGAGAATCCTTCCATCCATCCATCCATCCATCCATCCATCCTGCATGGCCTTAAAACCTTCAAAGTTTTTAAAACTATTTTAAACTGAAAACTTATTAAAAGAGAATCCATCCATCCATCCATCCATCCATCCATCCATGGCCTTAAAACCTTCAAAGTTTTCAAAACTCAAAACTTGTGTAAAAGAGAATCCATCCATCCATCCATGGCCTTAAAACCTTCAAAGTTTTTAAAACTATTTTAAACTGAAAACTTAATAAAAGAGAATCCATCCATCCATCCATCCATGGCCTTAAAACCTTCAAAATTTTCAAAACTGAAAACTTATGTAAAAGAGAATCCATCCATCCATCCATCCATCCATCCAACCATCCATCCAATTTATTTATTTTCCCCAATAATTTTGATGCAACACATACTTAAATAAAACATTTTAATTTGTCAACCATGCAGGCAACTTTTACTAAGTTTTTTTGTAACTTAACACAAAGAAAGTAGACACTGGATTATTTAATGCTCTCTATCGCCAAGCTTCATTTCCTCCTGTGAGACATGCCCTGAGAATAAGTGGATGACACTCAGACGTTGTTTTTGTCTGGTAAGTTTTTCTCCTTGCTATACAGTATATAATGCCATCCTAAAGCATCAGGAAATGTGATTCACAAGACCCGAGGCACTCCAACACATACACAAACACACACTTACACATGCGCACACAGTACAAAAGTAGCTCTTCGCTCCTGCGGTGCCATTTTGACCCAGTTATGCAGGTTAACGTTCTCTAGCGGTGTGCGAGAACCCTGCCTCCTATAGGCACTGCAACACCCACTTACAGAGCCAAGGGTGAGCGGTTTGAGTTGCACAACACACCCTCAGACATTGAAAATACTCTGTGTTTATCAGCAGCCGAGGACGGATGAGGGTGGGTGGGAAGGGTCGGAGGGGGGGCGTTAGCGTAAGGAAAAGACAGCGAGAGGGGAAAAATGCAGTGAATTGAAACTCGCAAACTTTCTAATGGAAATGGTGTTGACCCCTCGGCTGTATTGTCGAAGCTGAGGCATTGTTGCAATCAATATGCGCTCAGGGGAGAGCACGCGGGGCAAGGACCTTTCGTTCCCCACCACGCCGGAAATAATGCGAGACGCTGATTTGTTATTTTCCAGACACGGAGAAAACAAGCAGACGGGTGGCAGTGCACGCAGGTGCCTCATTTTGGGAATACTTCAGAGATATGAAATAAACAGAGTGAGGAAAGAAATGTATCTGCGGATGAGGGATAAACAATATCGTACAGTTAGTGCTGGTCTGCTTTAGGCGGTGGCTGCGTGGGCAAATGGTGTTCATTAGTATTTCATAAATCATTATTGTAATGTTACACTAAGCTGTCTCTCTCTTTTTTTCCAAAAAGCATGATAATGTTCACAACTGAAAAAAAAAAAAAATGCAGTCAGTCAGTTTTAGCATAACTTTCCTCTTTAGGCCTGATGGCGTGCAGTTGTTGTTTTTTGGCCTCCATAAGCCTGGTATCATGAGCTTGTTAAAGGTGCAGTACAGAAGATTTATTTGGATGAAAATGAACAAAACTCAGTGTTTAAATATATTTTCAAAAGTTTGTGGTCGGTAAGATCTTCTTGAAAGAAGTCTCTTGTTCTTACCAAGTCTGCATTTTGATCAAACATTCAATAAAAAATGATAATGCTGACGCATTATTAAAATGTAAAATAACTGTTTTCTATTTTAACATAATTTAAAGTGTGATGTATTCCTAGGATAGTAAAGCTGAATTTTTAGCAGCCATTACTCCATGATCCTTCAGAACTCATTCTAATATGCTGATTTGGTGCTCAAGTTTCTTATTATTATCAATCTTATCATTTCTTCTTATTATTAAAAAAAATTACTAAAAAAGTTGTGACGCTTATTATTTTTGTGTAAAACGTGATACATTTTTTCAGGATTGTTCGATGAAGAGAAAGTTCAAAATAACAGAATTTGTTTGAAATAGAAATCCCTACTGCTACTTTAATGTGTTTAATTTCTTTTACAAAATCTTACTGACTCTAAACTTTTCACTGGTACACTCTAAAAAATGCTGGCTTAAAAAACAACCCAGGCTGGTTTGAAAATGGACAAACCTAACAACTGGGTTGTTTTAACCCAGCGGTTGGGTGTATATATTAGATATATTTTTAAATTTGAGACAATCAAGTCAGATTTAGCTGATGATTTCAGGTTTATGTTTTTCTTCCTTGAGTGTTTACTCCATATCTGTAAGTGAACATGCGGCAGACATGCTCAGATGAAATAATTTGTAGGACTTTCTTCTTCTACTTGATAGGTCTTAGTGTAGCTAGTCAGATTCGATCTGATATGGTAGACACAGGCAACCATAGGTATACCTCAAACCATCATATTGATCCGTGTTGAAGTTGATGTAAAAAACTATTCCGCTAATAACTTGCAGTTTTATGTTTCAACCACAGATGGCGACAGAGAGGCCGGAGTTGCGTATTGCAGCATTAATAAAGAATCTATCATCACTTATTAATTTTTCAGTGTTGAAATTATTGAGGGCAGTTAGAGTGATGGATTAATCTTCATTGCGTTTCTCGAAACTGTGAGTTTGTGTGGATATTGCACCTCAAATGGCCCTGACTGTCAGATGGCAAAAAACAACCAAAATGAGGTGTTGGATAAGTTGAGAATACCCTCATGTGAAGTGGACCACTTGCTTGAGCTCAGTATTGCCCACTCGTTTTATTGGCTACCCTTTCTACTCACACACACCTGGCTGAAGTGGCCATTTAAAAGTGCCTCTTAACGTGTATAGACGTTGCTGCTAAAATGACTCTACTGTATGTAAGGGCCTCTTGACTACTCTGTACTTCTGAATGAACACACACACACACACTCACACAAACAGACACACACACACACAATAGCACTGATTTGCTCCTCTGAGTCTGTCCTATATCCTCTGAGCAACAATTTACTAGGCAGTCCATGTTTTTCATTTCATTTACTGTCTTTGCAATATGTGTTACACTTGAACTGTAGACATGATTCCCATATGACTCTTGCACACATGATAAAGAGATCTTGAGAACCTAAAAAGTGTTGTGTTGTGCAGCTCACACAATTCTTCTCCTCTCTCAGCTCAGTGCTTTTGATATCATAGATTAGAACATTTTGTCTGTAAACATAAGGGTGGAATAAATCTGTGCTAGGATACCAGATACAGCTGTGATTCTTGAAAGGGCAGAAACCTCCAGTGTGCTAAGAGCTTGTTCAACATGGAATACTTCTCTTCTTCTCTTTCCATGTGGAATTCACTAAGAAGCAGGGCCGCATCCATGCATAGGCATTGAGGGGGACAAGTCCCAACCCCAATAATTAGAAATGGCCAGAAATGCCCCCCTACAATATTTGATATTCTTGATGCTGATCTGCTTCACTCCATATGCACCACTTTGCTTTGTTTGTTTGTTTGTTTTTTAAAAGTTACATTTTTAGGCTTGTCTGCCTCAGCGGTCTAACATCGCTAGTCACTGTCAAAATAATTGAAATGGCCAATCAAATCGAAGAAGGTGGGCCTTACTGGTCACAGAAGACGAGTGTGAATTGACCCCTCACCGGTAGTTTGATTGACAGGTGATCTAACCAATCATAACGCAGAATCCACCATTTTGTCCAACAAAGCAGTCAGGGGAGTTAGTAGATTAACGTTGGTGGACTTGAACTTGAAAAATGGTGCGTACTGATGTCTTTCCGCGGTTGAAACAACATTCCTTGTGATGTTATTTCATGTTTATTTGATGGTATAAATTAACTAGTAGGAAGAGATGATCGGTTCACGAGCCGCTTGAACTGAGGCATTGATCCACGACTGGTTGTTTGTTTTGTGATGGTTGTTCATGAGTCCCTTGTCTGTCCTGAGCAGTTAAACTGAGCTCTGTTCTTCAGAAAAATCCTCCATGTTCTGCAAATTCTTTGGTTTTCTTTTGCATATTTGAACCTATTTCAGCAGTGACTGTATGATTTTGAGATCCATCTTTTCACACTGAGGACAACTGAGGGACTGAAACACAACTATTAAAAAAGCTGTAAACATTCACTGGTGCTCCAGAAGAAAACAATGCATTCAGAGCCAGGGATGTAAACTTTTTGAATTGGATGAACAGGATAAATTGTACTTTTTTTGTCCACTGGGAAACATGTATCTTTTGTAGATTCTGAAGGGCAGTACTAAATGAAAAAAATATGATCTTTAAACAAAATAAGAAAAACTTGCACATCATCTTCTTGTTCAAAAGTTTTCACCCCCCGGCTCCTAATGCATTGTGTTTCCTTCTGGAACATCAGTGAATGTTTGAACCTTTTTTAATAGTTGTGTTTGAGTCCCTCAGTTGTCCTCAGTGTGAAAAGATGGATCTCAAAATCATACAGTCACTGCTGGAAAGGGTTTAAATATGCAGAAGATGCTGGAAAGTCAAAGAATCTGCAGGACCTCGAGGATTTTTCTGAAGAACAGAGCTCAGTTTAACTGCTCAGAACAAACAAGGGACTTATGAACAACCATCACAAAACAAACAAACAGTCATGGATCATCCAGGTAACCACACACAGGGTTAAGAATCAAGGGTATGTAAACTTTTGAACAGGGTCATTTTTATAAATTCTGCTATTTTTTTTGTCTTGTGGACATTATGTAAACATCTGTTATGTGAAATAGTTTATTCAGGACAGTACTAAATAAAAAATAACATGCAATTTTCATGAACCTTATTTTGTTAAAATTATTAACATTTTTGCATGTTCTGCAAGGGGTATGTAAACCTTTGAGCTCAATTGTAAATGACTGACCGTAATAACCAGTAATATCTACCTACGTGCATACCTAATTAGTCTGTCTGTTTTGAAACGTTAAACATTGTCTTCACAGGCTTTCCTGAAAAATTAATTATTTTCTTTTATATGTGTGTGAATTTTGTTTCTATTTTCTTACATTCAAATTTAAATAGGAATTCTGCATCCTGATTGTTAACTCACTTCAAATTCATTGATTTCAAACACCATCATTTGATTTCCTTCTGCCATAATCAATAAAAAAATGGACTCAGGCATCTCTTTTGAACAACATTCAGTTCAAATTCAACAGTTTTGTGAATAAGTCACGATCTATAATTCAAATTTACATAAAGGAGTCATGTTTGCACTGAACAGAATTACAAAGTCTTTACTCGCAACTGTTTAGTGAATTCTCCTCTTTGTTTCTCTTTCTTTGAATCTTTCTCTTTATGACCACCTGGCAAAACGCTCCAGTCCAAAACACCTGACTGCAGCCTGGGAATGGACCCTTGCATGTGTGTGTACGTGTGTGTCTACGTTATAACTGCGGGCTTCTTTCATCTTCACTGACGTTGACAAGTTTCCCTGCATGATCCACAGAGTGCGTTTGCGTGCGTCTCCTCACCCCCTCACGTCCATCATCCTGTCACACACTCTCACACATCTGGTCGTCTGCCCAGATACGTGTGTGACTGTGAGTGTGTTTGGGTGGGTTTGGGTGTCTTGTTGATCCTAGCTCACCCCTCTCTTGTCAATCTAGCATTACCCAAGGCCTCTCGTCCTGCCCTGACTCTGACAAGCATCAAACTCCTTTCCATGGCCCTCTTTGTTTCTTTGGTCTTCACTCAATTTCCTCAGGCCGTCCCTCAGGCTCAATACATGATACTGTTCCTTGTTGTGAGAATGCTTGTTAGTCCAGAGCAGAGGACTGGCTTTCTGTACTACAGTAACCGGTCAGTGAGACTGTAGTAATTCTATCTTCTATAACTGTATCCTCTTTATCTAAAGCCTGATAAGGTGTAACCCTGCGCTTCGGTTTCCTCTCACACCTGTTTGGCCATTGTTTGGCGTCGCCGCTAGTGTTTCAGCTACAACAGTAGCCCATTATAAGCCTTACTATTAAATGGATTGATCGACATTATTTTGATGTCATACTCAAGAGTCACATTGGTTTGTGAATGGACATGAAAGTTAATCTAGTGGCCGGAACAATGGCTCTCTGGGTCCATTCTCTGCAGTCTGAGGTGGGGCTGAATAAGGAAAGGGGGCGACAAGGGGCCACTTTTCACGTTTGGCCACCGGACGGTATTTGATAGGGACGTTTATGTAGAGAGGCTTTGTTATTGAAAACGTTGAGGTGCAGAAGGGTATGCGAAGGTGGGTATTTGGTTGGAGGACATGTAATGTATGCAGATGTCAGTGTGTGTTTGAACATTAGCAGAGTAACTCAATATAGTCATGTTACTAAAATTCTTCGGTACTGTAAGTCAGCTGCTTAAAAAATTGTGCAATTTTGTCAACGATGTGGCAAATAGCTTTGCAGGTTCTTTTAAGCTTCTGAGTGGAATGATGCAAGAATCAAACAGTTCAGACAGTTCATGTAAATCAGCCGGATTGAAAAATGATTCATTGAATCATTAAAGTCACTGTGCAGAAATCCCTGTGAGGTATTTTCTTTTTTATCTTCTAGTTTGTAGCCGAGTCAGATATGGAAATTTGAATGTTTTTTGTAGCTTTATTAATTAGTGCATTTATTGTAAATGGATCTTTTTTTTTAATGTAATGCTGTCACCCAAACGGAGATCCTCAGAGATAAATATCACAGTATCATCTGATAGCATTAAGTTTTTGATTTCTAAAATTAACTTTATAATTATAATTTGTTTTTATTGTATAAATAATAAACATGGATGCATGTATTAAGAACTTTTCATTTATTTGTTTGTCTGAATGTTGTCCAAATTGCTCCTCCCCAATTTAACTTTTGCCCTTAAATATATTGTTATTATTATTATTATTATTATTATTATTATTATTGTTATCTAGCTTCACATTCTCTATGTCTACCTCCTCGATGGCAGTCAAGTCTTTCAATTCAGTAGAAAAATCGCTCCTCTTCATAACATAAGGTTCACGTCCAAAATATGTTGTGATTTTCTGTTTATACCTTTCTTAACCAGCACAGTACGGACTTTTCTCCATCTCTTCCATTCTAATTTTCACTGCTTGCCCTCCACATTAATTTTGTGCGTCACCAGAACCACGTGATTGCAAACAACCTATGTTGTTAACTGCTTGCTGTTAGAAGATAAAAAGACCAATTTTCTTTTTTCTTTTATTTTATTGACAAAACACACTATATTCCACATCCTGCCCAATGCTGTCCTGTCCATGCCAACTGAATGCTATGAAAACATATATAGTGAACAGTGCTTCCCACTCATAGACTTTATACTCAAAGTATATTTGGATACACACTTTTGCTTTTATTATTTTTATCCTCTTACACTTTTTTATCCGCCCGAGATAGTGAATACATTCGCGATCGATTAACTAGTGGAAAATCTCCCCTCGCCCTACGAGTTTCGTACCTGCTCATTCTGTGTGCGCGACAACTGTTTACTCCCGCTGACATTTCAACATGCAGCTGCAGAGACGCGGTGGATATTTCACAAAGGCGACGCTGTTGCACATTCTACAGACTCACGCAACAGCGCTTCAGACTGCTTCAAAGTGATTCCCAATCAATTGAATAGCGCACATTTATGCTAAGCGATTGCTAATGAACTTGAGTTGATGAATTATGACAATGTCTACTTTATGGCCTTTATATAATATGTTTTAGAGACGGTTGTAAGAAATCATATTTTATCTCTCTCATCTGAAGAATCAGCCCGCAATAGTATATACTTTTCAAAATAAGAGTCCCTGTGTATTTCAGGGCTAAGTTAAATTTAATTAAATTATATTTAAGTTTTTTTTTTTTTTTCTTCTGGGCATTATTGGTATTTTGGTTACACAATAAATTGCATTTAATTTGATTTCCATTTAATTCATAGTAAACTATTGTAGTCTCTGGCTGGGATGCTCCTCCACAGGAAGAAAAGACCAAGAACATTATTTGACACATAATATTTAATATATAGATTTTGCTAGTGTCAGTAAAATATGTGTCCCATTCATTGAGAGAGACACATATGACAAAGCAAGGAGAACTCTTCCATTTAAATGCTGTAATTCTGCATAATTTACAATACATAATAATGCATAATGTTAGTTTGTAATTAAATGTAATAGTAGCCTGTGTAAATAAAAAGAATTTCAATATATAAAGATATTGTTAAAAATCACACATTATTTGTTGTTTGTCACATGTAGTAGACCAGGAGAATTTTTCACCCAGCTACCACCGCAAGTATATTTCAAATCTGTGGGAAGCACTGGTGAATATATCTATATCTATATTTATGCTATATACAAAAGAGCTATAAAGCAAAAGGACAATTTAAATCCTTACCTAAAAAATGAAGATAATAATAAAGAAAAACCAAAACAGAAACTCAGTGTAAACAGATAAGAGGAATGTTCTGCAGAAACACACACACTCACTCTGTACACAGTAACCTGTTACTGTCATTACATTACCTGTCTTACATTTACATTCAATTACACGCTGTTATCCCTTTACAGTTACCACTCTCACTAATTATTTAAATTACATGTTGACTTTTAAACCTAAATTTAATAAACTTGAAGCTTAAAATAAAGAATTCTCATGTTTAGGCAGCTTGGATCACGTACCTTTCCAGAAGCAGCTCACTCTGTTTCCTCCACTATTTTTAGATGCATTTTGTCCAAAGAAATGCATTATTCAGTGCTGTAATTTGATGCGACTGGCGGAAGTTTTCTGTGCACGGTGGGCAGATGCGACTAATCGATAATGACATTCGTTGTCGATGATTTTCATTATCGATTATTTTATCAATTAGTTGTTGCAACCCTAGTATTGTGAATGAATGCTTCTGTGTGTTTACTAAGGACGAGAGAGCTAGAAACACACACACAGGTTTGTTTTGCTATCAAAGTGAGGACATTCCATAGGCGTAATGGTTTTTATACTGTACAAACTGTACATTCTATCCCCCTACACTACCCTTACCCCTAAACTTATTCATCACAGAAAACATTCTGCATTTTTACATTTTTAATAAAACATTGTTTAGTATGTTTTTAAAGCTATTTTAAATTTGAGGACTCATGAAATGTCCTCATATTTCATGTTTACGTCGTAATACCAGTGTAATACCCATGTCATTAAACAAATTTGAGTCCTCATAAATCACAAAAATGCGTACACACACACACACACACCTTCTGCATTTATCAAGAAAAAGTGTCACAAATGTGGTCAGTAGTACATGTGCTCCAACACATTGCGCAAAGGCGCTCATGTGGACGACGTGACTTAGAGTCTGTCTTATATGATTTCCCAATCCTGATCTTGTTCCTCTTCCCCCTGTTTCTCTCTGTTATAAAATAGTAAAAAAAAATAATAATAATAATCTTGTGAAAATTGTTCCAAAATGTGAGGAAATCATCCATTCTACAAGCACACAGAGTCCCACACAAACTCGTAGCACATTTACACACTCTCCCCGCGTCTCTCCTGTCTCTCACTGGCTTACTTGGTTCTGGCTGAATAGGCACACTTGTTTGAATGTCATATTTACACCGACGCTTTGTCAGAAAGCGAACTTCCTCGGGCGTGAGCGGCGGAGCCCGAGCATATGGCCGTCAGACTCAGGGGAGATATGACAGCCTATCGGAGCGGGCGTGCGGCGCTGGCCGGGCAGATGCTCTGGGCTTGGCGGCGATTAAGTGGAGATCATCACTGTTTTCTTTGAGCACCACTGTGCCTTGTACTCAGAAGTGTTTGGTTAATCACTGTCTGCATTCGACAGAAGCTGCCAAAACGCTCATTAAGTCGGAATTGTCTCCGACATGTCATGCTTGGATGACGGAATTTTTTTTTTTTTTTTTGTCAATGTGTTTTTTTTTTTTTCTAAGTGGGAAGTCCAATCACACATCGGTGTGTGCGGTTTGTTGCTCATATGACACTGATATCCTAAACGTCTGTTTGGAGTTTACTGTATGTAGTTTGTGATGTGTGCTTGTGTTGCAGCTCTTCTTTCAGTCTTTGTCTCTTGTGTGCTGATGGTTTGTGTGTGCGCGTCTGGCCTGGCCTCTGAGGAAGGAGGCTCTTTCTTTTCTCATCTGTTCGGCTGAGGAGCTTCTGGTTTCTGCATGTTATTAGCAAAACGCTCCGAGTCACACTTATCCAGCTCAATGTGTGTGTGTGTATATAAATATATGTGTGGCTGCATGCAGAGGGAGCAACACTTTCTCCTTCTGTGTGAGAAGTGTGTGCATCACACATCAACTTGTATGTTCATGTATTTTTCTTTCGCTTGTTCTCCATGCCGTTCCACTCTTTAAGCCGTCATCCTCTCCTGATCGCATCCCACAGCGATACTTTATTTCCCTAAACGCTGCTGTTCCTGTGCATGAAACATTTTTTGAAGTGTGGCAAAACCGAGGCATTGTAAGACACGCAGCCTGTACGAGCATTATGTCTGGTTAATCACGACATAAATACAAATAATAATATGATTACTGCATCTCTGTTGTCGTGCGGTGCTGGAAAATAACATTTACCATTCCCTTTTTATGTTAATCGTCTTGTTAGCAAATAACAGACTGCTTCTAGTGCCGAGCTAATGCCGCTATTCTTCCAGCTGTGTAGCAAAATGTATATAAATAAATAAATATATAAAAGCCAAAATAACCTATTTGTAACACACCCACACGCGGATATTGCATCATGCGATTGGAGGTGCTGTTCTCTCAAATGTAAAGCCTTTGCTCATTTGCTCTACAATAACTGCACGGTATTAGAGCGACTTTGAATGCATTTGCATGGCAAAGCAGTCATTCTCACCTTGTAAAAAAAATTAAATAAATAAAAAATACACTGGGATCCCCTTTTTTGCAGGTTGGAGATTCCTTTAGAGTTTTTTTTTGCCCCAATTCAGACTGTTTTTATCCCACTTTTCAATGGGCCTTTCAGTTGTTTTCTTTGTAAACCTGTTCATTATTATATTGAATATGCATATATTATTTGATAGAAGCCTTTTTTATAGCCTAAATCATAATACCATACATTTATTGATTTGTGCTGCTATATGAATCCATGCACACTTATTTCTATCAGTATTCCTCATCAGAAGTGTTTTTTTCCCCATATTTTTCTAGAATAATCTCCATTGATGATTTCTCGTTGTCTTTGAGTGTCCTCACGGCTCACGTCAAGGGGATCTCAATCAGATTTGTCTTTAGGGACGGCAGAACGAGTAGCATTCTGGTGTTTCGCCGATCACAAACAGGATATGAGGTCTTGATTGAGTAGCGGTGCGTACGAGTCAAAGACAGTCTGTCATAGTGTCCTTACAGAGACGCCTGAGTCCCATCGTGACCACCCTTCAATCACAAGGCCTGTGTAGTTAACGCTTCATTAGCATGGGTCTCCACGTACAACATGATGGGCAATAAGGATGTCAAAAGTACTGGTGCTTTTGTACCAAGTCTGTACTACAATTAAAAAAAATAAAATAAATAAAAATAGTATCAGTAGCAATGAGTAGAGTCTCAATTCAAGTGCCCTTTTTGGTGATCATCTTGATGAGATATTAAATATAGTCAGTATTGTCTTAATGGACAAAACACAAAATATTTTCTTGGTGCATTAGGCCTTGCAGTGTAAATGCAGCCTAATAGTGACTTCTGCTGTCTTTAATGTCTAATATTAATCTAATATTAATAAAACAATAATACTGAGAAGAAAAACAAAATTGTTCACTTGAATGAGAAATTTGAAGCAATTTTTACCTAGCTAATTGAGAAATAATTGAGAAAACCTAATGATATTGTCTGTTTGTGTGTTATTTGTTAAATTTGAATAAATACTACACATTTTAAAATCTGTTACTAATATATAAGTATAATTTTATAAATATTTAACTTTTAAAAATTAAGGAGTGAGTCAAATAACATTATTTTTTGCTGTGTTATGAGTACTGGTATTGAGAATAAGAATCATGACATTTCACTACTGACTACTGAAATTTTATATCATGACAACCCTCATGGGCAAGAAACATCAGTTTGTCAGCTGCAAACTGATATGACGATATCGTGAGAGGTTGCCACAAATAGCTATGCGCACGTCCACCTCTGCGATAAATCCATTTCACTTCTACGTCAAACTGCGCTGTTTGAACTCATCTGGAAGAGAGAGAGTGTGAGAGAGAGAGAGAGAGAAAGAAACCTGGGAGGCTAAGCGAGAGAAAGACAGAAAGCACAGCAGATGCTGTGCCGATTAGCTGGATTAGTTCCACTGCATTTTCAGCAATAAAGTTGCAAGTCATTTGGCTGAGAGCGAATGAGATGCACACATGAAACTCTGTCAAAGTGTTAGCAGCAGAATTAGCATGTTTCGCTAACTCTCCTGATGTGCAGTTATATTGTGACCCAAATACGAATCACCAAACGAATCTGAATATAGCCAGCTGTCCGGACCACATTTACTTTGTTATGTGAAAATAGAAGGTGCTTTGATATTTGTTTGTGATATTTGATGAGGATATATTTGTTTTGAGTGTCTAACGGTTGATATTCTCCTTTATCTGGAATGGGTTTCTGTGCTAACTAGCCATGAAAGTGTGCAGCTTAGACGTCTCTGATTCTTGCAAATTGCAACGAGGAAAGAAATAATTGTGCTAATAGGATTTTGTCTATGTGATTTTGTTAATGGTCTGAAAATATCCCATTTCAGTTCATTTAGAGGAGTAGAATGTGTCTTATTGGAGTGCTTATCTATGCTTGTTTTTCCTGATTATTCTGTATTTTTCAGCAACAGCCAATTTTCTCCCAATTAAAGCATGATATTAGTGCTTAGAGGCTAAATGAATATGAAAACATTACATTACAGCTCAATATTTGCTGCCTGTGATTAGAGCGATAATTGTTAGTGTGTGTACACTCCTATTTCTTAACTTGCTAATGCAGGTGTATGCTAATCCATACAGTATTTGAGACAAGCTAGCGTACATATTAAAGCAATAATGTATGCGAGAAGACAATATTGTATGCTTACATCTTATTGACAGCACATTTATGTTCAGGAGCGTAACCCTGGAAGCGTTTTCTAACTAGCTTTACTTGGGTACAAAAAACTCCAGCTCTGCCAGTTGGCCCAAAGTTAGCGGGGAGCTGTCGGAGTAAATGGCAGCAGCTGCTCGCAGTTCTAAAGAGCATGTCCCAGTCAGCGCGGGAAAAGTCATGGCATCTACATTAATACTACCTTAATGGCCCATCTGCCGCTCCGTAGGGTCCCCGCACCACTCTATGGAGTCATAGGCGTTTGACAGGCAGTCTTCAGCATGCCAGACGCCCACCGCATGCCAAATGGCCCAGAGACGGCCTGACGTCGCCCGGATCTGTCAAACTCTTTCCTCACCGCTCGTCAAAAATGTCCCCGGTGAAAGTTACGGCGGCTTTTCACACGTGAACGCTTCTGGATGTGCGGGGAGGACATCAGATGAGTTGACGGCTAGCAATTGACACCTCTTTCTCTCTCTCATTCTGTTATTCTATCTCTCCATTCTTCGTTCAGTCACTCTTTTGCACGAAGCGATGGAGTTCGAGATCTAGAGAACTTATTTCCACAGCTGTTTGGAAGGAAAAATCCAACCAGGCTCACTGTAAAAACAAGCCTGTGGCGACATATTTGCAAAATTATATCGCTTCTTGCACGTTTCGCGACACTTTCAAAGTGAAATTTCCAGCGAGTGGCGCTAAAAGTGTATAACATTTTATCTGAAAGAGATGAACATGAATGTGGGAGCTTTTTATTGCGCTGGTTGTTATGTATCGCGGCAGTTGCAATGTCCGGTGAGTGCTGCTAAAAGGTCAATACTGTATGGTAGAGCTGCACGATTAAACGTAAAAAGATCGCGATCTCAATTCAAGCAACCACGCGATCCTACTTTATTAATGACAACGATTCTCCCGCGTCTATTAAACCTTTGACAAAATCATACCGGAACGTTCAAATCTGTGTTTGTGCTGCCAGAGAGAGCCGTTTTGTATCACACATTTCTGTGTTACAAATATTCACATTATCACAGAAGTACTGAAATATAAGTTTTAAGTTAGTATTTAAACACCGATGTCTACGATAGCGATCAAAATAGAGCAAACTACCTTTTGAAACGAACTTGGCACGTCAAATAACGGTTGTATCAATTATATCTAATTCCACTAGGTGGCGACAACTGACTGTTAAAAAATGTATTTGTCATTAAATCGTTCATTCAAAAGATTCGTTCAAAAACACTGATTCATCCAGCAATGAAACAAGTAGCCTATTTATTAATAATCCATTTAATTCATTCAAACATTTTCTAGCAATTAGAGTCAGCAATTTATATTTTGTCAGAACCTCTAGTAAATTACATGTTATTTTGTTTGGTTGTATATTCAGAATCGTGGGAGAATCGGGATCTCTATTTGAAACCAAAAAATCGTGATTCTCATTTTATCCAGAATCGTGCAGCTCTACTGTATGGCATTTGAAATAACGTAACCTAACCGATAGTGTTAACAAAAGCAAATGTGCTATACAATTTTTTTTTTTTTTTTTTTTGCTGAAGCAACCATGCCATTTTAGCTTGCTTGTACAAGTTTTTGAGTTTTTTCTTTTCATGACTCGTGTGTCATGGGACTCGTAAAGTGCAATGCTGTACCAGGTGAACGACCAAGCAAGTTTACTGTGTCAAAAAAAGCCAAACATGGAGCTGGTTATGTGATGCAAATGTCAGAATGTATTAGTTTACAAAACTTGCACTATGGTAAAAGTGTTTTGAAGTCATAACATAGTATTGTGCAAGGAACTGCGCAAAAATAAGTTTTTAATCAATAATCTGCCCCTATAATTATAATTTGCCTGAAAAGTAATAAAAGTTTACTGCTGCTACGAGTGTTAATTTCAGCTGGTATGTTTTTGGAGTTTTGCAAAAATGTAGGTAGAGGCACATTTTTCCAAAGATCTTATGTTAAAAAAAAAATATATATATATATATTTTTTTTAAATACGGTATCTACTCAAACTTGAAATATTGCATTTCATTTTTTCCCCCACGTAGCGGCTAGCTGCATACTGAAAATCGACGACAAAAACATTAAACTGCGTAAAACCCCTTTTCACCGTAGGCCTTTCTTTGAATCACAGCTTGATATTGTTAAGAGTTTAGTTTCCAATTACAAATGCTGTTTTCTGACCTAGCCGTGCACCAGACAGCATGTGTGGGCGACCGAAAACACAACGTTATACTGTGTTTGAAAGTGCTGCGCCGTTCTGTTTTTTCTCCATATTTAATAATATGTAGATAGGCAGGATAAGGCACGGTATCATTTATTATTTAAAACCAAACAAGCCAAAAAAGAAATGGTGTGATCTTTTCTGGAGGGGTGGGGGGAGTCAGGGAAAGGCCAGTGAGGGAACAGTTGGTTGGTTATCTGGAGGGAAAAATATGCATGTGTGTGTATTTTGCCACCAGCTCTTCAAAGGCTAGCACTCTGCTGTAACACAGCTGGGAACAGCAGGGAAAGTTGAAGAGTGCCTTCCTCTCCTCCTCCTCCTCCTCCTCCTTTCTGCTGATGTGTAATGTTTTTCCTCCACCTCTCTCCCTCTCTCTTTATCAAACCAAAGTTTCGTCTTGCCTTTCGCCCCCTCACTCCCTCACTCTCCGTCTCTCTGGGCATCTCTGCTCTTCTGTGGCAGTCCCAGCCGGAGGGAGAAAGAAAGGGAGGAGGAAGATGAGGAGGATGAGTGGAAAGGGTGTTCTGTGATACTGCTTGTGAACCCATGATGCCTCCTCGCTGAACTCTCCCCAGCGATCTATTCCTGCATTCTGTTCCATCTAATTCCAGCCAACCTTGCCTCCGATTACCAGTGCTGCTCTTTTACTAATGCTAAAGGAGCACTGTATCATCCTCGCATTAAAAATGCCGTTGCTGAACTATTACTGGTGCTTAAAATGAATAAAGCCAGGTATGTTTTTTTAGCACAAAATTCCTACCATCTTACTATATAAAGACAGGACGTAATACATCTCAAATCAATTAAAAATATAACTAGACATTGTGTAATCGCACTTCACAGGCGTGCAAATGATCTTTCATGAGCGCTTGCACTTCGATTCACCCTAAACTTGTCATCTAACTCCTCTTGTCTGTAGATGGAGCATTCAGCAAATCCCCGTGCTGCTCTTATCAGGGGGTCAAGAGTTAAAATGTGCTGCACCGTAAGAATTATCCCGAGCGCCGTGTGGGTTTGAATGCTCCTTATGTTAGTGCTGCATGGAGTGAGTGATTTTAATTCAAACAGGGAAGTTCTTCATGTAATTAACCTTGAAGCCTGCCCCCACCCCTCTTTTAATTTAAGTCGTGTGCTTCACTGCAGGGTGTTTTTTTCCCTCTCTCGTGTGCGCTTTCGATCTATCGCTTACTTGTTAATTTTTTTTTGGTTAACATAGATCATGGTGTTTGGCTGAGACATGAGGGTGTTTTAGACCTCTGCTGGCACCTCAGGGTATGAATCTAAGAGATCAGCATGTAGCCATGCAGATCTTATTCTAATGTATACAGTATGATGACCTGGAGAATAATCGTGTTGATGTGGACGCTGTGTAAGGAATCCTTTCTTAATGTTGTTGAAGAATATAGAGCTATAATCTATAAAGCATATCAGGTAGAATGGGAAAAAAAAAAAAAAAAAAAATATTTGTTTTGCAAGTTTTTTGCACTCATATTATAATAGTAAATTTAACATATATGAAATTAAGTAAAATCTACTTGACTAAGTTATGTAAAATTAACAAAGAGAGTAAGTACATTTAACTTGGCCAGTTAGAGTTTGTTGAGTAATTTCTACTTAATAATTTGAAGTTTACTTTGCAATGTTTCGAGTTTACTCTGTTTCAAGTACATTTTATTCACTCTTTGTTTGTAAATTTTATTTAAACCATGTAGCACTAATTAAGCCATTCTTTTTAAAGTGTTTGGTTTACTTTGAAACGTTTAAGTAAATAACAAGATTTTTTTGCACATAGGTAAGGATGTATCCAACTGAACACAGATACCGTAAAGGTGCAATATGTAATATTTTTGCAGTAAAATATCCAAAAACCACTAGTCCAGTGTTATATATTTTGTTCACTTGAGTACTTACAATATCCCAAATGTTTCCAACAATTTGTAAATCGTGAGAAAATTGCAATTTTAACCAAGGCTCCGGGACGTGTGAGGAGTCGCCTGTCAATTGCGTCATACCCGCGTTACCCTCGGTTTCCGGTTTTATTTTGTAGAAACCATGGAAACACCAAAGATGCTTTAATATATTACACTTTTTAATAGACAAGGCAACAACTGTTTTGATATATTTATAGACAGAAAACTAATTGTTGTTATTTAGCTCAACACGTTTAGTCTTATTGTTTAAATCTAATTTTCTTGATATTTTTTTTTTTTTTTTTTTGCGAGTACCATGCTTTACTATGCCTCAGAGAAAAACACTATTTTGTCAAGTAGCTAACATAGCATAATCAGATGCAGCTTTATTTTTAGTAACAGTAATACAGAATTTTCTCCATCATGCAATACGTTTTAAAATGAATTGCATGCCATTTATCAACACAAGCCATCCAGCATTTAATATGATATTCTAAAATCGATCTATCTTACTGTAGTGTGTCTCAAACAAGTGTCTCACAGCAGCCGCCGAGTGAATGCACAGAGTAACGTTATAACATAATTTTCAACACTCTCAAATGTATCTAATATGATAAACAGAGCTGCGTTACCTCATACTCATGACCGGAAAAGCGGAAGCGGCGCCGGCGACTGTGGCATAATAAAAGTTCCGCTGCTCGTGAGGCGTGTGTTGCGCAATCGCTCCAGCGGCCTCGTTCAGCTCCCGCAACACTCGGTCCTGCTCTGCTTCATACTACAGTAACGTTAATAATCGCATCCATGAACATGATTTCTTTCCGAGTCCTATCCCTATTCTTTTGCACCATCCGTTGAGGTAAATACCACATGTGCCAAGATTCCGCGCTCAAACTTGGCGTCATCAAGCTACGCCTTTGTTTTGAATAGGCCTCTAGCGGACATAATTTTTACATATTGCACCTTTAATACAATACACGATAATGGTAAGAATCAATGGATAGTTTTTGGGATAGTATGAATGGGTCATTTTGAGTAGATAATGAACTCCGTATGTCACACAACCACAAGTTACTAAACCTAACAACAAAAGCAATGATAAAACAGTGTAAATACAACTGGTCATTCCGTGTCAAATCAACTAAATTTCGGAAACTCCCCGGCTCAAATTTTTGATTTTGTTAATATTTTTTCTGTAGAAATACAAACATAAATAGTGATGAAAGCCAAAATATTAAATGTCACAGATGCATATTTACTGAGTAATCCACTATTTTGTAGAGGGAGCTCAAAATTACAATTTTCGCCTGAGATTTGGAGCCAGTTTACAGGGGTGTAAAAATGACTTTAGAAGAATGGCAGCATCATTATTTTATTTTTACACAGAGATTGGTAGGTCTATTAGAAAAATCTGTTTATATTTGCAATCTTTGTTTCATTATATGCCAACAGTGACAGTTCAAAAATGGCAAAAAGCACTTCTTGTGTTTTTTTTGTTTTTTTGTTTTGTTTTTTGCCTCAAGTTTTCATGCCTTTCACATATTAAAGATATCTTAATATCCTTTTAGATTCTGGTTCTTAAGAAACTTTCCTTATGGTATCTTCATTTTAAAGGCCCTCGATGGTTCAATCCCTGAGATATGGAGATCTTAATGTGGTTAGATTGCACATTTTCTGTGCTCAAAATCCAAATTTGGGTCACTTTGCATACAGTTGATACTTTTTTTTTCTTTTAAAGAGGAATATCTGAAGAACAAATAATGTTGAAACTAGAAATGTATCTCGTGTTTGTTTTATCAACTCAGTTGCATAGAACATACCTGTCTGAGTTCCATAAATAAGTTTGCATACCTGTAACTCTAAAAGATTTCTAACTTATATATATATATATATATATATATATATATATATATATAAATTTTTTCAGATGGATGAGATCAGTAGTGTATCAGTAGGATGACATCACAATAGCATATTTTGGCTTTTTCTGTTAAATGTGAAGTAATTGAGTAATTTGTGATTTATTCTGTCCATTTTCCTCTCAGTGGTTCTTATTATGCTTGTAGATATTAATCTCTGTCCAGCAGAGGGAGTGTGTAATTTACGGAACATCTATTGTCCTCAAATGCAGATGCTCACAAAAAAATCTTTTTATTGCATGTTTTACAACAGGAAACAAGTACACAATCACCTCATTACCAGATATAAGACTATAAATCATGACAAATTGAATCCTTTTTAAGACTAGAGTGTGTATTTGAACATTTTTACACCAAACACCACAAAAGTATTGTGTGAGTTCTGTTGACTTGGAATGAATTAGGAATGTGTATTTGTAGTCTGATAGAGTTATGCAGATTTTAGCCATAACCATTCTGTATATTCTTTCATAAATTACTTCAATAAAAGAAAAAAAATAAATTCTCATCACAGTGCCAGCAGTGGGGAGCATGAGTATAACTCTGATATGGACTGACTGTGGAGGTGATAATTCTGCTTAGATGAGATGTAGCGGTGTAGTGTTAATCACAACGAACAAGCACAGACTCGTTCTCAATAACAGAGAACCTTTCTCATTTCAAGTTCACACGCATACATATACACAAATTAAAGTGTGAAATGAACTAGAATTGTTCATTGCATAGGAAAGCTTCATTCACTTAACATTTGCTCCACTTTTGCACAGGTTGTTCAGCACAAAACCGGCCTTATTCACTAAGCAACAATCCAGTTAAACTAGATTCTCAGTACACTGAAATAGTGAGTATTTACAGTAAATTAAATCAATGCAATTCTTTTCAGTGCAAATGCACCCACTTTCTATGTAAATTAGGCTCTATTTGTGCTATTAGCTTGGTGCAATTAATGTTGTGCAGAAGCTAATGTTGTGTAGGTGCAATTCATTCTTAGTGAAATCTCTTCATAGCAATTCATTTGTGTGATATATAGTAATAAATTGTGCTACAGACGTTAAACTAGTGCTTCAACCTTTCCTTTCATCTTACTTTCAGTCTGGAGAGGGTCATCTGTCATGACATTTTACATTCAGTCTTTAATTAAGAGTCAGTGTCTCTGGGGATGCGCTCTGGGGTCACTGAGGTTTCAGGAAAACCATACAGAAAGTAATATTAATGGCAGATGAATGCATGGTTTTAAACTTTTGTAATGCATTATATTGAACAGGTCTTTCATTCAGGGTGAGTTGAGTTCGTTTTTAGGGTAGTTCACTTCATGCCGCTGGCTTGTGATGTGCTAATGTTGATCATTTCGATATTTTAACTAGCAGATGGGAGCTGTTGTTGATTCATTTCAGATGGATGTGACAACAAACTCTTTCACAAGTACATTTTCTGACAACAAACAGATATCATTGTGGTTAGTTCAAGGCAATAATCACAGCCTTCTCTTTTTATTGTACCTGCAGCTCCATTTTCTGAGCTGTGATCAGTTGTTTCTCTCATTGTGTCTGTGTGTCATTTTGCATCGTCTCACTTGGTCCGAAGTTTCCTGATTGATCCAGAGAGAGACGCAGCGCGGCAGATGCCGCTCTAATTATACAGTTGTTTTAAGGTTGTCAGGTTGCAACAAGGAGGAAATCATCAAGGGAGGGGTTTTGATGGACGGAGGGTGTATTTCAAGCATCTGGCAACCGCGGCAGCTGCTGTACCATATCCCCGCTGCCAGCTTTCTGGCTAAATAAATATCGCCTCAATCCATCTTGTAATGGCAAGTGTAAATTACTGCAGCACGTCAATAACTAGTTTACTATGATGTTTCTTTCCCGCCATTTCTAGCTGTATATTGATTTCACATAGCTGTTAAATGGCACCAGTACTATTTCTCTAGAGTGGGACTTGTTTTTCTGTGACTCTAAGTGTCTCGTTTTGGATTGTGCACCAGAGGGAAATATAATCTCTTTATTGACAGCCATTATCTTTGTTTGTTTATAGTGGGATAGGAAATTATATTTATGTGCATAAAATGGATAGCATTACACAGCTTTTGCAATATAATCTGTTCACTTTTCTATTGTACAACATATTTGTATGTAAATGTAATTATATATAATATGTATATTAGTGTTGTCAAAAGTACCAACTTCGATACCAAGTCGATACTGAAATTTTAAAAATGTGACACTTTGAGTGCTGTTGGGTGGATTCCTAAACGCCTCTGATTGGCCATTGTGTTCACACGCTCAACATATATGTCTGTGATTGGCAACAATGATCAACACTTTAAAAACATGTTGTAAACAGGCATCAGTGACGCTCCTCACCGAACGCTTACACAGATACACATGGGAGCGTTTGAAAGCAGGCATTTATCAGTGGACCGGTCCGCTGATAGACGCCCATTTTCAAAACGCTTTCAAATTCAAACACTTCCGTGTGCTTTCATACGCTCCCGTGCGTTGATTATTGTAGCCAATCACAGACATATATGTTGAGCGTGTGAACACAATGGCCAATCAGAGGTGTTTACGAATCCGTTCAACAGTACTGAAAGCATTAGATTTTTAAAATTTCAGTATCGACTTGTTAGAAGTCGGTACTTTTGACAACACTAATATATATAAGCCTACACAGGTAAAGTGGGTAATCAAATAACAATCTAATCTAGTCTAATATAATTATGTTTCTTATTAATATTATTATATTATATTATATTTTCTGCTTAGTCCCACCCCCCAATTCCTCAATGCCATATGATCAGAAAATGGTCTACTTTACTTCTTGAGTATGTCTTCAAAACAGACAGTTAGTGACTACCTAATACATAAAACTGAATTACAGTGTTGTTTGCATAGACAAATGCAGTATGTCATTCATGTTTTATACATGATTACTCTTTCTTTTTTCTTTCCTTCTTTCTAGCTGGTGATGTGCCGGAAGAGCTGACCCTCAGTACGGCTTCTTACTCTGACAGCCAGGGGCCGTGAGGGGCCGTTAAGGGCCATGTGGGCCCGGCTGCAGCTGCTCCACTCTCCTTGCCCACTCAGCAGGCACACTGTGCCCTTTGAGCCCACCTGCCATTCAATCCAGCACAGGTTAACACAATCACACACATGGTCTCAAACACACACACACACACACACACACACACTTAAGTTTATTGACTCGCGTGGCTCAGCGCACTTAGTTATGCTTCGGTAAGTATGCTGAAGCAGAAATGTGTACAGTTTCAAATAAGAATCTTTTGATATGTGTCATAGACGTTTTGTATTCGTCTGTTTAACAGGATTGGAGCAGGTCCGTTGATGTGTGCGATAATGCGGATCGACGTGCTCGTGCATGTAGCGTGTGTGCATTCCTTCCCCACAGACGTTTGCTTGCCATCTCCGTTTTCCTGTATCTCCTTGTAGGTGAACAGATGTAGGGCCAGCAGTGGAAATCAGCAAGGAAACCCCACACTATTCTATGTGATTTTAATCAGCGACTCTCCTCCTGACCCATTTATTTCTGCACTGAGCTGATTGCGTTGGCTGCCGCTGACAAGCCCGACCCACGACACGCCATAATTACCCATCACATCATATATGTCCTACAACCATCTTAGAGCAACTCATAATCTCAAAATTACTGTACTCTGGGCAAAGTGGATCACTCTTTCAGTCAAATCAAACTTTCAGGGTTGTTATTGTCAGATTTCCCATCCCTGGTGTATCATCAGCCGGACTTGTTCTATTCAACCCTGGCAGCCAAGCCGTCGTACTCTTTTAGTCAATGGCGTCTGTAGTGGAATCAATATGCAGATATGCATGGAAAATTGTACCGGTCTGGCTGATAATGAGATTTTACTGTGAAGACAAAGCCCCTGGGTGCAGTGATTGGTATCTGAGAGAGTCCACACTGTCCTCACCGCTCGCTCCCTTGAGACCGTCACAGTGCTAACATGTCTTCTGTTTTAGCTGCGTGAAGCTAAAAGTGCAGATTAATGGAATGAGTACAGAACACCTTTTTGTTTTGGGTTAGGTAGACACGAGTCACGGCATATTTGGGTCTTTATGGTTACTGAGACAAATAAGAGAAAATGGCATTCATTAAAACCATTAACAAACATAAGCTTATATAAAGCTTTACAGGTCACTGATTACACAAATTTTATTTATATATTATTAATACATATAATGTAGTGTCATAAAGGAATTAATTATATGAAATCTGGATATTTATTCATAAATCCTGAATATGAAATCATTTTGAATCCATCCAATTGAGAGAGAGTGTGTTACAAAATATAATTATACAAAATATAATTAATTATTTGAAATAAAATAAAACTAAACTTAGAACACAGCTGCATATTAATTATTCAGTTCAAATGTTTAAACTTTGCAGTTAAACACGATATGTGTCAGACAATTTTAATTCAATGTTTTTTGAGCTGGATTATGTTCTTTTATGTGGACTCTTATTTTGACATTCTGTTCTGTTTCCTTTAGTTCCTGTTTCCCAACTCTGTTTAGTTTTGGTTTCCTTGGTTACTGATTATGTCCTCATTTGTTTCCATATTAGTTTCACCTGTGTTTTGTTTCTAGTTTCAGTTGTTTTTGGTCAGTTCTCATTTGTATTTTGTGTAGTTTGTCATTTTTCCTAGTATTCTCCAGCGATATCCTGTGTTTTGAGTTTCTTAGAATAAAGATATTCTTCATCGTGCGAGGCTAGCAGCCACACGTAACAGTTGGTTTGGCACTACTTTATAATGATATGGATAATAATTTAATCGTTTAAAGCAGAGGTCCTCAGCCTTGCTCCTGGGGACCCACTGTTCTAAAGACTTTAGCTCAAACCCTAATCAAACACACCTGAACCAGCTAATCAACCTCTTCAGGATCACTTGAAAATCACATTGGTGTGAAATTCAGTTGTGCTGAAGCAGGTTGGAAATAAACTTGGCAGGACAGGGTTGATAGCCTTTAATTGGTCTGCAGTAGAGCTCAGCTGTGTTTTTGGTCTGTCCATACTTGCCCTAAGACAGGGGGTAGGAAGAATCTGTCTTTTCCTGAGTGATACAGATTTGACATGCCCAGGCTAGAACTGGTTCCCAGCTCCTGATGGCAGTACCACTTATGTGCCCCAGTTAGAGCTAACAGAAAATGGCAAAGCCCCTTCATCATCTTTTTGTCACTCCCTTTTTATTTTCTCTCTCTCAATGACATTAGCAAATCACAGCAGTTAGTCAGCTATTACCATTAATGGTTAGTTCAACCCCTCCATTGACGGTCCATGCAACCACCACTTTGTCACTTCAGAAAGTTCATAAAGAGATTATAAAACTAATGTATTTGAATACAGTGGTCCAAATTTTCTAGTTTAATGAAAGTTCAATGAAATTCTATCTTGGATGCTTTTTCGCAGTTCTAAGACAACCTACATTTGATATTAGCAACAGACAAAAAGACTCAACATTTAATAACTGAATACAATAAAAAAGAGAAATCTAATAAAATACTTACATTTATAAAATATATGAAAAAAATAATATATATATATATATAAAATATATAAAATGTAGAAATGTGTGTGTGTATATATATATATATATATATATATATATATATATATATATATATAAAATGTAGAAATGTATATAAAAAGTAGAGGAAAAATAGCACAGTGACCGTGCAAAATGCTTGGCAATAACAGTAAAGTGACAGTAATGAAGTCCTACTGCAGTGTGAGCAGGTTCCATAGAGTTATACAACCAATATAACAGTGCATTACTTTTAAATGTAAGTGTACAAGTAATTTATTTATTTTTGTGATTATTCAATATAAAAGCATGTTATGTGCTGTTTTGTCACCATTATACAATTAAACGCTTTTGCAGTATTTGATTTGCAGGTACTGGTTTAAAGGTTCCAGTCAGAGTGCGGTTTTCTGTTCTTCTCTCACTAGATGTGCCCTCAGCTGTTCTTGGTGCCATTACTGCTCCCTGCACTTTTTATCCTGCACCTCCGAGACCCCAAACTGCCAAACGAGGTGAATTATGGCCAGTTATATGGAGTGGACTCTAAGCCACGGGGGACAGGACATAGTCAGAAGAACTAACCACAGTTCTGACCATTAAAAGCCAGCCTGACACTGGCCCTTCATCTTACCTCCTCCACGAGACGAGTGCTCCCAACCTTTGCTTCCCCTGAGAAGAGACAGTGCCGAGAGAAGAGAGCCCCCTCAGCCCAGGCACGCTTCCCCCTATCATTATGAGTTAAGCTTCTCACCTCTACCTTTCTTTCTGGGAGTCTCCCTCTCTTCCTCTCTCTCTTTATCATACTGTGGCTTTTCCACTTTCTGCTATCTGTTTTCTTTTTGTTGCTCTTTTTTTTCTGTCTCTGCCTGTCCTTCTTTATTGCTCTCCGCAAGGTTAATTGCATTAGCTAAAAGAAGCCTGGCGTGTTGGTTGCTTATGGAGGTCGCAGTTAGGCATATGACCCTCACAAATCTGCTCCGGCCACCCACCACTGCAGCTGAGTTGATAGGGCTGCTGATGAGGCTTCAATTGGTGTCCTGGTCTGCTGGGTATCCCAAAATAACATTGAAGCAGTGATTTAGAGGTTTGATGTTATTCTGTTTTGCCTGCTTGCAAGCAGGACTGCCGTGATCTTTAAAGCGCAAGGATAAATGAACATCCCCAGTGGCTCGGGGAAGAAAATCAAGAAGTATCAACATTTTTGTTGATTGTTATCAATATTTTTAGAAAAAATGTCAACCACAAAGCATCTATTTATCCTCTCAATAAAAATAATTGCCTACTGTAGTTAGTCCCTGTCCTACAATTTGATTGGCCGAGCAGCTTTCATAAATGAATAAACAAACAAACAAATAAGAAGGACAGATGAAAGGCAGAAAGATATCATTTACAGTCACTTCCTCAGAAGCTATAGGCTATTATAAACCCAACAGTGTTTAATGCAATGGTATTGTTGTGCAAATGCATCATCACGACTCCTTCTGCAGGTTACTTCATTACACACTAGTAGTTGGCACTTATGAGTGAGTCCTTTAATTATTCACTCATTTAAAGGATTAGTTCACTTCAGAATTAAAATTTCCTGATAATTTACTCACCCCCATGTCATCCAAGATGTTTATGTCTTTCTTTCTTCAGTCGAAAAGAAGTTATGGTTTTTGAGGAAAACATTCCAGGATTTTTCTCCATATAGTGGACTTCACCAGGGTACAATGGGTTGGAGGTTCAAATTGCAGTTTCATTGCAGCTTCAAAGGGCTCTACACGATCCCAGCTGAGGAACAAGGGTCTTGTCTAGTGAAATGATAATTTTCTAAAAAAAAAATAAAAATGTATTTACTTTTTAACCACAAATGCTCGTCTTGCACTGCTCTGCGATGCGCCACACATTATGTAATCACGTTGGGAAGGTTACGCGTGACGTAGGCGGAAGTACCAATTCAGTGTCTACAAAGCGAACATGCAAAGACTAAGTCAAAAGCCCTTTACAAAAAAAGGTAAAACAATGATGTCGAATGATTTTGAAGTTAGAGGAGAAAATGAAATGTTTTTCACAACCTACTTTGTGTGACCTTTCCAACATGATTACGTAATGCGTAGAGCAGTGCAAGACGAGCATTTGTGGTTAAAAAGTATATAATTTTTTATTTTTTTTAGAAAATGACCGATCGTTTTGTTCCTCAGTTGGGATCATGTAGAGCCCTTTTAAGCTGTAATGAAACTGCAGTTTGGACCTTCAAGTATCCCGTACTTGAAGCTCCATATAGTGGACTTCGCCGGGGTTGTAGAAAAATCCTGGAATGTTTTCCTCAAAAACCTTAATTTCTTTTCGACTGAAGAAAGAAAGACATTAACATCTTGGATGGCATGAGGGTGAGTAAATTATCAGGATATTTTAATTCTGAAGTGAACTAATCCTTTAACTGATTCATTCAAACACTTATTCATTCAGGTTTGACCTTTTTTATGAGTGAGTCATTGAATTATTCACTCAAATGATTTGTTTCAACACAGATTCATCCGGGAATGTTGTTTGGAAATATTTTCATTGGCGGAGCAAAACTACAAAAACTGGAATATTGTGTCAAACATGTAAGTTAGTCTATATTAACTTGTTGTTTATTGCATTGTTATGTAAAACATTTGGCCTTGTGCCTACTGTTGTTGCTCGTGTGATATTGCACAATCAGCATTTTCAGCATGACATCACACTCTGTACATACTTAAATTTGGCATGAAATGGAAGTTGTCTTTTTTCCCTATCGTGACATATGTCTGAGTGAAACGGCTTCTCGAACAAGGAAAAATGTAGGACTTGTTTTTGTCCATGGGGAATTGATTGGATTGTTGGATCATTGAGGTTTTCTTTTGCTGTAATCTCATTTGAATGACAGGTTGTCCTGCCCTCACACCAGTAAACATGTCATTAGAGAAGAGATGTCACTGTAAGAGAGAGGGGAAGTTATTTTGATTAAAGATTATTAGGACATTGATGGCTTTATTTTTCTTTTGCTAACTCTGGAATTATAAACATGGGTCTTTAATAATGCCATCCATGTAATCAATCACTTGCTAGTTTGTATCCATGTGCATATAACAGGGCAGTTAGTTTTAGTCTTTAGTCTGCTTTAATTGAGGTCAGTGAGGGAGTGTATGGGCTCTGGCCCTGACACGTGCAATAGATGCTTACTCCTGCTTGCCCCGGCCTCTCAGCGCTTCTCTGCCTCTTATGGGAATTAAAAAGTGCTGGCCTGAGGAAGAGCCAGAGCCAGTCAGGTCAGGGTGGAGAGCACAGTAACACTACCTTCAGCTGCTGCACTCCAGCAGGGCCACAGCTGGGCAACCTGGGCCATTGTGTCGAGGTCAGAGCAAGCAGGGAGCAGATTGTTATAGCACCCAATAGTCATATATTATGTTAGGTTGAGGAGTCAGCCGTTGTCTTTGGAGTGTTTTCAGTTTCCATGTGGCCTAGCAAGGAGTTCTTAATTTATAAGACCTAGATTCTATTTTTCCAATTGTGCCACAGATATATCAATAAGAAGAAATAGGGCAACGATTTTCAAAAGGCCTTCAGTTTATTTTCAGACAACGGGCAGCGTAGTGGCATCGAATTAATCAAGTCTGAGGAGCCCTTTTATAAATCATATCATATCTATGTCCTGTAGGAAACTCTTGAACTTAGTTGCTTCAGCCCAGACTGTGCTCAATACTCAACTGTCAGCTTAGCCCCTTTAAATGCAGGTACATTACAAAAGTCCACACGTTTAATTGTGCTTATGTGTATGGAAAAGATCCATCATGCCAGTGACTATAGGAGTGGCTATTTTTCTCTCTGATGCAAAACATCTGGCAGGATTCTCTGCGTGCAAAATTAATGGCCATTTAATTGGCAATAATCATTTTTTACCTTGACGATATGAGGTAAATAGTTTTGCCGGAAGAACCAGATGTTTCGAATAAGCTGTTGTGAGGTTTGTTCTTTGTGTTCTCTTTAAGAAAATACCACAGTGCATGTAGCATATGTTCTTGTAGTGTTTATATGGATAGGAACATAAAAATCTCACTGCTTCCATACTGGACAAGGCTGTAACTGCATCTGAATATTCACACTTCTCTACTATATAGTAGGTAAAAAAAAAAGAGTATGTGAAAGGGTTATTTAAAAGGGGTTTAAAAAAACAGAATTTCTTAAATAATGCATTTGAAATATTTTGAAATAATATTCAAACACACTAAATCATTTACTGAAAGGCTACCAGGGAAAGCATGTCTATCATAAACAATTGGCAAATATTAAATATTTAGCCGCCTTACTTTGCACTCTTTGACCTTTAAAACTGAAGCAATGTTCTGGAATTCACACTTGGCTTCTGCGAACAGACAAAAAGCAGGACTTCATTGATTTGATTGGGGGGATTTGTCCACCTCAATAGCTATGTTTACATGCAACCAAATAATCCGTTAGTAATCGGATTGATGGCACAATTGGACTGAAACACCTTCATGTAAACACCGCAATCGATCCGATTGAGCTCAATTTGGATCAGGTTGAAAGGGATGGTGTAGACTGAAAAATAATCTGACCAATAGAAAAAAAAAAAAAATTATTCATGTGCAGTAAATGCTTAAAGGGGAAGGGGGGGATTTTTCATGCATTCTGACTCATTTACACTGTTAAAGAGTTGGATTCTCATGCTAAACATGGCCAAAGTTTCAAAACACGAGCTGGACGTATAACGGAGTATTTCTGTGCCAAAAATACTCTTCCGATTCCTCACAAACTTCACACTTTTTTTTCGAGTATGGCCCTTTATAATGTAATAAAGGGCGGAATTCCTTGTACGGGCACTTCTCCCAGAAGAGCGCGCGCGCACACATCGACCAGAGCGAGAGAGCAAGAGCACGCCCATCAACACGCTTCGTTTGGCTTTACGGAAGTCGTCGGCAGCCCTGCACAGGACTTGCTCAAGAAAGATTTGTAATTTTTTTTTTTTTTTTAAGACCAGGAATTTAATAATGTCTCCAAAGAAGTGTGTTTTTGGTTGTGAGGGAAAGATAACCTTGCTTCCCAAAGAACCCAGCATTCAGTTGAGCTGAGAGAGCTGTGCTCACGCGTTACATTGATGCGCTCTCGATATTTGTCATTAAAATAACCATATAAACCGCCTTAAATTAACTATCAAAATAAGGATAAAGTCATGTCTGATAGTTGCAATCACTTTTTTTTATTGGTTAAAATGAATGGAGAATATCTCGTGTTTTTCCGTGGCTGCTCGAGCCCTCAGGATCGGCGCTTATGGTTTCATAAACAAGGCCCAGTTCTACGCTGGATTTACAGTTCGTTTGAAACCGAAAGAGGAGTGGTCACAGTGATATGATCCCGGTCGTGAGTTTTGTTGACAATAGGCGCCTAAGTGCATATAATGTAAACAACACGAACGTAGTGAATTCATAAATTCATTATTCATCATTCGCTATACGCTATATTCATTATAGTGATTCAAAAGTTATCCATGGATAATGTGATGGTGTATTGTCACTTCTTTGCTCTGCTTAGACAGCATGCCTCCAGGCGCTCGGCTGTTTTTAGAAAGACTCGGTAAAGCGTATGTATCTTTTATAAATATGATAAAACTAAAGAGTTTTCGGAGATATGAAGGATGCACTACTACTCTATAGGTACTCAAGATTAACATGAGATTGGCAGAAACTGTGTGTGATACCCCCACCCCCCCCAAAGAGCTTGACTAAACCTCTACTGGATTACCAATCTGTTGGTAAAATCTCATAACTCCACCCTGCCTCTATTGTGAATGAAGTGCCACACATTTTGGACTGTCTCTGCTTGTTTGTAATGGAAGGGTAAATAAAGAACTGGGGGTTTGAATATATACAGCATTTTCTTTACTCAAGAAACTCTATATATAAAGGCTAATGTTTTTGAGGAGCGGAGAAGAGTATCTTATTCTAGCATTTGTCATTGAGTCATAGCTAATATTGACTTAAATAGCCTGTGCGTAGCAGTTCATCTTTTATAACATGAGATTTTGGCCAAATGACAGAAAAAAGTGAGCGCACACATATCTACAATACACTTTAAAACCTGTAAGTTGATGAAAACTTAATGTGATGCACTTATTGCTTCAGATGCTACTGTTCTAATGATGGACAAAACACATATGTCCAACATAAAAACCTGGTCAAAATAAAAACCTTGTTAACTCCATTTGAGCTTGATTTTGGTAAAATGTTAATAATATAAACCATATATGATCATATACATGTATAAAGCCATCAGCTTTGACAGCACAGTGTTTAGTTATTTTAAAAATATGGTGTTTTTTTTCCCATTTCCTGAAAAGCAGCGGCTTTGGACATGCAATGTTTCCACCTGACAGTCACAAAAAATGCACATGTAAACAAATATGTGAATCAGATTGCAAAGTTAATTGTTCAGATGAACAAAATTTTCAGAATATCTCTAGAATTTAAAAATTTGATTCATTCAGTTTGAGGAAAATTGTGCAAGTAAACATGTGTATGGTGGTTATGGCCCTGCTCCATGATGTAGCCTGGCATTTCCAATGGCTCCTGTCTATATTTCAACCTTCAGGCCTGAGGTATCTTGTCTTTAACTGGCTTAACTGATCTTGCACTAATAGTTTATAATGTCAACGCTTTGCCCAAAGACAGTAGCGTAAGACTAAAAGTGAATGCCCCCCAGTGTGAGCATTTTTTCTCCTTTAACTGAATGGGCTGTGTGCCAAACAGAACAAAGAGGCAAGAGAGAGAACAAAATCAAATCCCTCGTTTGATAAAGGTTCACCCAAAGCCAGCCTGACACAAACTCCACACTGGAGTGATCATTTGCATGAGTTCGTTTGAATGGCAAAAATCTTCTCTTCCCTCTGATCCATCCTCTTTTGCCTGAGCTCTTGATTAAACTGACTTTGAAATGTGAAAATTGTGTGGGCAGCACTAGAACAATGTCAAATAGGCCTTGTGGAGGGGTGGAATGGATTTAAAGCCATTGTTCAATCTGACTCTTTTCTCCTGCATTAAAGACAGGGTTGCGGAGGTTTGTGACAGTCAGACGCCTGCGTGCTTATCTTCCCAGCAATAGTGTTTTAATCTGTTGGGTTAGCGCATGCCTGTAAACAAATTTGTCAGTCACACAATGGCACTGCCACCTTTAGTTCGCAGCGGATTACAGCGTTTCTAAACAGTCCCAGAATGAACACCTCCTGCTGCGCACATCTCTACAAAAGATTCTATTAAATATACCCGGATAAATAATTTGTGGATATATTGCATCTTTTTCCCTATGTGATATTAGCATGCGAAAGACATGTTTGCACACCTTTGGAGGGAAGTCTTTTATGTGTTATTGTAAAGGGTTGTAATTCTTTTGATATGGAATTTAAACAGTATTTTACCCTAATCCCGAGTTTGGGCTTGAGAAAGCCTTTCACGTAGGTGGTTTTCAATTAGATTCACTTAACCTTGTAAATATTTTCACAATATTAAAAGACTAGACAAGCCTTTTGGGGGGTGGGGGGTGGATGTGGTTTGGTCTCTGCCCCATTTCATCTCGGTGTTTATAAAAATAACGGAAAGGAAATTTAGGGGATGTACAAATTATCAAGGGTGGTTATTTCTCATTACACAGATGCTTAGCGGATTTAATCAGTGTTTATGTAGCGTAACTCATGTTGACTACTAAATTACACACTGTAAAAAAAGCACATATTTTCCAGTTTACAGGACCTTTTAAATCACAAATAAATGCTGAAATGTGCATTAATTGAAACTACATTAAAAAAATCCATGTTAGTCCAACAGAATTACCCCAAACGTTGTCCCAACTAGTCAGAAGAAATAATTACAAATTCAACAGCATTACTGAAATTTTAAGGGTTTGTGAGTTCCCAGCATGCAACAACAGCTTTTGTTTTTCTTTATTGTTAGTATTTGTTGTGATTTGAAAAGCTCGTCTTTTTACATTTGTTGATTGTCGTTGTTCTTGAGGTTTGTGTGTCAAGTTTTCAGGTCTATGTTCAACTTTTAAAACTATATCCCAGATATATCATTGCTTTGTAAGCTGATTGCGCCTTCAGAAACAATGATAGCATATGTCGTTGCTGCCAGTGTGTGGATCAGATACCCTCAGATTTCATCAAAAATATCTTAATTTGTGTTCCAAAGACAAATGAAGGTCTTACAGGTTTGGGACGACATGAGGGTGAGTACTTAATGACAGAAATTTCATTTTTGGGTGAACTAACCCTTTAAGTGTCCTGTAAAACTAGATATAGAACAATTTATTGTGTTACTATTGACAATTTCTTAAACAAGTAATCTGTAGTTTCTTTGGTGAATGTATTGATTGAATGAAGCATTTTGCATTTAGTGCTTTTTTTTTTTTTTTTTTTGTACAGTGCACGGTTAAGGGAAATTAACTGCAATTGCTTTTCGAACTTTGAAGTTCATAGGATTAAGTCTCCTCCTCATGAAACTACCCTGACCTTCAAGTGTTGGTTCGCACTCCTTTACTTCAAGTCATTCTCTGTTGTTGTCAAACTGTCAAGTCATCTCAATCTTTGATGGACACTACAAACAGAACATGTTAGGCTCTTTGCTTTCGAATGCATAACCCTCAACAACACAAACAGAGCAAAGTCGTCATTAACTCCAGCTGTTTATTTTTTTTTTAAGATAAGAAGGGCTTTTATAGCTAATCAGCGGCTGCATGCTAGCTCTATTTACACGTGAAGAAAGACGGCTGGACTACAGGGCGAGGCAGTTAATTCAGTCATGCCGATGAAGGAAAGGACGTTATTGACCTACGGCAGCAGCCATGTGTTTCAGTTATTAACCGGCCTCCATTTGTCAGGAAAGCCGAGTGATATGGAGGTGACGTGAGGTTCAGGCCTGGGTTAGGGTCGTCCTCCATCCGTTATCATGTGTCTACGCAGGGCACTTTAATTGAATTACTCAATTTATACTTCAAGCAACAATGCCCCAGCCTACATCCATGACGTGATACAATTAAACATGAGTTTGAAAGCTTGTGTTTTGCATATTTTATCCCACAGTGAGAGGGAAAAAAGGCATCTGTCATGTTGTGGTGCTATTTTTGTGGGGAGATTTTTTTTTGGACACAGGCTTATATCGCAAACTGTGTCCAAGGCTCAATTTCCCTCTGTTTAACCTTAAAATAGTTGAAATAGTTTTAAATGCCTGCAAGTGAGCCTGATTTAATTATCTTTTAATTTAACAGATTGATGTTTTGGAATTTGTTATAGCACAGGAGTTTTAAAACTGGGAACCGGGACCTCCAGGTGGGACAAAAGAGGGATTCTAGGGGGTCTATAGAAAATCGTAGAGACAAAAAAAACAAAACAAAAGTATATATTTTTAATGTTATGTATTTGTAGGACTGCTTTGGAACTACGCTATCGTTCAATAGTTTGGGGTTGGTAAGATTTTTGAGTCTGTTTAGTATGCTCAACAAGGCTGCATTTACTACAAAATACAGTAAAAAGTTAATATTGTCATACATTATTACAATTTAAAAGAACTGTTTTCTGTTTTAATATATTTTAAAATGTAATTTATTCCTGTGATGGCAAAGCTGAATTTTCAGCATCATTACTTCAGTATTCAGTGTCACATGATCCTTCAGAAATCATTCTAATACTGATTTGGTGCTCAAAATTGTTTTGCTTAATGTTTTTGGTGAAAACCATGATTTTTTTTTTTCTTTCCATTTCTTTAATGGATAGAAAGTTAAACAAAACAGCATTTATTTGAAAAAGAAACATTATAAACGTCTTTACTGTCACTTTAGATCAATTTAAAGGATTAGTTCACAAATTTGTTGAATAATGTCATTATTTTTATTTTGTTTTTGTGCACAGGAAGTATTCTCGTCGCTTCATAACATTAACGTTGAACCACTGTAGTCACATGGACTACTTTTCTGGACCTTGAATGTGGTAATTTCGTTGCTCTATTGAGGATAAAAAAAAAAAAAAAAAAAAAAACTTTTAGATTTCATCAAAAATATTAGGGATGCACCGATACCATTTTTAAGGACAGAGTACGAGTACCGTTACTTTTTTTCTAGTACTCTAGTACCGATGCCTACACATTTATTAATTTCTCTCTCTCCTGTTTTTTTTTTTTTTTTTTTTTTTGGGTGATGTTGCAGTTTTTCAAGCACAACACAGTGAGACTAATGAATGTAGGACAGCTTCTTTATTATTATTCTAATGAAAAAAGTAATAATTTTTATGTGCTTGTAACAAACTTTTACAAAAATTTAACCTGTGTCCAATAACCTTCAAAGGGCATAATTACCAATATATATAATTGTTGTTATATAAAAAGAAATTTACAAACAAATTACAAACAATACAACAAATACGATAGAGATACTTGTTTTTCAGATACAGTAGATTTATTTACCATGTATACATTTATTTAACATCTTTTGTTGTTTTATTAACATTAATGACAAATATAGACTACGGTCCCTTTAAGACCGAATCCATGGATACTGACACATATCCTGTTTACACCCAAATGTTTACGTCCACTTAAGCCGTAACCGACTGCATTTACGTGAGATCCTCCACATGATGGACATTTTGACAACTATGTGTGCATTTGACCATTCAGCCGCAAGGAGAACTGATCGCGCGCTGTCTGTGAGAACTGGGATCGCGCGCAAGAAAGAAAGAGAGCGCGCGTGCGTGCGAGAGAGAGAGTGCTTCTGGTCTGTGTCATTCAGCGTGATTCCGTCTATCCCGCCTTCACTAATCGATAACGAATTGTTATTGAAAGCGTGCAGTTCGCAATGTGTGTGTTGTCATCATTAATTTTAAAGTATTTCCACACCCCTGAGGCTGACATTGTTTCTGCTGCTGCAGAATTCTGTCAGTTATGTCACGTGAGGTATCGGTCTTTGGTATTGGGGGTATTTTTACGAGTACGAGTACAAGTACATGAGCTTGGTATCGGTATCGGTGCATCCCTAAAAAATATCTTACTTTGAGTTCCAAAGATGGATGAAGATCTTACGGGTTTGGAACGACAAACGAGTGATTAATGACATAAATTTAATTTTTGGGTGAACTAACCCTTTAACCCTGAATAAAAGTATTAATTTCTTTAAAAAATATACCTTAAATAAATAAAAAGAAATAAATAATAAGTGTATTTATTTTTTGTGAAAAGCACTATTAGTAAATTTGAGTTAAACTGAGTTGAAAGTATTTCTCTACAGGTTTTTATGTCTAACAATTAATAGTGAACAGAAAAGGTATACACTTCTAATGTAGATACTAAGTCTGTATTTTCCAGATAACTCTTTAGTATAATGTTCTGTGACAGTCAGTTTGCAAAGAACATTTATCATGCATTTTAGAAAGGGGAACCTTGCAAGGAAGCCATCATATTTTGGGGTCCATCAAAAAGTTTTGAAAACC
The DNA here is from genome assembly GCF_019924925.1 of Ctenopharyngodon idella. Taxonomy (NCBI): domain Eukaryota; kingdom Metazoa; phylum Chordata; class Actinopteri; order Cypriniformes; family Xenocyprididae; genus Ctenopharyngodon; species Ctenopharyngodon idella. Next base: position 16,337,435 of record NC_067224.1, on the reverse strand, counting down.
CTTGTTATAGCAAATGCCGTAGATACAGCTTAACGTTCTTTAGGCATTGTTACAAGCAGTTTAGAAATGTCTTCTCCCAAAAATCTTATGACAGATGTCTTCTTGCCTTTATATGTAAATTAAGATCCAGTAAAGGCTGTTAATTCTAATGGAGTCCAATTTATGCTGGATTTGAGCAGCTGGAAGAGACTGCAGTGTCATGCCCATTCACTCATGCGTTTAAACTCTTGCCTTTCGTCCAGGTGTTACCAAACTATTTGTCAGATAAAAGCAAGGCCACTTGGCCTTTGACCCTTTCGCACCTGGACCAGCTAATCTGCTTTTTAACATTCCCAGAGACTCGCAATGTTTTTCCTCCCAAACTCAATCGCAATTAGATGTACCGGGAGTAGAATGGCAGTAAAAAATGTGCTTTACATTAAGCGTGTAACGTACACCAATTATGCTAATTGCACATTCGCAGATGGCTGAGTGTTGATTACCGCATAAACACTGGGTAAGCTGAGGGAAATCAGAAGACTGCTATCATGTGTTGACTTCCATTGACAGTCATTTGATTATTTGTCATTAAAATGCTAGAAATATTGCAGTGATGACAGCAGACGCTATTTAAATAACTTTTAAAAGGCAGCTCATTTTGGAGGAACAACAAAGGGCGAATCTCTTTACTTGATTAAATTTATTTGATTTGTATTTTAACTCATACCACCCAAACACTTCTTAGTATCTTTAATCAGTAAACAAGTTACTAAAAAATATCAAACTTTTAATTGGCAGCTGAGTCTATGCAAAAGAGAGGGTGTGTCTGCATGTGCATTAGCATAACAATTCACCCATAGCCGACACCATTTTACAAATGGGGGAGTAAACATCTGTTCCAGATGTCCTATTATCCTGTCAGGCTGCTTAGCTCAGAGACTTCTAGCTTCAATCAAGGCCTTTGTCAGCCTCAGAATCAGACACTGAAAGGCCTGGGAGCACTGTGCTTTACTTTGAATCCCCCACTGGCATGGACATACTTAACAGACCCTGAAACAAGCTGTCCTCGCTGCTTTTGAGTGATGTGGGTCTGTGGCATTCGTTCTCTGGTGTTATCATCTAATGCTCCTCTCAGACAGATTCGCCTCTTTCATGCTCGTTGGATACGTAGCGGCTGTTCTGCCTTCAGCGATCTGGCCGGAGGGTCTACAAAACCCACTTCAAATGCCAGTCCTCTCTGGGAAGGGTGACATTTTGTGCAAGCCAAAACATTTAGCGCATTAGGAGGAAGCAGCCTGGTGGAAAAGACAACTATCACGTTCACGTTCTCACTCGGCAGGTGAAACCGCACAATGTTTAGTGTATTTTTAGTGAACAGTGCTAATTTAGATCTGCCCATGCCGGTTTTGCACTAGATTAAAGAGTTCATTCTTCATTTCCTGATGTGTAGCTTATTTTAATGTAGTTCAAGGATGGACATAATCAAAAAGAAGCAAGATTACACACTCACAGCTATTGTATTGTGTGACGGACCTGTTCTGTAGATCTGCTGCTTCTGTGGTTCTCCATAAAGTTTGAAATGCTTGTATTGCTTTGTGGGAAGTTCTGGTTTGCTACCTATGTTTTACCCTTTTCCAATATGAAATTGCATCATGAAAATATTATTATATTTTCAAAACTATATCATAGTCTAAACAAAGAGTAAAATTATAATAAATAATTTCAATATTGTATGAAAAACATTTTATATGAATAATGACTTGTGACTTGTGGCGTTATTTTGCACCAAAAAGTGTCTGTGAAGAGCTTAAAATAAAACACTGAACAATGCTATTTGTGGAAACAAAGAAAAAAGTAACCCTAACTGTCAGCAGCATTTTTTATTGTGCATATCAAGCTGTAATTTTTGTACAAAAGCTGTAAAATTGTACAAAAACAGAAGAAAAAAAAAACTAATATTGTGAAATTATTATTACAGTTTAAAAATAACCATTTTCTATTTTAATATATTTTAAAATGTAATTTTGGTGTCACATGATCCTTTAGAATTTATTCTAATATGCTGAATATGATGATCAAGAAATGTTTTTTGTTATCAGTATTGAAAACTTTGGTGACCGGGAGGGGACATGTTCAGTTCATTTCGTTTTGTCGTAGCCATGACATATTAACTTGTGGGAACGTGATCATTTTAAGGGAAGGTCATTCTTATGTTGTGGCCAGGTGATGTGAAATCATAGTTTAATGCATAAACAAACCTGCATGACCATAGCAACCTGTGATTTATTAGAAATGGAAATAATGATATTATTAATAAATTAATATTTTTTGAATTAAGAATGACAAAAAAAGTGTGGCATTAAGAAATTAATATATTAAACTATATTATGGGCCTACTATTTATTATACTGTGTGCGATGTTGCTTATAGATAGCATTCGAATGAAGTAGGTTATTATCAATAAATGTTAAAAAAAAATGTTAGAACATAAAATAACATAGGCCTGCAAGAAAACATTTTTTAGCTATACCATCCCATTGATTTTCTCTTTACCTAATTAACATTCTGTATAGGCCTGTAATAATTTCTTAATTCTGCATTTTTTTTTTTGTCATCCTTAATTCAAAATAAAATATTAATTTATTAATAATATCCATTTCTGATAAACCCAGGTTGCTATGTTCATGCAGGTTTGTTTACGCATTAAACTTGTGGTCATGAGAAATAGATGTTGTTCCCTCAACATAGGATCTCGAGGCCACGGCTTCACATCACGCTGGCCACAAGGATGTTGTTTCCACAAGTTAATATGTCGTGGCCACGAAAAAACTAAGTGTCCACTCCTAATCATCATAGAACATTTTTTTTGCTTAATATTTATTTATTTTTTTTTTTCCAGGATTCTCTGATGAATGGAAAGTTCAAAAGAACATTTAAAAAAAAAAATCTTTTGTAACATTACAAATGCCTCTGCTTTCACTTTTGATCAATTTAATGTAACATGCTAAATAAAAACATTAATTGTCTTGAAAAAGTAAATTGAGCGGTAGTGTATGCTCAATGTTGGACATTGTTAGTAGACAAATTAAAGGTCAACTGAAGTGCCTTGGAACGCGCAGCATTAGAAACCAGACTTTATTCGCCTCAATGGAAAGCATATTTACACTGTCATCAAAATCCGTGATCCATTTTAACGGAAATGAGAGACTGTAAAAGTTTGGAATGCCTATATCTCCTAAATGTGAATTTTGTCATTGTTTTGGAACACACCAACATAACCTGAAGACTAACATATTCATACTAAAAGCTAAAAAACTTACTTTGAAAAAAAAAAGAAAAAAGAAAAAATTATTTTGATTTCAGGGGGACTTAAAGTGAACTATTGTGAGTGTGAAAAGTATGTTTAAAGACAGTATTTCTTAGGGCTATAGTTGGTGAAACACCCAATAATAAAAAGCAAGACATTTTAATTACCTGAGCCTAGACTTGATGAAACTATAATAATAAAAAAACAATATCCTGGTTTTATATATGCCAACCCATCTCACTAGAGGAAAAACAATGATTTAGCAGATTTAAGTTACAAGTAGATCTTTTAGAAGCACACTTTTACTTCTTCAGCAAGTCATTTCCTTCTCAATATCAACTTGTCTGAAAATGTGTGCAGTTTAGCCTTACACCCATCTATAGTAAATATCAAAGAACATTTATAGCACAGTATGTATATAATTACTCTCCAATTGCCCACAACATAACAGAGCTGCTCTTGGCACTACAAGTCATGTCCTACATTTACCTTGGGCGTCAGTTACATTAACTTCCTCCCCAATCAGCCGGCTCAGGAATAACAATAATTTCAAGTGCTGCTAATTGACTTTAGCCTTTCCAATATGAGAGTGCGAGTGCCTGCTCATTTTATCTGTCCTTTTAATAATTACATTATCATTTTATGCCTTCCATTCCTTTAGAGTAGCTGACCATTTGCGTGGTACTGAAGGCTCATTATTAGCCTTGAATTATGTGCAGTTTATTGATCCCTGTGGTGGATTATGGGGCTCTAAGTTGGTCTAGACAGAACGGTTAGTAAGATGACAGAGCAGGGGAAACATATCGGGCCCAAGGGAGAGATCAGCTCAACTCGCTGAGCAATAATGCCTGCTAGGTAATGGAATTTAAGTTTACACTAAATCTACAAATGCGCTGACATTTCAAGTGCCTAGTAAAATAGCATTAGGCTAATTAGTTGGGTTGAAGAGGTGACTGCACAATTGTTTGTAGCTACATCTCTATTTACCAGTGCAGAGCTGGATGAATGTACTTCAGAATCCAAATTTTATGTACTATCAACTTTTCAACTTGTGCAACCATGTTACTGACTCTTTAAAGGGAGAGTTCACTCAAAAACGTAAATTCTGTCTTCATTTTCTCACCCTTATGTAATTTCAACCCTGTATTTCTTCTGTGGAACACAAGGGGATTTTAGAAGAATATTCTGGCAACTTTTTTCAGTGTTATCACAGTACTTCCAAATGCCAAAAAAAAAAAAAAAGCTCCATTGTGCAATTAGTCCATATGACCTGTGTACTGTATTCAAAGTCTTTTGAAGCCATACTGTAGTTTTCTGTGAGTAACATATTTTTACCTCTGCCCTAGCTCATTCCTGAGAGAAGTATCAATATCAGATTTGGCAACATTTTTTTTTTGTTTGTTTTGTTTCAGATCTTTTTTAATGAATCTATTGATCCAGTTAACAAAACTTAGCTGTATTAAAGGGTTAGTTCACCCAAAAATTTAAATTCTGTCATTAATTACTCACCCTCATGTCGTTCCAAACTCGTAAGACTTTCATTCATTTTCGGAACAAAAATGAAGATATTTTTGATGAAATTTGAGAGCTTTCTGTTCCCCCATAGACAGCTACATGACTACTTTGATGCTTCAAAAAGTTCTTAAAGTGTTCGTAAAACTAATCTATATGAATTGAGCGGTTTAGTCCAAGTTTTCTGAACAATTAAACTGATGAACAGATTTAATTTAGGCTGTTATTCACATATAACATTGATCAGCAAACATGCTCAACCAAACCTGCTTCACACGTGAGAACAAACCTCTTCCGGAAGCTCAAACGTGCTGCGTAACGCACGAGAATGAACCTCATTGGTTCTCGCACACGTCAAGCAAACATGCTTGAGCTTCCCTTTACCACAACTTGATGTGTGTTGATGAATTTTTACATGTGAATAAAAGCCTAAATTCAAACTGTTTATCATATAAAGCGATCGTGTCTCTTCAGAAAATTTGGACTAAACCCCTCAATGGATTAATTTTCTGAAGTTTATTATAAATTTCAGTTTATGTAATCTGTCATATTTAAAAGTCCGAAACTGAATAATAGATATATTTTGTATAATATGAAAATAAGCATAATTTTGTTATATTAGATGTGTATTTTTATATTATATAACTCATAATCATGAAAGTTACACTGTTAACTGTTGCATCTCATGCACTTTATACCTGTACAAACAGCCACGTACAAAACACAACTGAGGCCTATTTTTTTTTTCTTTTTACCTTGTTTATTTTATTCAAACTTCTTTCAATGGACTGTTACACAATGACTGGTGAGTATTTTTCCCTCTCCACTTCCAGTGACATGTTGTATCGATGTTCCGTTATTCCCAATGCTGTTTGAACTGAATGCCCTTCGAACTGAATATTTAAGCTCACTTCGGATTGGAATCTCCCTTAACATGGTGGAATACCCTGTGAAGTCCACTTTGTAGGGCACTTGCGGTTGAATGGAACACTTCTGGTTTGAATGATTTGTTCTTGAATCAAACTGATCCAGAGTTCTAATAGTCATTCACACCAAGAACAATAACTATATTAGCATTCACAATAGCACACAATAATGTTCTGCTTATTATAAGTGTGCTTTAAAGTCAGATGAATTCTGATTAGTTGTCAAATGTTTTTCTTGTTCACCAGCTGAAAAAAAAAAAAAAAAAATTGAGTCTGATTCCAATTATGTTGTTCATCTGTGCCGTTATCGTTATAGTTGTGCTGTGGAGTCTGCTATTCTTATAAATTTAGAATGAGTTTTAAAACTATATCTATGATCTGGACTCTGATCTGGTCAGCAGTTAACCTTTTAATGGAGTTTCTGTTTCAATTTTGGTCTGTCCATCACACAAAACTTGACTTTGACATATGTTGTGTGGATCACTTTTATGATACTTTCAAATGAATGAATTTTTATGACTAAATTAATTATTTAATTAGGTTATGTTTTTGGTTCAAGTGTTGAATGCTGGAATGCAGACTCTGTGTCTGTGTTTGTCTCTGTAGAGTGGTGGTGGGCATGTTTACTGGCTATCCATCATTATTTTGATGAGCAGGCTAATTGCACAGCCTGCTTGTTAGCGGGGGCCGGGAAACGTCCTTGAGTGGATGCATGAAGGGTTGTTGGCGGGATTACACACAACATGAAGTGGGTTTATTGTGTGTGTGTGTGTGTGTGTGTGTGTTTGAGCATTGTTTCTCTCTATCCAAGGACTTCTCAATGGGCATTTTGCCAACTGAGGGACCTCTTTTAAAGGCTGGATTTAATCAGCACACTGCATGATTCACACACGGTTGCACCTGGTTATACAGGTCAGCTCTTTAACCAGCTAGTCAGGAGCTGGAGTTTTCTTGTTTAATTAGTTAAATAGCCCATCTAAAACTTTACAATAAGGTTTCATTTGTTAACATTAGTTAAAGGATTAGTTCACTTTAAAATGAAAATTACCCCAAGATTTACTCACCCTCAAGCCATCCTAGGTGTATATGATTTTCTTCTTTCTGATGAACACAATCAGATAATGGCAGTGAACGGGGCAATGAGTGTGAAGCTAAAGAAAGTGCATCCATCCATCATAAACGTACTCCACACGGCTCCGGGGGGTTAACAAAGGCCTTCTGAACCGAAGCCATGCGTTTGTGTAAGAAAAATATCCATATTTAACAAGTTATAAAGTAAAATATCTAGCTTCCGCCAGACCGCCTTCTGTATTCAACTTACAAAGAAAGTGTAAGTTCTAAGTTGAATATGGAAGGCGGACTGGCGGAAGCTAGATATTTTAGCTAGAGGGCCTTTATTAACCACATGGAGCCGTGTGAAGTCTGTTTATTATGGATAGATGCACTTTCTTGAGCTTCAAACTCATTGCCCCTGTTCAGTGGCATTATAAAGCTTGAACGCATCAGGATATTTATTAATATAACTCCGATTGTGTTCATCAGACAGAAGAAAGTCATATACATAGGATGGATTGAGGGTGAGTAATTCTTCGGGTAATTTTCATTTTAAAGTGAACTAATCCTTTAACTACATTCGTTAACATGAACTAACAATGAACAATACTTCTACAGCATTTATTAATCTGTGTTAATGTTAAGCTTAACATTTACTCTACTGATACATTTTTAATATTAAAGGTAATGCACTGTGAACTAACATGAACATTTTTTATTTATTTTCTGTAAGAATATATTGCTCATTGTTAATGTTAATGCATTAACTAATATTAACAAATGAGGCCTTATTATAACGTGTTACCATCATATTTGATATGAGTAGCTAGCAAATGTAACAATATCTGATAAAAAGAGCTGAGGTTAGTGTGTGAAGCGATCCTGCAGACAAGAGAGAAAAAAAAATGTTCATGACCTTGCAATGCAGTTTTCCTTAATGTCCAGTGATCTCTCTGAGTAGTAATGATACAATGCTTCCTCATATTCTTTCCTTTTCCCTGCTCTCTCTCTCTCTCTCTCTCTCTCTCTCTCTCTCTCTCTCTCTCTCTAAAAGACTCAGTCAGCAGTTCGGTTCACAGTCTGGCAAATGAGCTGTCCTATTGAAATAGAAGGGAGAGTGCTCCGTGTTGCAGAAAATGCTGCCACGGCAAGCCACACCGGAGAAAGAGAGAGGGGAAATTACTTGCTTGGACAAAGAAACATGAGAATGTCCTTTCACTAAAAATGTACCAATTTAGACTCATGTTGGATAGATTACAACCTTTTTCTTTTCCCTCTCCATCTCCATCTGCACTCATTATCATCTATAGATTACCTCACTCTCCTCACCTGTGTTGAAAAAAGTCTAGAAAAGTACATTTGTTCAATTGATTTTTTTGTCCTCGGCATGCTCGTAAAATCCTCACAGGGTTTGTGGTTGGATGGCTACTTGGCTGAGCTAACAGTGGTTAGGCTTTTATAGACATTTTATGGTGTTGTATGGTTTAAATGCTATCTGTAGGTCTATTTTATATAAACAACAGAGTCCTGTCTTTCATCTTGGCCCTCCTAAAAAATTTTGATTATGTGATAAGATTATGTGATCTCTCATGTTCATTTAAAACAGCAGATACAGATATGTGAATTCTGCATGTATCATTAATTGTTAAACCCAAAAGTTTATTTTTCAGTGACTCTTTGAAATACTTTGCTTTTTCTTTTCTTTTACTTCACAGAAATGGAGTTTAAAATTGTATATTAATCTCATAATTTCTTAGTATTTTAGTTATATTTGTTTATTTTAATGAGACCAACACTGGAGTTGCATAAATTCTTTGTTTGTGTAAAATCTACCAATCGTTTTCCAGTGTGATTTAAGAGGAAGAACATCTTGTGCTTCAGTAGAAGCAGAAACATCTGATTGTCTGTACAATGGGTAACATGATCAGTTTCACAAATTTGATTTTTTGATTAGTAACCTAGAAAAATTCTAAAACATTTATTTTTATTTTATTTTTATTTTTAAATGTGGTAACCATGTGCACTGCAATTCTTACTTGATGTTGAATCCTAGCAAGCCTAGGACAGCATTTTTACAATTGCATCAGATGGTCATCGTATAATACATACAACACAATTTAAAATAAAATATAAGCGATAGCACAATAAACATATTTCTTAATGTAAGATTTTTTAAATGTTTTTTTTTTTTCCCCCACCAAGGCTGAATTTATTTGATCAAAATACAGTAAAAACAGTGATACTGTGAAATATTATTCACATTTGAAATAACTGTTTTCTATTTTTAATATTTTGAAATGTAATTTAAACATTTCTTATTATAATTATGATGTCAAAATGTTCCTGGAAGGATAGTAATTCTGGAAATTTTGATTTTTGTGGGGACATTTTTTGGTCCCCATGAGAAAACAGTTTATAAATCATACTAAATGATGCTTTTTGAAAATGTTAAATTGCAGAAAGTTTTCTGTGAAGGCTGTGTTTAGGGTTAGGTTTTAGATCAAGACCGTTTCACACGGAACTTGGCAGTCGTGAGTGTGTAGTTCTTTTTCAGTGGGAGACGTGCGGAAAGCAACAAAACGTAGGTGGATTTGCTGGCGGCACGCAAGAAGTGCTTGTGCACCCAAATCCTGCCGCTTCCACAAGCACGGCTTTTCGCGGCAGCCACTACCGAAAATAAAAATATTGTATCCTTTTTTGAGTGGCAATGGCAGCCATGTGAGCTTTAGCCAATCATTGAACAGATTATTAACAACCAATCATAGAACATTTCACTGAGCTCATATCAGAGTGTTGAAAACATGCAGGCCTAATGGATTTCCCAGAGTTGTATAATGGTCCATCACAAATATCATACAGAGATATAAATAAAGCTTGTGAATGCCTGAGTTGGTTTGCCAGGTAAAAATACAAATACGTTCAAAATGTCAGTTAACTGTGTTTGACATGAAAACTATGCTAGTCATATTCCTATTAAATTATAAATAAATGCAAATGTGACCTTGTTGATTGTAACTATGGCAACATCCGCCATTAGACCACGATGTGAACACTGCCTCGACTGCACAAAACGCTTATACTATGAGTGAAAAGTGCAGCCACACGGCAGTTTCACTGCTTGCTGCGTCCCGTGTAAAACGGCATTTAGGGGATAGCATATACAGTATGTACAATAAAAATCACTGTGTGCATGGAAAGTCCCCATACAACATACAAACCCAGTGTGTGGTCCTGGTAAATATCCCCTCAAATATCCCCACAGAGACCAGTAATTTTTCACCTTGTGTGGACATTTTTTTGGTCCCGATGATGACAGAATTATGTTTTTTGAAAATTTAAAAATGCAGAAAGTTTTCTGTGAGTGTTGTGTTTAGGGGATATATTATACAGTTTGTATGGTGTATGATCATTATGTCTATGGAAAGTCCCCATAAAACATGAACACATGAAAATATGTGTTTATTTTTTCAGTATTTAAGTAAAATTGCATCAAGTGTTAGAAGGAAATTTAGAGAATTCACTGATTTTTAATTTATTTATTTTTTAATACTTGTGAAAGCCTCTCCACACACTTAAGCATATTCTCTCTTACCTAGGGTAATTAAAATTCAATTTTTCAAACTTTTTTGGTAAAGTTAACAGATGGAGTTGTCTTTGGGCTTTGCAGTTGATGAATGCAACACCTAGATTGACCCTATTGGTGGTGAATGGGCCCTGGGCCGTTCAGCCGTTGCTCTTGTTGTGTGGTCCTGCTTAAAGTCCTCATTATCGGGGCTTGTCATGGGAGAGGCGGTGTGCTGCATGAGAGAGTCTGAATCAGCCTTATTTGAATTCATAATTGTGCCTAGCTGAAGGGGAGATTTGTGAAGCAAGTCAGGGTTCATTGTTCGAGCTGTGTGAGTCCAGTGGAGGGTGCGAGGGAGCTCAAAGCTAATGTAATCTAAGCTGTTTGAGAGGGTTAATTGGGAAGGAGGAGAAAAGAGGGTGTGTGAGAATGTGACTGACCTTTTGGAATAAGTTGCAACACTGCAACCGCAGTGTCTCTGTCGACTAAATTTAAAAAGAAGACATGGCGGGTAAATTAAGTATATTTTGTGCTTTTGTCCTCATGATGATACTCACTTGTTAAGACATATACATAGCCTTTACAGAATGCTGTTTCAGCTCTCAAATTGAAAATATTAAAGGAATAGCTCATCCAAAAATTTAAACTCTGTTCTCATTTTGTTCCAAGTCTAGACATTCTTAGTGGAACACAAAAGGAGAAACTTTGAAACCAATTTAATTTGGTTTAATTTCAGTTAAGGGGCCAGTGCTGCATCATCACAAATGTTAAAGCCTTTCCTATTTAAATATTCAGAAAAGCTGCGTCTCAGACAGCACGCGAATACTGAATTAAGCTCCTTTTAGTGTTTTGTTTGTGTAGATTTATATGCACATGAGCTGCTGCTCCCCGCTCTCTTTCCAGGAGAGGGCAGAGCCTTTACAGCTTGTGCTTCGGATACTCCGGTAACAACAAAACTGGAGAATCTCACGCAGCCAAAATGTCAGAAATTGTCAGTAGCGGCCTTCAGCCTTGTATGTTCAAACCAGAGTCGGACTGATATTCACACAGACTGATATATTTCAAATGTTTATTTCTTTTAATTTTGATGATTATAACTGACAACTAAGGAAAATCATAAATTCAGTATCTCAGAAAATTAGAATATTGTGAAAAGGTTCAATATTGAAGACACCTGGTGCCACACTCTAATCAGCTAATTAACTCAAAACACCTGCAAAGGCCTTTAAATGGTCTCTCAGTCTAGTTCTGTAGGCTACACAATCATGGGGAAGACTGCTGACTTGACAGTTGTCCAAAAGACGACCATTGACACCTTGCACAAGGAGGGCAAGACACAAAAGGTCATTGCAAAAGAGGCTGGCTGTTCACAGAGCTCTGTGTCCAAGCACATTAATAGAGAGGCGAAGGGAAGGAAAAGATGTGGTAGAAAAAAGTGTACAAGCAATAGGGATAACCGCACCGTGGAGAGGATTGTGAAACAAAACCCATTCAAAAATGTGGGGGAGATTCACAAAGAGTGGACTGCAGCTGGAGTCAGTGCTTCAAGAACCACTACGCACAGACGTATGCAAGACATGGGTTTCAGCCGTCGCATTCCTTGTGTCAAGCCACTCTTGAACAACAGACAGCGTCAGAAGCGTCTCGCCTGGGCTAAAGACAAAAAGGACTGGACTGCTGCTGAGTGGTCCAAAGTTATGTTCTCTGATGAAAGTAAATTTTGCATTTTCTTTGGAAATCAGGGTCCCAGAGTCTGGAGGAAGAGAGGAGAGGCACACAATCCACATTGCTTGAGGTCCAGTGTAAAGTTTCCACAGTCAGTGATGGTTTGGGGTGCCATGTCATCTGCTGGTGTTGGTCCACTGTGTTTTCTGAGGTCCAAGGTCAACGCAGCCGTATACCAGGAAGTTTTAGAGCACTTCATGCTTCCTGCTGCTGACCAACTTTATGGAGATGCATAAATTTTCCAACAGGACTTGGCACCTGCACACAGTGCCAAAGCTACCAGTACCTGGTTTAAGGACCATGGTATCCCTGTTCTTAATTGGCCAGCAAACTCGCCTGACCTTAACCCCATAGAAAATCGATGGGGTATTGTGAAGAGGAAGATGCGATATGCCAGACCCAACAATGCAGAAGCGCTGAAGGCCACTATCGGTGCAACCTGGGCTCTTATAACACCTGAGCAGTGCCACAGACTGATCGACTCCATGCCACGCCGCATTGCTGCAGTAATTCAGGCAAAAGGTGCCCCAACTAAGTATTGAGTGCTGTACATGCTCATACTTTTCATGTTCATACTTTTCAGTTGGCCAAGATTTCTAAAAATCCTTTCTTTGTATTGGTCTTAAGTAATATTCTAATTTTCTGAGATACTGAATTTGGGATTTTCCTTAGTTGTCAGTTATAATCATCAAAATTAAAAGAAATAAACATTTGAAATATATCAGTCTGTGTGTAATGAATGAATATAATATACAAGTTTCACTTTTTGAATGGAATTAGTGAAATAAATCAACTTTTTGATGATATTCTAATTATATGACCAGCACCTGTATACCAGTAGGTGCTATAGTGAGGATATAAACATGGTGGAATATGTGCTGCTCACAGGGCGGGATCTGTGCTAATAGGGCAGATCGTCACCAGTCATTGGCAGGGCTTGTCCCTACTGTAACGTCTCAGTAGGGAGAAATCTGGAACAGCGTATTTTAAGACACTGCTTCTGATTTATGGGGATTATATTAAAAAAGAGTGGGTGGATTTTTACCATTATAGGCTGGTTGTTTACACACACTGTGGAAACACATCAGTGTTCAAACACCATGTAAAATTGAATTTTGCATAATAGGTCACCTTTAAAGTGACAGCATCCTAATAATCCTGCTTCTGTCTGCCTTTTTTATGTTAATCAAACAACAAAGGACAAAGACTCACTCATTGCTCTTGACTGAATAACAATTTGTAACTTTAAGGATTAGGATTAATCTAACTAAGGATTAATCTTTGTTTAATTTATACTGTGAAGACTATGCAGTGTTATTTTAATTTTGATTACTTCACAGTTTTTAGGGCCCGAGCACCGATGGTGTGAGGACCCTATTGTAATTTTTAATTGCTTTGGTGCAATTTTCACAAGCAACTGGTAAATTTTCAAAAACTCTTAGTACTAATATCACAACAGATCATCAAAAGTGCACTTTTTTCAAACATTTCAGCGCATTTTCAATTGTGTTAGTACAATACACAAAATCACAAAGTATCTTTTTTACTACACAAAATAAGTGTTTCATCTTTATAAATGTTTCATTCACAGTAACTGCCTTTCATAAAGCTATTACTATCAAACTTTTGATTTGCATCTCTTCTCGTTTAGTTTAATACATTTGTCTATTATTTAATCCAACTGAACTCAATGGTTAATTAATGAATCATTTGGTACAACTATAGATTTCTATAGATATTGATTCTATGGGCATAGTTTCTATAGAAATTATTTGCAGTTTCCGATATGGATAATCAAATGTAATGAATTGTAAGCAATTTATCTTAGACCACAATTTTCAACGTGTGTGTGTGGTCCTGGTAAACACTGTGTTGTGAACCAAATGTCCCAACAAGGATGGTAATACCAGTAATTTTAGACCGTGTTTGGACATTTTTTTTTTTTTTGGTCCCCATGAGGAAAACAGCTTATAAATCACATGAAATTATATTTTTATAAAATGTAAAAATGCAGACATTTTTCTGTGGTGGGTAGGTTTAGGGGTATGGTTGGTGTAGGCGAATAGAATATACAGTTTGTACAGTATAAAAACCATTACATCTATGGAGAGTCCCTGTAAACCACATATACCAACGTGTGTATGTGTGTGTGTGTGTGTGTGAGAGAGAGAGAGAGAGAGAGAGAGAGAGAGAGAGAGAGAGAGAGAGATACATATACAGATACAGAGATATTTGAAAGTTGTGAACACAGAGCAGGGCAGAGTACAAGGGAAAAGAAACAGTCAATAACTGTATAACATCAGATTGATCAGAGATGCATCAGAAGAAGGGAGATAGATGCCATCGTTTTACATTATAGTATGCCATGCGACACTGTAAACAGAGGCATTACTATGGTATAGAGACTGCCACATTATTGTAACTCACCCTTCGTCTTTAAAAGTCGACTACAGTATAGATTCAGTTATATGGTACAGTAAGATCATTTACTGTATTACAGCAAACTCTGTTCTACACAAAACCTCATGACTGTCATAATTCATTACACCTTTTGATAACACTGAATAGGTACTATTACAAACATAATGGATTTTATGTCAATTATGTAATTTAGGTAATGTAAGTGTATTTTCTAATGTGGCATCTGTAGCCTGTGTAACTATTTCAGCAATAAGGGTGATTTTAAACATGTATCTTGCATTGTTTGCTACTGAATGAACTGATTGTTAAAAGTACTAAACTGAAAGAAGATCATACTGTTGTGTTTTGGTGATTAAACCAAATGTTCGCATTACATATTACAACGATCTTGTGTTTTGAAACAGTGATTATGTAGAATGAAAATATGTACAACTAGAATGAAAGCATGAGATCAGGTTTTGAAAGAATTACTAGCTGTGTTAGAAGTGTGATCAGTTTAGAGTTTTGTACTAAGAGTTTTGAAAATGTACACTTGTGAAAATAGTACCAAAGCAAAAAAAAAAAAAAAAAAAACTGTACTAGTGAATTTTTGCTGGGATCTAAAATTTTGGTGACATAATTGTTTTTTTGTTTGTTTGTTTTTTTTTGTTTGTTTGGTCGGTAAAAATATGTATGGCTGGTAAATTTTCATAAGTCACCGGCCATTGACAGGAGTGGCAGAAAGTTAGTTTTAGGCCCTGATCATGGTGCTTTCTCATACTTTTACTTGATTTATTGTAATTGCTTGGAAAAGACCAGATAATCGTCAGAATTTCTCCTTTTGTGTTCCACGGAAGAATGAAAACCAACATGAGAAATAGCATGTTTGGAACAACATGAGGTGAGTAAAGAATTTTCATTTTGGTCAACTGTCCTTTTAAAGCCCGAACTTGTACCTTAATGACCTTCTGTTCTAAAGAATTGCATGCTTTGTAATCAGTATTTTTAATGACGCATGCAAGAAATAACTTACTGATTACTTTCCCCTATCTAGTCATTAATTGCAAAACTTTACACGTGAATATCCGTTGCACCTGCAGGTTTTGGCTTAATGTAGATGTTATAAGGTCATTGATGAGGAACAGTTTAACCTGCAGTGCAACATGCAATCGGAAGATCGGCTAATGGGTCATCTGCAGATGTTTTTTTTTTTTTTTTTTGGATTTTTTGTGTGTGTGTGTGTGTGTGTGTCGAAAGAAAAACACAAATGCAGAGCTATCTTGTGAACATATTTGTTTTTCTCCTAGGCCTGTGGGTCATCACAATTTCTCTGTTTTAATACCATGGGGTCCAGGTTTAGCTGCTGGAACACAACATAACTACACTGTTATGGAGGCAGAAAACCATTTAGTATCATACAATATTTTATGTGTGTAAATATCAAATATGTTTTTGCTGGACCAAAAACATGCGGAAATTATAGACGTCTTTGATTTATACACATATTGATGGACAGTTTTTATTGCCTTGCCAGACATGTTTCTTCTATTATTTTATGATTAGATCATGATTATGAGTGCTTTGACACTATATAAAAAAAAGTAAAGGAATAGGGTTACTATAGCCTACATTTCACTTAAACCTTAATCTGAACTCAAACACATACTCTTATATCCTATACCAGGGATTCCCAAACTTTTTCATCAGCTGAGCTCCCTTGACCTAAAATATTTACTTGAAGTATATTTTAAGTTAATATTTCAATAATTTAAGACATTGATGTCGGTTAATGCTTACATAATATTTTAGTAAGTGCTTTATTTTGATTGGTTTTTATTTTAAAACTATTTATTTGACATAGTTTTATGATTTCATTATTTATAAGCTTTTTATTAAGCTTTTCATCACTTTTGGCCCATACTATCTCTTAGCTCTTTTGTTTGTGGCTTTGAGTTTACCCACAAGCCATGTGCACATTCCTGTGAAGTTTCAATTAATTGTGATGAAATAATTCACTTGAACACTATCTATTTTTGCTTAGTTTTACTTGTGTTTAGCTTTTCTCTTGACCTTGGAGCTTGACGCTTGCGAGAAGAAACCCCACCAGCCCCAAAGACTTATTCCTTCAATTTAACAGCAGACTGAGGTGTTTCTCCAGCATCATCGGATCAATGAAAAGTAAATAGCCTCCACTTCTTGTTTCACAGTGCCGTATTGATCTTTCCTCAGCTTTGGCTTCCCCTGCTTCCCTGGCGTCTTATGTCTTTCAGCCCCAGGGACGATGCTGATTGCCAAAGATTGGACAAGCTAACAAGCGCATGATGAGGAACCAGTTGGTTCTTCTTGCTTTCTCTCAGTTTTCGGAGGTCTTTGGGACAGGCACACACAAAAGGGAAGCTGATCCATGGATGTATGCTGTCATTCTTATGGAGGCTGCTTTTTCTTCCTAGTTTTGACTTAGTCCATACTGACAGGGTGCTTTTGAGGATATTTTGGGGTCCAAAAATGAGTGGAATACCAGGAAATCAATGAAAGGATGTATTCTTGGATCGGAGCTGGTGGACTGAATTTTAACTCCGTTCCATTTCTAGCCAGTGAATCATTTATCAGAGTCTTACGTCTTAGAGGTGGCCTTTTGAGATCAACACACTCTGGTTTTACCGTTACATGTGGGTGAGTCTTAACGTTTTCTTCAGTTCCATCTTATGCCATATATGATGAGCGAATGGTGAGAGGCACAGAGAGGGAGGGAGAATTCAAACACTCAGCACACCCTCTAGTCTAAAACAAGTAGACTGGAACTGAAAGTTAAGGGGAATTTTCCCACAAAAATAAAATAAATAATAATAAATCACTCAAATCACTGAGCTCATATGAATTTATGAAAGAATCACTTGCACTATCATTTAAAAGCTTGGGCTAAGTGATTTTTTTTAAAAGAAGTTATTAGTTATATTTAGCAAGGATACATTAAATTCATCAGAAGTAACAATAAGGACTTTTACATTGTTATAAAAGAGTTTAAATAAATGCCATTCTTTTGAACATTCTAATCATCAAAGAATCCAGAAAAAAAAAGAAATGTTTCATGGTTTTCACACAAAAAAAGCACAACTGTTTTCAGCATTGTTAATAATAAGACATGTTTCTTAAATCAGCATATTAGAATTATTTCTGAATGATCATGTGACACTGAAGACGTAATGGCTGCTGAAAATTCAGCTTTGCCATCAAAAGAGTAAATTACAATTCAAATATATTAAAATAGAAAACAGTTGTTTTAAGTTGTAATAGTATTTCATATTATTGCTGTTTTTACTGTGTTTTTAAACCAAATAAAAGCAGCATAAGAGACTTCTTTCAAAGTCATTCAAATTAAAAATTAAAAACGTATCGACCCCAAACAGAAGTCTATGTAACTGCATGAAAGCTTAGGGGGAAAAAGCTTGTGTCCAAACATCTTTTATTTAATGATCCATGCTTTCATAAATCTATTGAAGTCACTTTTTTTGTATCCATCTATAGATTTACATTGAATTTGTTAACAAAATATTTCAGTTACTCTTGACAGAAAATGTGTGTAATATATATTATAAAACAGTATTCCACCTCTGTGTGAATTAGCATTTTTGTTCTTCTTTGCATTTCATATTTCAGGGTTTCACTGGCAGATGACAGTTGTAAGTAGCCCTATTAGATAACCCTCAGGGTGCCCTTAGTCTTGATTTGAGTACAATTAATTTTCTATTATAGAGTGCTAAAGATGTTCGGCGCTGCTCTGGCTCACCTACAATATTGAGTAGCCAGCCAATTGTGGACTTGGTCAGGCCTTGTAGTGGGGTTTGGAGCTTCCCTCAGGGATCTCATTTATTATTTGCAGATATTGATTTGACAGAAAGGGCAAGGCAAACTACTCTGGTGTTGACTTAGACCTGGCCCCTGGCTGTTAACATGCTCTCAGCTGACCAATGCTGAGACTGTGATGTTTGCGGTTTGATCCATGGCTCTTATGAGGCGAATATGTTCAACTGTACAGAACGCCACCCATTATACAGTATGTAGGATGAATTGGTCATGCTGTTTTTCATTTTAAATTGTGGGAGTCTCTCATATAAAGTTTCTTGAGAAGAGACAGCATGGATGGTCATTAGAGCATGAACATGCTTTGGTCTTTCTGTGGAGGTAGAAGTTAAAGAAAAGAAAAACAAATAAAAGTATAGACATAGCATCTATCATGTTGTTTGTTTAGTGAGTAAATAGAGGATGGGGCAGGTTGAGGTCAGGGTGGACAGACTGGAGGTAATCTCTCCGTCTCATTGCCTGTATTGCTCCCTCCTTAGTGGGATATGTCTCTGTGGGATGCTTCTTCTGGGTCATTCTATGAAATAGGAGCTTTTTCCAATTGGAGTAAAATGATACAATTTTGTGTTGGTCAGTAGGTGACTATTTTTTAAAATATTAGCCCTGTTAGAATGATTTTGTACAGTAAACAAAATGATCATTAAAACTAAAGAGAGATTTTTAAACATTCTTTCAGACAAATCATGTCAATGAAATGCATTGTGCAATCTCAATTTATTGTTTACAATACAAAATCATGGTAATGGTTAATATTTTAAGATCATCTCCTACTGACAAACATAAAACTTGACTTGACATCATCAATGACCAGTCATTCAGGTGAAAAATGAAAATGCATGTCTGTCTGTCTGTCGATGTCACATGGTTTTGGGGTTTATTTCATGTTTATAGTTTCATGTAAATAGTCTTCATGTTTGCCTTGTTCATGGTCAGCCTGGTCTCATTGTTAATACGTAGGTATACGTAACTTTCAAAGACACAAAACGTACATTTTTGTACGTTTAGAAACGTACAATATTGACGTAATTATGGCACTAAAACGTAAAAATACTTAAGTTTTTACAACGTAAAATATTGACGAATCTTTGAAGTCATAAAGATATATGTATAATTTCCATTTTATCGTTTTGTAGATGAACGTAAGATCCCTAAACCCCACCCCGAACCTAAACCTACCCATTTTATACAGAATGTTAAAAGAATAAAACATAATGGACAGAAATGTGTAGGAAAATGACAATTTTAGTAAAAATATAACATTAAAACGATATTTTGAGCCACTAATCCTACACCTACCCCTAAACCTACCCATAACCATTTCTTAAAACTAAGAATACCAGACAAACAAGCGTAATCACAATAATTTATTTATTGCGAAAATGTCAAAAGTGGTACTAAAAGTAGTGCAAATAATGATGAGTTCCAATCACAGCCCTCTCTGGCGGTAATAGTTTTTTATAGGGTACAGAGCAGAATTTAATTTATTAATCCATTAAAATATGATGAATCCGACTTCTCTCCGTGAAGGCGCGACACTCATTTTAAATGTCAATCCACTAAAACACGGCATGTCGCAATCTGTGACGAAACAGGTGAGAACCAATGAGCGTTCGATATCAGTGCCGTAAACCATGTCGTAACGCTTCTCGAGGGTGGCGCTACTTTCAAATTTGAATCATAACGAGCACGAGCTTTGACTGTGAAGGTCGCTGCTGCTGAGAATGAAGATGAAGATTGATGGGTGAAGGGCTGAATTTAGATCTGTTCCTTATAAACATATAGATTCTAAAGATATGGAGTACAGCAAACAAATTTTAATATTAATACATGGGAATTAATATACATTCATACTTTACGTTACATGATTTACGTTTTTTTCCTGTTAATACGTAAGTATTTTTACGTTTTAGTGATATAAATATGTCATTATTGTACGTTTTTGTGTGTATGAAAACGTAAGTAAATGTACGTGTGGTAGAACCACAATTTACGTAAAAATACACACGTATTCTCATGAGATCACGTTGCCATGGTCTAGTATTGTTGCCAAGCTCTATTGGTGAGTGTTATGATTGTTTATTTAGATCATGTTTATTTGCATAAAGCTGCACATGGGAAGACATAACATAATTGTGAAAACCACAAAATAAGACAAAACCACAACTAGACGTGACAGTCGATATGAGTTATTTTTATTTCACCTTAATGATATACAGCTTATTACAATATAGTTATGTTTGCTGGAAATAAGGTTGTTATGATACCAGTATTACACATCAATACAATAGAACAAAGGTACAAATGAAATAAAGATTTAAATCAAAAGATTAACACTGCATAGTCTTTACTGTATAAATTAAACTACTTCAAAGCTAAATGTATATTTTCTTTTGTTGTTTAAGGACACTGACAGTATTAGGTATATTGCTGAAGACTCATTTTTGCATAACATTGTGTGAGAGCATTAAGCAGTTTTAGTACTCATTACTAGAATTTAGTACTCATGCAGCGATAAATGGCTCTCTGTTTCTCGCTTTCAGTGTGTAAACACAAAAAAAAAAACGCTGTAAAAGGGCAAGGCTTTTGTGATGACGCAGAATTGCAATGTCACATAAGCGTAACTGCGATAGAGACAATAATTAAAAATTTCTACCGGTATATTTTGTCTATTGGTATATCACTCACCCCTCTTCACAATTTCATATATTGCAATCTAAGCATTTTATCTTAGTTCATCATCCATTGTTTCCTTTCTTAGCGTACTCTTGAAGACTTAATAGTCTGTCAGATTTCGATTCTTATAATCATTTCCCCTGTCAAGAGCAGGAGGAGAAACGTATTTTGTGTGTGTGTGTGTGTGTATACGTGTATTGAGGGGCAGCCAGTGTGCTTCTCGACCTCATGAATCCTTAGCCCCGAGTTCTGGGACCAATAAGCACCTTCCCACAGGCCCGCTCTGAGCCTTGGCTCAACCACAGCTTCTGTTAGAGCAATCCGACCCTAATTGGCATTTAATGTGATGTCTGGGCCTGGGGTGAAGGAGCGCTGGAGGAAGGAGAGTACCCAAACAAGCGCTCAGGTTGAAACATTCATGATCCATGACATTCAGGACCTGGAATGGTACTTGAGGTCTCAGAGTTGAATGAGACTCTTGTGTAAAAAAATCTATTTGTAGATTGTGTTGCTATTGCAACAAATTATACAGGATTTTAAGGCATGTTTTCTTTCAGCATAGAATTAGCAAAAGGACATGGCACTTTTTGTTGTTACTTTGTCTATTTTACATTTGTTTGTTTTATTCCTTTCTAGTGGTCAGTCGATATTGATTTTTAAGGCAATGGTTATACATTATTATAATAATTAATTAAAATAATAGTTATTAAAAAAAATCGAATAATCTAACATATTGGATAGTTATAAATGCCAAATATCAGACAATATATCGGCCTTGGCGACCACTGACTCTTTTATATTAGTGAACTTTGTTATTCTATTAAATGAATGGTAACAATTTTCCCATCCAACAGAATTTCCACTAATTTGGTGCACATATAATTTTCCTTTGTTCTGCCCTCCATTATCTTCATTTTACTGTCAGACTCAGGATCTTTCGTAATACAGAGGATGAGGGTCAGTGAGAGAGTGGGAGATGAGGGAATGCTGTGGATTTTCCACTTGCAGACTGCTACCACTTGCTGTATAGTTGAGCAGTTGTCCACATATTGCTTGCTTGTTTTGTTTTTCTTTATTCTTTCTTTACTTTACATGCTTTTTTTCAGACTCAGCCTTCAAATAGTACCCCTTGGCATCATGAAATTCATTCAATAAGTTTTTTTAATAGCTGCTAATCATCAAAGAATCTATCTATCGATTGATCAATCAATTGGTTGATCTATTGATCGATCAATCCATCTTTCTATCTATCTATCTATCCATCAATCGTCTGTCTGATCAAAATAACCTATGAATTTAAAACTCTTCTCTATCGCATGATGATTTTTTTTTTCAATAGTCTTTCACACATTTTATTTATTTATTTAGTGAGTATCATTTCAGATCTTTAATCCAAATTTTACATTTCCACACTTATGTCTTTGTCTGTACATTCTGTTTTAAGGCAGAAAAAGAAAACATATAATAATAATTAATAATAATCCTGAAATGAACAGCTATATTCCCAGATTGGCTTGGATTCTGTGTTTAGGCTCCTAATTACAACACCTTTTCTGTTGCTCTGTTGCTCCACATTTGCTCTGTGAAAAACATTTTTGTTCTCAGCCTTTTTATAAAAAGTGCTGACATATCTTCACCAATATAGAAACCCCACACATACAAACACACAGGAGTGCACACTTTTGGCATGCAAAATAATTCTGCCTCTCAGTTTTGTCTGACTTTGTTGCCAAAACTGCTCGATACACTTTAAAAAGGCTGAAACTGTACACCAAAATAGTGTTCAAATTGACATTTGGCTCATCACATCAATATAACACCTACTGTCTGAGCTTCCCATAACTTTCCTTTCAGCAAAATACAAATCACACACCGTACCACACACGGCTCTGGCAATTCGATATACCTCACAAATAAGATTATTTTGGTGTTTTAGGCCACATACCCGTCAAGTGTCAGCCAGCCACCATAACATTTGCTCATTCTCATCAACGCCGAAGCCAAACTGTTGTGCCCGTTAGCACCAATGCATGCATGGAAATGTCTCATTTCAACTTTCACGCTAGTTTTGAAAAGGAAAACAAATCAGGATGCATTAGCACATTTGATGGAGGATGTGTGTAACTGCAATGACAACTGCCTGGACGCCGAGCGCCGGTTACCAGCAGTTCGCATTAAGTTACGCAAACACTAATTGGAGAGTACCTGGCTCCACTTCACTGACTGTTTTCCGTTTTTGGCAGCGTCTCAACAGCGAGCTCACTGCCGTTTCACTTGATTAGCCCCAAATGGGAAAAAAAGCTGCCTGATTTTGAAAATGTCAGAAAAAGAGAGAAACCTTCAACTCAAACATGCGTAGGGCCTGTTGGCACGGTACTTGCTTTTGATTTCCGGATGTCCCTGAAAATTGATTTTCAGCTGTGATTGCGTACATTGAGGCTAATCAAAGGTTTTGAATAATTGCTCCGGTATGATCTTCCAACATGAATTTGCAGTGTAGAGCATATCGGCTTTTGCCAGAAACATTTGCTAGGATGACCTCACAACATACCTTTCAAATGATTCCCAGTTGTGTCTATGATGCTGTATTTTCTTCTGATTAGCTCCTAAATGAGCATGCATGCTTCTCTTAGTCCGCAAGGAATGTTGAGTTTGGTACAAAGTGCGTACTTCTGTACTTCTTCATGTGGTCAGGTTTTGTGTGTGCTTAACACATCTTTACTTTACACCTTCACACCGCATTTGTCTCACTTCTCGCCCTTGCGAACGGGAGCCGAACATCAAGACCCGCTGCTTTACGCTGTAACAGTGTAATAAAACGAGTGCACCATTACCGCCACGGCTCTTCCTACTCCATTTGGCAGGAGGGAGAAAATAATAAATTGGTATGAATTACAGTGCATCTACTTATCCCTCAGAGTCAAATTGTTCAGTAATGCTCATAACAACCAGAAGAAGCTCTTTAGTGGTAATGCATGACTGCTTTGTCTGAGGAAGACATCTCCTCCTGAGCTTCGCCTTTGTGCACCGGTGAAATGTGGTCTTTCGTTTAGCGGTGTAATGCATTACGCTGTTTGTGGAGGAAGAAGCAGATTGATTGGGGAGGGATGGGAGATTAATAACACGCACCTTTTGGTTATGACACCCATTGTTTCATAGATGCCCTGTAGAAGTGTGCTCCAAAAAATGCATCATTGTGTAAAATATTGAGCCTGCAGCTTTTCATTACTCTCAGCACTGCAGACGGATACAGCTAAAGAGTAATAAACTGTTTTTCCCCTGTTTTATGATTGAAAATACTATAGTGGGGAGAAAATGGCATGTCAAATAATAAAAAAAACAACTGTCTTGTTTGGAGGTGCGGGTGACATGGAGGTTGTGTCGCTTAATAAAAGTGTCAGGTGCCAGACTGAGCTAAGGAGTCTTTCGTTCTGACAGCTAACGCAGAAAAATGAGCGACCCATGGCCACGTTCACTGCAGGGAAGCCCGGTAGGCTGTAACCTTGAGAGGAGGAAGCCCACCACCCCCTTAATGCCACTAGTTTGCAGTGTGTGTTTGGTTTGTGTTTTTCCATGAATTAATCTTTTTTGTATAGATGCTACCAAGAGAGCATTTGGACTTGTGTAAAGAGCTGGTGAAGACTGTTTGCCGTTTGATACAACAAACCTTGACATTCATTAACTGGTCTATATGACAGGGTATCCGCAGGGCATTAACATGGCAGGGCTCGACACCAATGCTTGTCAATTAGTCCGGGATAAGTGTATTTTTTGAAGGGGCAAGTGAAAGAGAACAGGACCTGATTAAAACGTCAATACCAAAAAACAAAAAACAAAAAAAAAAAACGCGAGAATGACTGATTTTATTACATTTAGTTTAAGTGGCAATAGGCTGTATAATGTAGTGACGATAACAAGGTTGCGCTGTTGAGGCTCGCGCACCATCTCGAGGAGAAATGGAAACATGAGCGAAGCACACACAAAAAAGTTTTTATAACTTGATACAGGTAAGCAAAATCACACGACCAAGAATGTTGTTTTCTTAAATAGGCTACCGTCACGATTAAAAACGTGACACTGATTTCATGCAACTGTTCAGTTAACAAATAGTTCATATTAAGTCACTTACATTTTAGAAGGAACATTGACTGTTTTAGCAGCAAAAATAGTTTCAAACAAAGATCACAGCAGAACCATAGGGCAACACTCAGCCTTGTTTTCATTACTGAATGATTCAGCATTTTGAATGAATCGGTTGAGGCAAAGATTAAATGACCCATTCATAAACAACTGCCTCATTCTTGAATGAATCAGCCATTGGAATGAATCGTTTAAATGAATGACTCACTTATTAAGACGGTTAATTGACACCACCTACTGGTGGTTTAGTGTAATTTTTAAAATGATCATTTCCCCCCCAACATTTCTTACAATCCCATAACATTATTTAATGCAGTTGTAATTTTTTTTTTATTGTAAATTTGTAAATTATTTAATTTGATTGGTAACAGCCCTTAGTGTCTTATTCTAATTAAATTTATTGATCGAATTTAAGAATTTAAAATGAAAGATGAATCATACATTTTACATGAATCGTACAAGTGAATGAAAAGGCTTAATGTCGAGCCCTGTATGTAGTCTTAATGGGCCGCGTTTCAGTCACCATCTCATATTGTCTAACAACAAAAACAGAAAAATATATAGATGAAACAATTTTATTGGGAATTTGGCTGTTTTAAAATATATTATGTGAGCAAAAAGGGTAGCAACCAGAGAAGCAAACAAATGTAAAGGGCTGACACTTGGCAGAATGCGAATGCAACAATGACACGATGAATATTCTAATTGCCTTATGAAGTCATCTATTGACATTTACCGACATATATATATATATGGCATTAAAAATTAAAAAATTGGCATTAAAAAGGCTTTAAAAAGCATTAAATTAGATTTGATGAAACCTGTAGAAACCCTGTATGAGGTCGGTTAAGACGTGCACAATGTAGTAGCAGAAGCATCATGTCCATTCACACTTTTTTTTTTTTGGTGCAACTTTTGTAACACTTTGTACTGATGGTCCATTTTAGACGTTCTACTAACTATAAGTAACTTTACAACCACATGTCAACTTATTCTGTTTACCCGGATCCTAACACCGAGCCCTAACCTAACAGTCTACTAACAAACTAATACAGTCTACTAATACTCTAATGAGAGTTAGTTGACTGTGTAGTTGCAAAGTTACTTATAGTTAGTAGAATGTCTAAAGTGTAACCCAAGGTTATGAATGCAGATGGCAGATTGATGATTTTGTAGGTAAGAAACGTATATTTGATCAGTCCAGTAATGCTGCACCCTCTAGATTTTTTTTTTTTTTTTTTTCCTCTTTAATTTTGAAAAGGCCACTAACAGGAAAGGACTGAGAGGCAGTTTTAGAGAAGGAAGAGTTTTGGCTTAAACGATTCTGGCTGCTTCCTCCTTTGCCCCCTACTGAGCCTACTTGGACTCGAGGAGGAAACGGGATCATCCTTGACTTCCTCTTCTAGGCTTATATAACACATCACACTGAGTTTTGCTTCAGGCTGTTTTATGTCCCGTGAATTTACTTGCCATGATATTCATAGCATGTTGACACAGTGAGGAGGGGAAGAATGGAGAAAGGAATGTAGGGAATATGAGAATGGGATGTTGTGATAATGTGGTAGTAATGCACGCAGTACACTTTTTGCCACCATGTACGCTACCTTTCAGAAGTTAGGAGTTTCTTCTTAGTTTTCTATAGAAGATAATGCTTTTATTCAGCAGAGATACATTAAGTTGATCGAAGTGACAAAGCCATTTATACTGTTACAATAATTTATATTTCAAATAAATACTGTTCATTTGAAGTGTCATGGTTTCCACAAAATTGTCAAGCAGCACAAATGTTTCTTGAGCACCAAATCAACATATTAGAATGATTTCTGTAGGATCATGTGACACTGGAAGACTGGAGTAATGATCCTGAAAATTCAGCTTTAACATCAGAGGAATAAATTGTATTTTAAATTATATTGAAATGGAAAACAGTTATTTTAAATTGTAATATTTTATCACAGTATTTTTGATTGATTGATTGATTCATAAAATAAATGCAGCCTTGGTGAGCATAACATGAATTATTTCAAAAACATAAAAAATTCTTACCGATGCCATGCTTTTGAACAGGGGTGTATAATGAAACAAAAATGACATTATACAGAATTATATCTGACCGAAGTTGGTGCAGGGTTTGAAAAAATTCAAATTGTATTGTTCCTGAATCAGTTGTTGTCTAGACTGTAAAAATGAGATAAAAAAGAATAACAAAATGTTTTATGTTGTTCCAGAAAATCAATTAACCCTAATTAAAATGTTGGACAATATACTTTATTCAAGGGCAAAAGTAAATTAACAATAATGAGATTCAATACAATTAAAACTGAATTTGGAATGCATTCAACGAACAAGACTTTTCTGACACAACAGAGTTGATAATAATGTCATAATTATTTATAATAATTAGTCAAAAGCAAAACAGCTTAATCAGTTTTTATGTTAGTTTTCACATTTTTTTTAAACGTCTCTCCTGTCTGTAACCTCCACAATTTATCTGCAGGGCCAGCTTTGTTCTTGTTATTTAATTTGCTGCTGTTTTATTTCATTTATTTCTTGTGTTGCACAAATTGCTTTTTGACCTTGCCCGTTATAAAGCGTAAGTGAATTGAAAAGCCATTGATACACAGACATTTGCGCATGGACTGTACTCGGGCATTAATCTTTCCACCTGCAATGTGGGACCCTGTTCCAAGATGGTCAGATATATTTATTTATTTCTTTGTGCCCTGTATTATTTTCATTATCTTAAGAGGGCACAGAAAAGCTCATTGATGCAGCCGTCTGCAGTGGCGGAGCACACACTCGCTCAGACTCACACATACACACACTCTTGCAGGGCATCTAAAAGTGCCTCTCTTGCATTCTGCCCTGACAGTGATAGAGTGAGTCTGGGCCTTTTGTTATATTTCTTGTATTTGTAAATGCTGTGTCCTATGTTCTAGCCTAAGACCAATTTAAGTGGTCTAACAGCTGTTGCCCATCTGATCCATTGTCTTTAAATATGTGACTAACAGATCCCCCTTGGTCGTATTGAATGGTACCACACTTTTCAGATCATCTGCTTGTATAGTTATGATTCTTTGAAGAAAGTATTAAGTGCAGTGGTTCTGACCCACCTTAATAAGATAAGATCCCCAAAATAAAATAAAATAATAAAATTAAAATTAAATAAAACAAGAATCAAAGACAACTAACAGTTAAACAATCAATAAAATATTTTGTCTTATTTTAAAGGAAATATATCTAAACATCTTTAAAACAAGATTTACGATTTTTAGGATTTTTGAGAAGAAAAATATACATTTCAGTATTTTCAGTATTCAGTCTTTTTTCCCCCCAAAGAATATACAGTGGGTACGGAAAGTATTCAGACCCCCTTAAATTTTTCACTCTTTGTTATATTGCAGCCATTTGCTAAAATCATTTAAGTTATTTATTTATTTTTTTTCCTCATTAATGTACACACAGCACCCCACATTGACAGAAAAACACAGAATTGTTGACATTTTTGCAGATTTATTAAAAAAGAAAAACTGAAATATCACATGGTCCTAAGTATTCAGACCCTTTGCTCAGTATTTAGTAGAAGCACCCTTTTGATCTAATACAGCCATGAGTCTTTTTGGGAAAGATGCATCAAGTTTTTCACACCTGGATTTGGGGATCCTCTGCCATTCCTCCTTGCAGATCCTCTCCAGTTCTGTCAGGTTGGATGGTAAACGTTGGTGGACAGCCATTTTTAGGTCTCTCCAGAGATGCTCAATTGGGTTTAAGTCAGGACTCTGGCTGGGCCATTCAAGAACAGTCACGGAGTTGTTGTGAAGCCACTCCTTCGTTATTTTAGCTGTGTGCTTAGGGTCATTGTCTTGTTGGAAGGTAAACCTTCGGCCCAGTCTGAGGTCCTGAGCACTCTGGAGAAGGTTTTCGTCCAGGATATCCCTGTACTTGGCCGCATTCATCTTTCCCTCGATTGCAACCAGTCGTCCTGTCCCTGCAGCTGAAAAACACCCCCACAGCATGATGCTGCCACCACCATGCTTCACTGTTGGGACTGTATTGGACAGGTGATGAGCAGTGCCTGGTTTTCTCCACACATACTGCTTAGAATTAAGGCCAAAAAGTTCTATCTTGGTCTCATCAGACCAGAGAATCTTATTTCTCACCATCTTGGAGTCCTCCATGCGGGCTTTCATGTGTCTTGCACTGAGGAGAGGCTTCCATCGGGCCACTCTGCCATAAAGCCCCGACTGGTGGTGGGCTGCAGTGATGGTTGACTTTCTACAACTTTCTCCCATCTCCTGACTGCATCTCTGGAGCTCAGCCACAGTGATCTTTGGGTTCTTCTTTACCTCTCTCACCAAGGCTCTTCTCCCCCGATAGCTCAGTTTGGCCGGACGGCCAGCTCTAGGAAGGGTTCTGGTCGTCCCAAACGTCTTCCATTTAAGGATTATGGAGGCCACTGTGCTCTTAGGAACCTTAAGTGCAGCAGAAATTTTTTTGTAACCTTGGCCAGATCTGTGCCTTGCCACAATTCTGTCTCTGAGCTCTTCAGGCAGTTCCTTTGACCTCATGATTCTCATTTGCTCTGACATGCACTGTGAGCTGTAAGGTCTTATATAAACAGGTGTGTGGCTTTCCTAATCAAGTCCAATCAGTATAATCAAACACAGCTGGACTCAAATGAAGGTGTAGAACCATCTCAAGGATGATCAGAAGAAATGGACAGCACCTGAGTTAAATATATGAGTGTCACAGCAAAGGGTCTGAATACTTAGGACCATGTGATATTTCAGTTTTTCTTTTTTAATAAATCTGCAAAAATGTCAACAATTCTGTTTTTTTCTGTCAATATGGGGTGCCGTGTGTACATTAATGAGGAAAAAAATGAACTTAAATGATTTTAGCAAATGGCTGCAATATAACAAAGAGTGAAAAATTTAAGGGGGTCTGAATACTTTCCGTACCCACTGTATATTGGAATATATATTGGAATATAATGTAAAATAATATGTTTTAAAATAATTTTATTGTCCTCATTGGCAACTAATTGTATATAAATATTATTTTATTATTACTATAAAATATCTAGCTTCTGCCAGACGGCCTTCTGTATTCAAGTTACGTGTAAACTGACGTCGTGTCAGTTACACTATTTCCAGAAGTTGAATAGGGAAGTCGTAGCATGTAGCGTAAGCTTTTTGAACTGCAAGAGTTTTACACTTTCTTTGTACGTTGAATATGGAAGGCAGTCTGGCGGAAGCTAGATATTTTACTTCATAACTTGTTAAATATGGATTTTTTTTTATTATTTTTTTTACACAAACGCGTTGCTTCACTTCAGAAGGCCTTTATTAACCACCCGGAACCGTGTGAAGTACACATTTATGATGGATGGATGTGGATGGAAGCACTTTCTTCACCCCATACTCGTGACCCCATACTCTGCCATTATTAAGCTCGAATGCGTCAGGATATTTATTAAAATATCTCCGATTGTGTTCATCAGAAAGAAGAAAGTCATACACACCTAGGATGGCTTGAGGGTGAGTAAAGCTTGGGTTAATTTTCATTTGAAAGTGAACTAATCCTTTTAGGACTTGTATTTAAAACTAGGGAAAAGTAATAAAAATGCATTTTGTTGTTTATATGGATTCAGGTTATATTATTTATTATATCATATGGTTACATTTAAGGTCATATTATATGGTTGCATTTTACTTTGCTATTTCACTGGACTGGATGAGCGATAGAGTTGGCATCACCTATGGGATCCTCCATTGATTGAGTGTATCAATGTCGCCTTTAGTGTTGTAAAAGGGCACAGATCACACAGCATGTGTCACATCCTGTTTCAGTGTTGTCGTCCTGTAGATGTATACCTTTATGTTGCAGAGATGACACCTCTTAGTCTTAGTCTCATTTGGAGAATCGCTCTTCTCCAATTTGGTCTGAGACAGTAATTTCTATAATGACCCCATGAAACATCCTCCCAGCAGATAGGGTGACACTCAACCCATCTACACCTTCTCTTCCCTAATTCCCCTGCTCTCTCCCTTATGGCAGTAAGAGTCCAGTTGCTGTAAAATGGTATGGATAATGGCCTTTGGAGAAGAGGAATGGCTCAGTGGGCCAGCGATGGGAAATAGTGGTGTTCCCACCTCCAGGTCACTCAGTGTATTCAGGCATGGTCAGACACTGATCAGAAATCATTTTCATCTAATGGCCATTTGGAAACTAGGAGAAAAGACTGAGTGTTCTGGCTGTGTGTTTACAAGATCCCTACAAAAATATAGTGTGAACTACTGCTGATGGCGAATTTTTCAGATTTTTTAGTACTGTATCTTTATGATACAGCCTGTATCTGCTGTTTTATCAGAAATCTGTCAAATTTATTTATGTATTAGGTGTGTACTGTATGTGCTATATTATACTATGCTCTTAAGTTTTGATTTTGTTTTTGGGGTCAAAAAGAATAGGCTTGAATGTTCAAAGAACACATTATTTTTCACATATTTTACATTATTGCAGCACCTCTCTTCCCAGTCTGTCAGTAACGCTCTGTTTAGTTCCGGTTTCTATGAAGCCCCTCCTTCCAAAAAGCGCAATGTGCTCTGATTGGTCGGCTGGACCAGTGTGTTGTCATTGGTCAGCCGCTTTAAAGGATTAGTTCACTTTAAAATAAAAATTACCCCAAGCTTTACTCACCCTCAAGCCATCCTTTGTGATCCATGACTTTCTTCTGTCTGATGAACACAATCAGAGTTATATTAATAAATATCCTGATGCATCCAAGCTTTATAATGGCAGTGAATGGGACCAACGAGTATGAAGTTCAAGAAAGTGCATCCATCCATCATAAACGTACTCCACACGGCTTTGGGGGGCCTTCTGAAGCGAAGCGATGCATTTGTGTAAGAAAAATATCCATATTCAACAAGTTATGAAGTAAAATAACTAGCTTCCACTAGACTGCCTTCCGTATACAATGCCTCTCGCAGTTCCAAACGCTTATGCTACACTACTAACACAACTCAACCAGGCCTCATCCCATTTAATGTGTATACCTTGGGTGGGAATTATTTAAATGAGGGATATTGTGACATGTATGTTCCCAGAAAGAAACTTAAGACTACAATTGAGGCGTTTAACAGTGCTTACTAATATACAGAATAACTCCCTTTGGAGTGGACTTGATTTCTTTGTAACTTTGCAGACATTTTTAATGCTCAAACAGCAACAGTACACACTAAAGAAAGTTAAAATCAAGTTTAAAATAAAGACCACATTATTTTTGTATGTTAAATAATGCAAGCTGTCCTAGTATATGTATAGCTGTCCTTTCACTCGCCCATGCTGATAAAAAAGCCCCTTTTAGATTCTGACCTCTGTGTGTCAGCTGTGAATTTGTATGCCTGCCTTTGTATACGCTCTCAAGAGCAGCTTTCAGATCACAGCATGTCCCCGTCCACTTACGCCGTCAAAATGCACGGTTTACCTTCTGTGTAGTGTGTGACATGTTTTTCAATCATACGTTGTAGCCATGCAGCTGCTATGAACGTCCGTCACTGTTAAACTGTGTTGTTTCATTCTAGCTTCGGAGCAGATCCATGGCATGTCAACACGTTTCCACCATGCTAATGCATTGAGCTTCAAGTGGCTTAAAAAGCTGTTGACCAGATAGAATCCTGGCAATGGGATTTTAGCTTGGGCTGTCATATCACATTCAACACACTGGAAAGGTTTGTGTTGCTTCCAAATGCTGTTTTTCTCAGTGTCAGGTCTGATTCGATACATTGCCCTCACAGTGGCTTTGACGAATCGTGCCAAACTGAGAGCGTCACCAACAATCTCGCAGTGACTCTCTAAACATCTTGCTGGTTTGAAATGTTGAGAAAGTCAGGACAGTTTGGTCTTGCATGGAGTTATTGTTCTTGTTTTTGAGTACTGATAATCAATCGAACATGTCTTTGTGTCAATGCAAAACATAAGAAAAATTCTTGGCATATGTTTTAAACTTGTTGACTGCACAAATGTGTACTAGTTTGTGATTAATTGTTCTGTTCACTTAATCTAGAGATATAAATAATATCTGAAATAATTTGGTTCATTTGTAGTTTTTTTTTTTTTCCCTCTCTCAATAACACATTATTGTCTCCAGAGCCTAAATAGGATAAAATTGGAGCTGCTTTCCTGATTAAGAATGTCTTTTATCAGAATCTGCTTCATAGCGTGTTTTTGAAAGAGGAAGACGAAGAATAAGACAGACTGAGGGAGAGGAAGAACAACAGTAGAGTGGGATTAGAATCAAGGGACTGCTTCGCCAGCAGGGTGGTGTGAGGTGAAAATAAGGGAAGGAGAATTTCATTTGCATACCCAGCATGCCACCCGGACCTTTCCGGAGATCTGCGTGTATCCACCACCGAGCTTGGCAAGTATGTGCTCATTTTACAGGGCTGGGTTTATGAAGCGGGTGGAGGGGGTGGCGTGGGTACGCTTTGTGGAGGGAGTATGTGGGGCAAGAGGGTGGTGTCAGACCCCATTTACATGTTTGCGCTGTGCCAGAGGTGCTGTGTAAAAAGAGATTGCAATCCTTGACACGACACGC
This sequence comes from Ctenopharyngodon idella, assembly GCF_019924925.1. Taxonomy (NCBI): domain Eukaryota; kingdom Metazoa; phylum Chordata; class Actinopteri; order Cypriniformes; family Xenocyprididae; genus Ctenopharyngodon; species Ctenopharyngodon idella. The sequence continues at coordinate 16,303,692 of NC_067224.1, read as the reverse complement.
ACCCTCAGGAATTAGCCCAATTCACAAGCCAGACAAGATGGCTGCTTTGCCGAGCAAGGTCTTGCAGGGTAATTTTCACTGAACAAACAAGCGATCTCATTATCCTCCTGCACCTGAGATGTCCAAGCTCCCCCGCCTCCTTCCCAGCCCTCGTTCGTTCACTCTTCCATCCATCCCCCTCTTTCGCCGTCCTTCGCCCGGTCTAGGCTTTATTAGAGCGCATCTTTTCCATTGGCTGCGCTTGCCCTGTTGTCAGGGTCAAGTCAAGGGCACGCAGCCTAGATTGGAATCATTTGTCACATGGTGCAGCAGCAGAGCTGATATCAGCACAGCGGCCGAGGGATGTTGCACCCACTCTTGTTTGCACCTCTGACATTAGGAGCCTCCAGACCTCACAGATGGGCATTCCGGTGGCCGAGCTGGCCAGGTAACGGTCGAGCCCTCATCCTCGAACACAATAGCATATCATCAGGTACTGAGAAGAAAGCATCGGCAGTGCCGTCAGCATATATTCCGAAGTGTTGGGAGCCCGTTTCGGCCTCGCTTTGACAATGGTAAAATTGCCTACGGAGCAACCACAGTAATCGCAGTGCTTTTCACAGCTAAAAGCAGCACAACCAAATAACGAGAAAGTGACAATTCTGTTTCTTAACTGGTGTAACGGTGTAATGTGTCGCAATTTAGTTGAGAGCATGTTTTTATTTTTTTTCTATCTTTTTCTCTGTGCTCTTTTTCCCCCTGTGGTCAGCAGGAGCTTGCATGAACAATGGGAGGTGCTGAGAAAGCATGTGGAAAATGACTTTAATACACCATATAGAATGGCTTATTGCTTTGGTCAATAGGCTGGAGGGAGGATGGCACATGAGGCCGCATGGGAAGGTTAGAGCTGTCAGTACATTACATGACTGATACGAGCCGAGCTTATGAGCTCCCTAACGGAACGACCTCGCCAGGCAGAGTCATAAAGGTTACGTGCGACACAAATCTGGCTATTAAAGGGAAGATTAGACCGCTGATGTACACAGGAATAAATACAGGAATTTTGTAGTATTGCTGTACAGATGAGAGATATTGCAACACGAGTAGAAAATAAACTAAATTAAAAGAAAACCACTGACAAAGGCAGAATTTCAGCCCAGGGTCATTAGAACAACATACCTGTGTCAACATTTTTGCAAAACGCAAAATATGTTGCGTCGTGCACGTTTCGTGACAGTTTCAAAGTGAAATGAGTTGCGCTAATAGCGTGTTTAGTTTTTTTCCTGGAACAGATGAATGTGAATATGGCAATGTTTTATTACATTGGAGTTTGTATATATCACTGCAGTTCTGAATTGAAATGTCCGGTGAGTGGCGCTAAAAGCTTAATGCTCCAACACGTTTTAAAATAACGTACACCTACACTAAACCCTAAACCTACACGATAGTGTTAAAGGATTAGTTCACTTTCAAATGAAAATTACTCAAAGCTTTACTCACCCTCAAGCCATCCTAGGTGTATATGACTTTCTTCTTTCTGACGAACACAATCGTAGAAATATTAATAAATATCTTGACGCATCTGAGCTTTATAATGGCAGAATGCGTTACCAAACGAGTATGAGCTGAAGAAAGTGTCTCCATCCACATCCATCCATCATAAATATATTCCACACGGCTCCAGAGGGTTAATAAAGGCCTTCTGAAGTGAAGCGATGCGTTTGTGTAAAAAAAAAAAAAAAAAAAAATCTATATTTAACAAGTTAAGTAGTAAAATATCTAGCTTCCGCCAGACTGCCTTCCGTATTCAAATTACGGAAAAAATGGAACTGGGGTTGCATCAATTCCGTAAGTTGAATAGGGAAGGCATAAGACGTACAGCGTACGCTTTTTAAAGAATACGGAAGGCGGTCTGGCGGAAGCTAGATATTTTACTTCATAACCGGTAAGTTTTAGTAATAAAATTTTCGATAATTGAACTCAGTATGCTGTCAATTGTCATGTTAACTTTTGATAAACCAGTCGTAGTAAAGTTCTCACTGAGTCATTTTTAAAATTTGAATCGGTTATTAAATTGATAAAGGTGAATGAATTCAATTAATTAGCCAATAATGGAAGGCATGGGATTTGGGGGGGAAAAAATAAACTGAATTTGGAAAAAAATAAAACTACAAATTACAACAGTGCTTCCCACAGGTTTGAAATATACTTGCGGTGGTAGCTGGGTGAAAAATCCTCCTATACCCACGGCACAAAAATGGTCTACTACATGTGACAAACAACAAATAATGTGTGATTTTTAACAGTATTTTTATTTATTGAAATTAATTTTAATTACATAGCATACTATTACATTTAATTACATACTAATATTATGCATTATTATGCATTGTAAATTATGCAAAATTACAGCATTTAAATGGTTATCCTTTTCCTATGTTCTCCTTGCTATGTCATATAGTGTCTCTCTCAGTGAATGGGACATAGATTTTACAAGTAAAATTTATATAATGAATAATATACGGGTCAAATAATGTTCTTAGTCTTTTCTTCCTGTGGTGGAGACTACAATAATTTACAATGAATTAAATGGAAATCAAATTAAATACAATTTATTGTGTAACCAAAATACCAATAATGCCCAGAAGAAGAAGAAAAAAAAAAAAAAAAAAAACTTAGTGTGTGACTTTTAATTATAAACAAGCCCAAAATACACCAGGACTCTTATTTTGAAATGCATACACAATTGCGGGCTGATCCTTCAGATTCTTACAACCATCTAAAACATATATAAAGGCCATAAAGTACACATTGTCATAATTCATCAACTTGAGTTCATTAGCTATTGTTTGGCATACATCTGCGCTTTTCGTTGATTGAGAATCACTTTGAAGCAGTCTGAAGCGTTGTTGCGCGAGCCTGTAGAAGTGTAGAACGCTCAACAGCGCCGCCTTGTGACTTTGCAACATGCAGCGCTCTTTGTGAAATATCCACCGTGTCTCTTAGCGGCAATTAGCGGGAGTAAACAGTTCTCGCGCACAGAACGAGCAGGTATGAAACGCGTAGGGCCAGGGGAGATTTTCCACTAGTTAATCGATCGCGGATGGTTTCATTATCTTGGGCGGATACAAAAGTGTAAGAGGATAAAAATAATAAAAGCATAAATGTGTCTCCAAATATACTTGGGTGTACATAAATATACCTGGGCGACCCACCCAAGTAAAGTCTATGTGTGGGAAGCACTGTACAAGAATCAAACTTTAATTTCATATATTAAATTTAATATTTAATATAGTGTATTATTGTCAAAATGTTTTTTTTTTTTTTTTTTTTTTTTTCCCCCTGAGAATTCCAAAAGTAAACTTTGTGGCCTCTTGATTTTAAAGAAAAAAATGCAGTGCACTAACTGGATTTCTGTAAGCTCTTTTTATGCATGGATCTTACCATCTCTCTATTGTCCTGAACACAAAATATGGCAGTTCACACAGGGGTGAATCAAGTTTTTCATAGGTCACACAAAAAATGAACGCAAAGTTTGTCATGGGATTTTATTATCTTTATTTTTCTATATTATCAGTATTGGAAGTTCAAGGGGGAATTATTTTTCTATGCTGTGCCTGTATGTTCTGTTATTGCAAAACTACATTCACAATTTAGATCTACACTTCATGTCAGCTTGAACATCTCAATAATAAAAATAGGATTTCTAGCTCTTACTCATCCATTCACTAAAGACAGGTGGAAGAGACAATAATTCAGTTATACACTACCCCAAACAAGCTCCATGTTTCACACAGCCTGACTATAATTGCCTCAGACAGTGCTCTCCCAGGCCGGGTCAGCTTGCTATGCTTGTTATTACTGCCGACCTTATCAACCAACTGCGCCTGACCGGGTCAGCTGAACCCGACCGTACCGTAACCTCAGGGTCACGTTCAACAGCTGCAAAGGTCAGAGAGTCGATCGTGCTCGCCCCTCTCAGTTCAACTCCTCTAATAACGAGGAGAAGCAAGGTTGGGGACTTGGGGAGAGATCTGTATTCTCCTCATTAACCTGGGTTTATTCCTTTATCAGGTAACTGGGGAACAGAATTTTTGTGGTTCTTGAAAAGCAGTATATAAAACATATATATCCTTATATTATAGAGGAAAAAAATAGAAAATAGTTAGCAGTTTTGCATAATTGCACTGGAATACCTCTACCGTGTGAGAATTTAAATTGAACTGATTGTCTTTTCAATGCATACACCTCCCTCTTTTATAGATTGCACCATACCATTTTAAATGTAAAGTTTTTAGTTCTTATTTTTTCCAGAGAGATTTGATAACTTGTTTTAATTTACTAAGCACAGACAAAGACACTTGGGATTGGATTTTTTTCATTCTCATCAAGAATGATAACTATAAAGAGAACTATATTATTGTCCACACCAACGCATGATTACATTCTGTTTATTATGTGTGCATACCGCAGCTTTGTCGTCTGTTGCTTTAAATGCTCATGCCCTTTAAAGTCAGGGGGATTCTGATTGGCTGTCAGTGTTTTTATTGTTCATCAGCTGGAAAAAATCATTCCGAAAGTGAATCCAACAATACCGCTGCTCTTTGTCATTATACAAACGTTACACTACACTGCAAATTTACCGTTTTACACTGTAGTGTGGACTTTTCTATTCTCATAGAATCAGAAAGATTATTAAAACTTTATAGATACTGTTATAGTAGAGTTTAAAAACTACAACCGATGGACCGACGACGAGGTTCAGGCTTTATTAAGTTTATATGCAGAGGACGAAACCCAGTGGGAACTGTCCTACGTCATCTTCACGGTGCTTTATACAGCGATGGAAACACAGACAGCAACAGGTCTGGGAAAAAAAAAAAGTTCCTGGGGCAAATTCTTCCGGGTAATTTCAGTGGAAAAGCGGCTAATGAAGCTGTAGGGGCTCAGATCTTTCAAAATAAATCAGAGTTAGATGGAAATTTACAACATTTTTCTGCATGCATTGGTCATTGCAGAGCTCAGTGTTTACGTCCGAAAGGTGGCTCAGTATTGGCCAATACTCAGCCCGCGTTCAGACATAAACACTGAAGCTCTGCAACGAAAATAGCGTAGCAGTAAGACAGAGGACAGAAGAATTTGTTGAATAAAGTCGTTTTTGTTTTGTTTTTGCGCTCAAAAATTATTTTCGTCACTTTATAATATTGAGGTTGAACCACTGTAGTCACGTCAACATTTTTAACGATGTCTTTAGTACCTTTCTGAACCTCAAAAGGTGCAATGTCGTTGCTGCCTATGTGCTGGATCAGATACCCTCGGATTTCATAAAAAAATACCTTAATTTGTGTTCCGAAGACAAATGAGGTCTTACGGGTTTGGGACGACATGAGGGTGAGTACTTCATGACAGAAAGTTCTTTTTTGGGTGAACTAACCCTTTAAGCCTTCACTTTACAGTTGGCAGTGGGTAATGGATGTTGTGTGGAAATATATGGTGCGTTCAAGTCCTCCTAGGAAGTTCATATTTACAAGTTAAGAAGTTGTAATTAAAGGGATAGTTCACCAAAAATTTGATGTTTATCTGCTTACCCCCAGGGCATCCAAGATGTAGGTGACTTTGTTTCTTCAGTAGAACACAAATTATGATTTTTAACTCCAACCGTTGCGGTCTGTCAGTCGTATAATGCTTGTCAATGGGAACTCCATTTATAAGAGTCAAAAAAACATGCACAGACAAAAATCCTGCGGCTCATGACGACACATTGATGTCCTAAGACACGAAACGATCGGTTTGTGCGAGAAACCGAACTGTATTTATATCATTTTTCACCTCTAAAACACCACTATGTCCAACCGCCTTGCGCATCCTGTTGGTGAGGTCTGAAAACGCGTTCTGATGACGGAAGTGATGTCTCGCGCTTATACTTCAATGAGTCCATCACTTCCATTGTCAGAGCGCGTTCAGACCTCACCAACCGGATGCGTAAGGCAGTTGGGACATAGTGATATTTTAGAGGTAAAAAATTATATAAATACTCGTTTCGTGTTAAAAATCATCATTTGTGTTCTACTAAAGAAACAAAGTCACCTACATCTTGGATGCCCTGGGGGTAATCAGATAAACATCAAATTTTCATTTTTGGGTGAACTATCCCTTTAAGGTGCATTCAAATCACTTTGGTTGGGGTGCATCTTTTCTACAAAAAAGCAGCAACAATTCTGTTTTAACTCTGTTTCTACAGAATGATGAATACAAATAATCATGTATGTTTTTGCACTTTTAAGTTTGTATATAATTTATGAAGATGTTGTATTGTTATATATTCTATCGTAATTGTACAATGCTGTCATATTTTTGTACAAGCAACTTAACTACTTTGTTGTAAATGAAAAGAAACATCAATTAATTTCAACAAATTTACCAGCAATACAGACACTGCATCTATTGTTTCTCCCATATTTTCTTACTGAGACACCACCTTCTCGGAAACTCAGGGCTGAAAGAAAAATCAGATTTTCCCCACTCATAATTACAACATTGTGGTGGCATTCATGTGCGTTCAACTCATAAATATTATCTTTCCAACATGACTTGAATGCACCAATAGTATGAACATATTAATTATCTGTTTTAACTGCATGACCATTAACTTATGACCATTCTCACTCACTTTATTCAGATGCACTTGTTTGATTGTGTGTGTAAGTGTGGTTTTCATGCTACCTCACAAGAATTCAGGACATGAGTGTCCGCTGTCTTACCCAGGCACTTTTATGGGGCTCTCTAAGCTCTATTGATCACCAGGTGTTTCTTCCCTCATTCTTTCAGAGTTAGTAAGCTTGCATTGCTCTCTCTTAATTTGCTTCTTAAAGCTGGTACAAAGCTTGTCTTGTTCTCTGACACCAAACTCCTGCCACTAACAGCCCTCCCTCACATCCGGGCTGCTTCTTCACGGGTGGCTCTGGGTTTCTTTTCATACTGAATCAAGTGTTATTGAGTTCCTGGCCCTGTACACACATACAACCTACTTCTATTCTATAGCTCGCTGCCATTTGATTTTTTTTCTTCCCCAAAAGCCACCGAGTGGGCCTGTAATGAACGAAGGATTACCTGCCGCCCAACCTGTAAACTGACCTCATTACACCCCCATGACATGCTCAACAGGGTCACCTCTCAATAGCTAAGCCCCATTCACATGAAAAGGCCTAGAGCACAGCTTTTCAGACCTCCCAAGTAGCTCAGCATAACCCTGCTGTCTTTACCTGAACACCAAAGTAAAATTCCTTTTCCTTCTAAAGCCAGACAATTAAAACCAGTGGGGCGTGAGGGGGATTTTGGTCATCTCCAGAGTAAAGGCCGTTGCTTCTCTGGAATCAGCCTATAGGCATTGCTTGATCTTTTAGATTATGAATGATAAAGGTCAGAATGTTCCCAGATCTGGCCCTACGAACTGCATTGGCATTTAAGGTTATAAATGGAACCTCGCTGTTCTTCTTAGCAATTGACTTCCATTGGTGGTTGATTGCTGGCACCTGTCTGATATAACGGTTTGTGTTGTGTGGCCATTATTTGAATGTAAAAAGGTTTAACTGAGCGTGGTGAGTCTAAGCCAGAACCAGTGCCCATACAGCACAAACTCTTGTAGTTACAGATTTTCAATTCATCCAAGACTTTTTGGAGGGTCATCTGAGAATGTTTGTGAACATTTTTACTAATATAATAGTGGATGTATTTCCTTAAAGCAAGGTGTGGGTGGTACCACATACAGTTGCAAGAAAATGTGAACCACTTGCAGAATCTGTGAAAATGTTAATAATTTTAACAAAATAAGGGAGATAATACAAAATGCATGTTATTTTTTATTTAGTACTGTCCTGAGTAAGATATTTTACATAAAAGATGTTTACATATAATCCACAAGCTGAATTTATTAAAATAGCCCCATTCATAAGTATGTGAACCATTGATTCTTAATACTGTGTGTGGTTACCTGGATGATCTACGACTGTTTTTTTGTTTTGTGATGCATGAACCATCACAAAACAAAAAAACAGTCGTAGATCATCCAGGTAACCACACACAGTATTAAGAATCAATGGTTCACATACTTATGAATGGGGTTATTTTAATAAAGTCCCTTGTTTGTCCTGAACAGTTAAACTGAGCTCTGTTCTTCAGAAAAAAATCTCCAGGTCCTGCAGATTCTTCAGTTTTCCAGCATTTTTTGCATATTTGAACCCTTTCCAGCAGTGACTGAATGATTTTGAGATCCGTCTTTTCACACTGAGGACAACTGAGGGACTTAAACACAACTTTTAAAAAAGGTTCAAACATTCACTGATGCTCCAGAAAAAAACATGATGCATTAATAGATGGGGAGTGAAAACATTTGGAATTTGAAGATCAAGGTAAATTGTATTTAATTTGTCTTCCGGGAAACATGCAAGTATCTTCTGTTGCTTCCGAAGGGCAGTACTAAATGGAAGAAAAAAAAAAAAAAAAAAATGATATTCAAGCGAAATAAGAAAAATTTGGACCTCTTCATCCTGTTAAAAAGTTTTCACCCCCCCGACTCTTAATGCATCGTGTTTCCTTCTGGAGCATCAGTGAATGTTTGAACCTTTTTTAATAGTTGTGTTTGAGTCCCTCAGTTGTCCTCCATGTGAAAAGATGGATCTCAAAATCATTCAGTCACTGCTGTAAAGGGTTCAAATATGCAAAAGATGGTGGAAAACTGAAGAATTTTTGGGACCTGGAGATTTTTTCTTAAGAATAGAGCTCAGTTTAACTGCTCAGAATAAACAAGGGACTCATGAACAACCATCACACAAAAACAAAAAAAAAAAAAAAAAAAAAACAGTCGTAGATCATCCAGGTAGTCACACACAGGATTAAGAATCAGTGGTTCACAAACTTTTGAACTGGGTCATTTTAATAAATTCAGCTATTTTTTTGTCTTATGGATTATATGTAAACATCTTTTATGTAAAATATCTTACTCAGGACAGTACTAAATAAAAAAAATCATGCATTTTGCATGATCTCTCTTATTTTGTTAAAATTTTGCACATTTTCACAGATTCTGCAAGTGGTTCACATACTTTTTCTTGCAACTGTATTATATATATATATATATATATATATAAAAATAATGCATAGCCACAGACCAGTCAGTATGGCCGACCAGCCTGCCTGCGGCTATGCAGCCCAATATGCAACAAACTGCAATGCACTGTGTACTTTGACCCCTGTCCATCGCTGAAAGTGCCAACAGTGGGCAAGTGAGCATCAGAACTGGACCACAGAGCAATGGAAGAAGGTGGCCTGGTCTGATGAATCATGTTTTCTTGTACATCACGTGGATGGCTGTGTCCGTATGCGTTGCTTACCTGGGGAACACTTGGCACCAGGATGCACCATGGGAAGAAGGCAAGAGGCAGTATGATGCTTTGGGCAATATTCTGCTGGGAAACCTTGGGTCCTGTCGTCCATGTGGATGTTACTTTGACACGTACCACCTACCTAAGCATTGTTGCAGACCATGTACATGGAAATGGTATTCCCTGGTGGCTGTGGCCTCTTTCAGCAGGATAATGCGCACTGCCACAAAGCAAAAACGGTTCAGGAATGGTTTGAAGAGCACAATAACGAATTTGAGGTGTTGACTTGGCCTTCAAATTCCCCAGATCTTAATCCAATCGAGCATCTGTGGGATGTGCTGAACAAACAAGTCCGATCCATAGAGGCTCCACTTCGCAACTTACAGGACTTAAAGGATCTGCTAACATCTTTGTGTCAGATACCACAGCACACCTTCAGGGGTCTAGTGGAGTCCATGCCTCGATGAGTCAGGGCTGTTTTGGCAGCAAAAGGGGGACCAACACAATATTGGGAAGGTGATCTTAATGTTATGCCTGAACGATATATGTATATATAAAATAAAACAATTATCGGTTATCAGCCATAAGATTACAATTAGTTTTGTCTTTATCAGCATATGTACATCCCTACAGGCCTACAGACCCTTTTCACAGACTGAGATGATGTGTTTCTACAGTTACTAACATCATAACACTATACTTTGTGTGTTATTCAGAAAACTAGTTACCAATGCATTGTAGGTGTTTCTAACACACCAGCTGAGGGAGTGATGGCAAATTTGATGTCCTTCTCTCTTCTGACCACTGTAATCAATCTCTCATTATTTTTTTTCCTCTTTTGAAAAGTCATAGAAACACTATCCTGGATTTTTTTAATATCATATCCTGGATATGTCTGTTGTAATTTCCATTCACCACTATAGAAGTTTACCGAACTATAACGACTTGTGCTTCTGAGAACCCTGGAAATGTGAAAAGGGTCCATTCTCTATGACGAGGCTGTAGCACCTCCAGGATATGCACAAACATACCTTTTATCACTCACACAGTCTGACTGCTCCCGATAGTTTCATAATCTGCCATCTTCATCCCTCGCTCTGGACCAGACTGTTGACAGCTTGCTGGTTTTTCTGTCATGACGCAGTGCTGGAAAACCAGAGGTTGTGGCAGGGGCCATGACATCACTCCCATCAGGCCTGATTGGGGCGGCCCATATGCCTTTAATACAGCACCAGATGTGGAGCGGCTTAGGGCTTCCATCTCTTCTCCTCCCATCTCATCTGCTTCCTACAACCCCCTCCCCTCTCATTGACAGCTGCATCCCAGGTCATGTTTATTGTCCACTAGCAAAGACGAAAAAACGTTCAATGGGTCAAATACTGTAATGCTCTGATGATTGGGAAGGGATGATTTGTGTTTCAGATGGCTTCAGTCCAGGGCTTGAGTGAGTGGGTGTGGATGGTGAATGGATGGTGGAGGATGTTTGCAGACAAGATGAGGGAATTATACAGTAATTTGTACCCAATGCCTTGGTAGTCAGGCAAAAGTGTTGTTCATCCATAGTGAACACTTAAATTTCATAAAAACAACAGTGGTATGAAATTGAACATCCCTGCCCAAAAAATTTTATAGTTGGTGGTTGAAATTCTGTCAAGAGATGAATAAAATATGAAAAAAGTACACCTATATTTCATCAACCTGCATTTCATCTGTGTAGAATCCTCCAAAACCTCAATGGTCATGCCAGAACTGTTTAAGGGGGATTTGGGGGTCTACAATCTGTTTTATTAATTTCAGTGCTGAATTTGTCCTTGGGGATCTTTACAAAGGAATGCTGGGATAGATTTGGACTATCCCTGCTCCCATATGGCAAATGTTTTGCTCAGGGCTTAATTTGTGCCGGAAAACAAGGGGGATTCAGATCCGACACCTCCGGAATTGGATCCGGCACCTATTTTAGTGGATCCCCACCACATATGCCTCTGAAAGAAATTTATGCAATGACTTGTACTTATGTTTCATGATGTAATGCAACAATACTTGATCTAGCACTATCATCAACAATTTGTCTATTACTGTAAACATTTGTGCCCCAGGCCAAAACTTTATAGTCACCAGTCCTTGTTCTGGGATCATCATAAATTAACATAATTTACTGTTTGTGATGATGAAGATTATAAACTATATACTTTTGTAGCTTCTCAAGATGGCTGACGCTACAATACCACTCCTAGTCCAGTGTTAGCCCAATTACAACACTGAACAGAGGGACATTTGCTGGCAGCCCACTGGTTTTTGTGTGTTGTGGCTTGGAAAGACTCCATCGCTGCCAGCGCAGTTAGTCCAACAAATCAGCAGTGCTGCTGCACAAACCGTAGCTTCATTTTTTTTCTCGTGGATTATGAGTTCCTCCTATTGCGCAGGACAAGGCCTCACAGTCTGACATTAGGACGATCTGGGCTTGGATGTTCTGTGTGTGTAGGAAGCAGGTTAATATACAGTCATCAGACATCTGCTGCAATGTTGCCTTCCAATAATCTTCGTCTGCGATCTGTTGCCAGCAATTGATGACCAGATTTTTTTCCCTTCCTCTTCGCTCCTCACCCTCCTCCTCCGTCACCCTCTACTCCCTGCTACTCATGGCAGAGTTTTTCAATTTGGATTGCCATTCGTGCTGGACTTTGGTGACAGATTTCACTGGCGCAGTGGAGGCTGGTGTAATGAGAAGTGGGCCCTGTTGAACAAGTGGCCGCTGTTATCCCCGTTAAGGACATGGAATAGAACCTGCCGCTCCCGTTATTCTTCATGCCAGGGCTAACGAAAGTGTGAGACCCCGTGACTGTCTCTATCTGTCCTTCTTACATTGGCTTTTGCTCTAATCTCGACCAATCGCTGCCCCATCACCTTACATTTAAACCCTTATCTGCGAGAGGTTCTTTCAACTTCAGCTCTTTCTCTCTCTGCTTTGAGGATGGTGTTAGATTTTGTATTAGGAGGATTGCAATTTCAAATTCAAAAGACAGACAGCTGTGTATATACAGTATAGTTGTATGTATATGCTTATTTATTTAATATTTATATTTCATCACTTAGATGCATGACATTCACAGTGGTCAGACCTTTAAAAAACATTTTCAACTATTTACCTTCGACCATACACATTATACTTTATGACTGTCCTTTTTATATCATTTTTACTTGTTTACAGTTGACAGTGTTTTTATTTATGATCATGTAAATTCAACATGGCTGACAAACCTAATATAATATTTGCCATTGTCATCTACTGCAGAGAATACAGTTTATAAATGACAAATATAATTTGCTATCAATATCATTTAAGATTTTATTTTTCTTTGTGATTTAATCCTGCATCTAAGGGTTAAATGAAGGATTAAATTTAATTTATTTTTATTCTGGGTTCAGTACAAGACCGCAAACAACAGCATTTATGAAAATTTGAATGTTGATTTAACACAAAATTTTAATTCTATTTAAACGTCCTTGTGAATGTCCATAAATGTTAAAATATTCACTGTTTCAATAATAAAGACACAAAAATCTAACAATATCCAAGTTACGGACATATAGCCATGGCAACAGAACATAGAAAACTCTGAAACAAGTGAAGAACTGATGTGAACAGCTCAAATTAATATAAGCAAATAATATATTTCACATTTCTGCATTTAAATACTTCAAAAATTGGCCCCATTCACTTCCATTGTTAGTTCTGTAACATCCAGTTTTGTATTTTTTTTAAATCAGGGATGAGTTCAAATAATTTTTATATTATTCAGCATTATGTATTAAATGCTGTTGTTTGCGATGGATTTTAATTCACCCCTGAATATTCCAGTTTTAAGTCCATGCAACTTTTTTTTAGTTATAGTACAAATGTATTTTGATTGAATCAGTCCTTCCTCTGGGGTCCATAACCTCCTCAGAACACCCAGCAATACCTTCAACATTCACTGTGAGGCTGTCCACACACAACTGGTCCAATGTGGTAGTCATTTTCAGTTCTCACACTTAAACTGAAAATGAAGTCCAATCGTTTCCACGTTTCTTAAGATAACATTATGAAAGGGCGAGAGCATAGAGTGCTATAGCAATCAGAAAGGTTTTGTTTGGGGCGGTCGATGGGGATTGAAGTAATGGGGTCAGAGGAGAAGGAGAATGATGTTTTAGTGCAAAGTTTGGGTTCAAATGTGGGACAGTGGCACTGCTGTGTGACTTCGCAGGTCTGGAACATTACGAGTTGTCAACGGCAGTGCTTGAATCGGCAATAGACAGAGCAGTTTTTTCCTTCAAAGACACTAATGGAGGTAGAAATTGCAAGAAAAACACTTCAAACATAACAAAAAGCCCCAGAGAGCAAGAAAATATAACATATAGAGCATTTAAAGAATGAACTCAAAATTGGACTTTAGAAAGACCTATTTTGAGTCCTATATCTATAAGCGGTAACTGTGATTTTGCCAAGTAAGACATGCTCGTGGATCAACATATGTTGTTGATCCTGGAACAACATTCCTATCGCTAGCTCTAAATCTGACCCTACCCATAACTTATCTCTAAAATCAGAGGGAAAGGTGTCACCACAAAATGCAGGACAGTCCCGGAATTGGGACCCGCAAGAAGCAGTGTCCCACATTTGAATCATGTCTGTATTTTATTTCTTCCCTGAAATTACAATACCAAAATAAGAAATATAATACTAAAAATTGCGTTTAAAATCCATTCTCACATCCGTCATGTTGTAGCTAGAGTGTGGAAAATAACCAACCAGTGCATTCGTTGAGAGGGTATTTTCTGCTGACGACGACTACGTGGACGAAGCAAAGGAACCAGTATGGGTCTCATCAAAACTCATTAAATATAGCTACACCAGCCAGGACTGCTTCTGTACACATACTGGATGACGTCCTGATTACATCTGCCAGATCTAGCAAAAAATATACAAGTTCAAGATGCACTGAATTTGGTAAAAAAAATAATAATAATAATAATTTATATATATATATACACACATACATATACATATACATATACAGGTGCTGGTCATATAATTAGAATATCATCAAAAAGTTGATTTATTTCACTAATTCCATTCAAAAAGTGAAACTTGTATATTATATTCATTCATTACACATAGACTGATATATTTCAAATGTTTATTTCTTTTAATTTTGATGATTATAACTGACAACTAAGGAAAATCCCAAATTCAGTATCTCAGAAAATTAGAATATTGTGAAAAGGTTCAATATTGAAGACACCTGGTGCCACACTCTAATCAGCTAATTAACTCAAAACACCTGCAAAGGCCTTTAAATGGTCTCTCAGTCTAGTTCTGTAGGCTACACAATCATGGGGAAGACTGCTGACTTGACAGTTGTCCAAAAGACGACCATTGACACCTTGCACAAGGAGGGCAAGACACAAAAGGTCATTGCAAAAGAGGCTGGCTGTTCACAGAGCTCTGTGTCCAAGCACATTAATAGAGAGGCGAAGGGAAGGAAAAGATGTGGTAGAAAAAAAGTGTATAAGCAATAGGGATAACCGCACCCTGGAGAGGATTGTGAAACAAAACCCATTCAAAAATGTGGGGGGGATTCACAAAGAGTGGACTGCAGCTGGAGTCAGTGCTTCAAGAACCACTACGCACAGACGTATGCAAGACATGGGTTTCAGCTGTCGCATTCCTTGTGTCAAGCCACTCTTGAACAACAGACAGCGTCAGAAGCGTCTCGCCTGGGCTAAAGACAAAAAGGACTGGACTGCTGCTGAGTGGTCCAAAGTTATGTTCTCTGATGAAAGTAAATTTTGCATTTCCTTTGGAAATCAGGGTCCCAGAGTCTGGAGGAAGAGAGGAGAGGCACACAATCCACATTGCTTGAGGTCCAGTGTAAAGTTTCCACAGTCAGTAATGGTTTGGGGTGCCATGTCATCTGCTGGTGTTGGTCCACTGTGTTTTCTGAGGTCCAAGGTCAACGCAGCCGTATACCAGGAAGTTTTAGAGCACTTCATGCTTCCTGCTGCTGACCAACTTTATGGAGATGCAGAGTTCATTTTCCAACAGGACTTGGCACCTGCACACAATGCCAAAGCTACCAGTACCTGGTTTAAGGACCATGGTATCCCTGTTCTTAATTGGCCAGCAAACTCGCCTGACCTTAACCCCATAGAAAATCGATGGGGTATTGTGAAGAG
This sequence comes from Ctenopharyngodon idella, assembly GCF_019924925.1. Taxonomy (NCBI): domain Eukaryota; kingdom Metazoa; phylum Chordata; class Actinopteri; order Cypriniformes; family Xenocyprididae; genus Ctenopharyngodon; species Ctenopharyngodon idella. The sequence continues at coordinate 16,288,117 of NC_067224.1, read as the reverse complement.
GAAGATGCGATATGCCAGACCCAACAATGCAGAAGAGCTGAAGGCCACTATCAGAGCAACCTGGGCTCTTATAACACCTGAGCAGTGCCACAGACTGATCAACTCCATGCCACGCCACATTGCTGCAGTAATTCAGGCAAAAGGAGCCCCAACTAAGTAATGAGTGCTGTACATGCTCATACTTTTCATGTTCATACTTTTCAGTTGGCCAAGATTTCTAAAAATCCTTTCTTTGTATTGGTCTTAAGTAATATTGTAATTTTCTGAGATACTGAATTTGGGATTGTCCTTAGTTGTCAGTTATAATCATCAAAATTAAAGAAATAAACATTTGAAATATATCAGTCTGTGTGTAATGAATGAATATAATATACAAGTTTCACTTTTTGAATGGAATTAGTGAAATAAATAAACTTTTTGATGATATTCTAATTATATGACCAGCACCTGTATGTATGTATGTATGTATGTGTGTGTGTATATATATATATATATATATATATATATATATACACACAAACACACACACACACACACACACACACACACACACACACACTAGCCGCTACTTAAGGAAATTTATTTTAGTGTAAAATGTGATTTTTACCTACTAGCCTGTTATTCAGTTCATATTTAGTATACTGAATAGGTCCCATAGAGTAAATTACATTGTATCACTCAAACCTGGGCAAATTAAGTGCCAGTCACAGAGCCAGTCACTATTAACAAAGCTTATTGACCATTTAAAGTGTTATCATCCAATGTGATGGCAAATAGGCTTTCCAACTAATGTAAATCAATATGTACATAGTATAGTAGTAGTGAATTTATCTCTCAAACATTTTCTGCATTGTCCCGCAAAATCACATCTACTGTCCTGAAATAACCAGGTGGTCGCCCTAGACAGTCCTAGGTGAATAACACTAATGTAGATGCACCTAAGCCTGGTTGTAAGCCTAAACATGACATAAACTGTAAACTTGTCCCTCAAATCTGATTGGTTGATTGGAATGTTGTTCCAGGATCAACAAACATGTTGATACGAATGAGAATGTCGCCTCCTAAAACTAGGAATATTCAACACTATCTCACGACCAATTCGAACGTATTTTACGAGGTGGCTAATTTGTACGAATTCGTGCGACCTCACTCGTACAAATTCATACGATTTGTCTAAACCCCAGTAACAGGTAGGGTAAGGCGTGGGGTTAGGGGTATGTCATTCCTACAAATTCATACGAATTTGGTAACTCGTAAAATACGTATGATTTAACAAAAAAAATGTATTAATTCGTACGAGTGAGGTCGTACAAATTAGCCACCTTGTAAAATACGTACGAATTGCCGTGAGATCGGGTCGGAATATTAGGATATATGGTAACACTTTAGAATAACTCACTCTATGAAGCATTAGTTAAGCATTAGTAAATAGTTAGTTCATCATTTATAAAGCATTAATAGACGTTAGTAAGCAGTTTATAAATACACCTATAAATGCTTTGTTCTTGATTTATAAGTATATCTATAATGTGTTTAATAAATGTATTTTCATACTTTATTAATGACCAATTTATCATTTCTAAATTAAGTATTATATTATTTACAAACCAGTTCTTTAGTTGTCGTCAGTGGTTCATAAGATCATTTATAAAGTGTAAGTAAATTATTAATAACAATTTAAATGTACATTTATGCATCTTATTATTTAGACATATAGTAATAGTTACTTCGTGTGTTAATAAATGCTTTATTAACACAAATTTCTACTGCAACTCATGATTAATTCAGGTAGTTATAAAACATTTAGTAGTTGTCAGTGAACTATTTTTGTGAGCTTATCTAAAGTGAGGACTAGTCATGCCTCGTAAAGCTTTTATAAAGGAGATTTAAGAGATACAGAACATAGAAATATTTCAAGGAAAAAAAAATGAAACTTTACGATAGGTAACTTGATGAAATTGCAGAGGTTTACTTTTAAAAGAAAATAAAAATCCCTGTACTCCTCCAGAAAAAATAACTGTGCAGTAAAATGAAACTAAGCTTTTGCAATCTGATATAAAAATAAATTTCTGTAAAGTGTAAACATTGCTGAATAAAAAATTACCAGTGCCAACACTGGATTACAGGAGTGCCAAAATACAACATAATGTTTTTTTATAAAACAATAATAATGTAATAAAATATTTCATAGTGTCAAAACTACCTCAGTACTAACTTTAAAATATTAGAGAACAGCAGTGCAGAAGATCACTGAGCCTTTAAATCTCCTTTGTAAAGCTTTACGAGGCATGAATAGTCCTCACTTTAGATGAGCTCACAAAAATAGTTAACTGACCACTTCTAAATGTTTTATAACTACCCAAATTAATCATGAATTACAGTAGGAATATGTATTAATAAAGCATGTATTAACACACTGAGTAACTATTACTATATGTCTAAATAATAAGATGCATAAATGTACGTTTAAATAGTTTATTAATTATTTACTTACATTTCCTAAATGATCTTATGAACCGCTGATAACTCCTAAATAACTGGTTTGTAAATAATGTAATACTTCATTTAGAAATGATAAATTGATCATTAATAAAGTATGAAAGTACAATTATTAAACACATTATAGATATGCTTATAAATCAAGAACAGAGCATTTATAGGTGTATTTATAAACTGCTTATTAATGTCTATTAATGCTTTATTAATGCTTTAACTAATTCTTCATAGTGTGCAGTTATTATAAAGTGTTACCGGAAATGGTAAGTAGCTAGTCATGGCTCATGGCAGTGATTAATAGTCCATCCATCCATCTATACATCCATCCATCCATCCATCTATACATCCATCCATCCATCCGTTATAGGTTTTCATGAGCACTTTGAGTTCAGGATCTGTTTTTTTTTTTTTTTTTTTTTTTTTTTTGCAAAACACTCATAAACGCTTGACACAGCAACACCTGTCAAACTTGTGAAATTGTCTTCTACTGTCTCCTAGCCGTGCTCTCCATATGAAAGATATGTTCTGTCAGGAGATAAGTGGGAGGATGAGAGAGTCCAGTGACCCGAGTCAGTGGTTCTTTCTCTGCCGTGCAGAGGGGTGAGTTGACTTCAGGGTGTCCCACCCCAGGACTGACAGAACGAACAAGGGCAGTGTTGCATTTGCACTTGACTTCAAGCTCAGTCAAGCTGAACGTCGCCTCTCATCTCCACACATGCCTGTACTGTACATCAACAGTTTAATGGAGTAGGGATCATCAGGGTCAGGGCTCTAATAAGTGGATAATGGTTCTGTGTTAGGCCTAACCTCCCGTCTGCTCATTAACATGTAAGATGTTAAAGTGACATTAAGAAATGAGGAGGCTGGATCTCTCAGACACTCAAATTGAATTGAGAATGGACCTCTCATTCTTTTTGTGATTGAATTACTCATTTAGGTCATTTCTATTCCAACGTGTTTCACAGATGTGGCCATCTGTATGATAAATGCTTTGACTTTAGGAGTGCTGCGATGAACTTTTTTAGTACAGGTTATACCCAACATATGGAAAAAGCATGGAAAGTCACTGTCATAAAAATCACCATAATCATATCGAAATTCAATGTAAAGGGACAATGCAACCCCAAAATGAAGCTTTTATGACTTACTTTTGTCTATGGAAAACAAAAGAAGATATTTTGAAGAATGTTGTTAACCAAACAGGTTTGGTTACCATTGATTTTCCTTTTATGGACAAAAACAATGGCACAAAGTGTCTTCTTTTATGTTCCACAGAAGAAAGAAAGTCATGCGGGTTTGAAATGACAGATTATATAATTTTCTTTTTTGAGTGATCAATCCATTCTAAGTGCCACTACTGACCAAAATACATTCATAAACATGCATACTACAGCAAATAATTTAAAGGGATAGTTCAGATTTATTTTCTCACCCTTATGTTTGTTACAAACCTGTAACAACGACTTTTTAATCATCTACTGTTTGCTCTTTACCATGCAATTACTATTTATAAGAAGTGGACCTTTAAAGCAAAAACTATGCAAAAACACAAGAAAAGTATCATAGAAGTTGCCCATATGACTTGGGTCAGTTAGTTAAAGTGCTGCTTTGGTTAACTGATTTGTGACCGAGTCATTTAGAGCAGTTTTGTGAACAGGAATAAATGATTCCTTGAAAAGATCCAAATTAATGGTTCGCTCATGAATCACTTTACTACTTCCTTCATAAACTCACATGAATGCACAAGGAAGTTTTAAGGCAGATGTCAAGATTTTCAGTGAATAGTGACTTAAATTTTAGTCTGTTCTTTCAGAAGACTTGGAATATAGCAGACTGTAAGTGTGGACAATTTATAATCTGTTTATGCTGCTTGTGCATCTTTTTTGAAGCTTGAAATTTCCATTACCTATTCAATGAAATTGCATGGAAAATAGCTGTTTTCAGGTTTGGTCCAGCATGAAGGTAAGTAAATAATGACAATATTCCTTTAACTTTATTGGGGAGGATTGGTTAACTCACATGTTCTGAATCATTAAGCTACAGTATAGTCTGATTCTGTTCTCTCCTCTTCTCCCTATAATTTCTCCCTATCATCTCCTCTCTCTACTATCCCTCAAAAGGCCTAAAATACAGACTGCGGTTAGCTACTGTTGTTTTTAACCTTTCATAATGCTCAAATGCATTACACTGAATGTTTTGCTTTGCTCTCGGCACTCGTGTACTCTCTGTGTTTGTTTGAGCATTAACGTGTGAAGTGTGCACCAACAGCTCCTCCTCAGCACTTTAACTCTGTGTTACTCCGTACTGAGCTGTGTCAGCTGAGCTGGACTGGCAGTCGGAGCCTTTCGGTCAGCACCGAAGAGCCCAGCTCTTGTGGGGATCAGCTGGGGGAAAAAAGACTCTCAGACCCTGGGGCTCAGCGCTTTGGCTCACACCCCATCGCAGTTCTCCCCAAACCTTTCTCAAGCCTCGTCTCACTCATTTGATGTTGGCCATTTAGTTCCATTCACTTTCCCTGGAACAGATCCCACACACTCATGGGGATTGCACACACGCCTCCACCCTCTTCAACTCTTCACGATCTGGCTTATTTCGGACACTGATCCAGGCACACAGATCGGATGCTTCCAGTTGGAAAGAACCGAATAGGTGTTTTTTCCCCCCTTTTTCATCTCTCATCATCGTCTCTTGAATAGAAGCTTTCTTTCAAAGCTGTCTTTTTTACAGTAATTCCCTTTAACAGAACCTCAGAGGGGGAATCAGGAATCTGACTGTCTCGTAATTCCAAATATATCCCTGGCCAGTGAAATGGTAAGACCCACAGAGCTTGTCAAATGAGGAATTCAGGTTTCATTTACACTACCAGAAACCGTGGGTCCTTAAACCATTTTAAAGTGTTTCAAAATGCTGTTTTAGACTTTACAACTGTGTCGAGAGACGAAAAACACTTTCCATAGATTAGAAGATTGGATTGGATATGTGAATCCACACTGATTATTACAATGCTTTAATCATAATTTGTGAGGTCTTTCACCAGATTTTTTTTTTATTGAAACAACAATGTCCACTAAACTTTGCTTTAAAATGTTCATAAAGACACTGTAAAAGTAATCCACATGAATCGAGAGGTTTGATCCGAATCTTCAGAAGAGACACGATTGCTGTATATGATGAACAGATTTAATTCAGGCTTTTATTCACATACAAACATTGATCAACGCACAGACATAGAGCACATCAAATATGGTAAGTGAAGCTCAAACATGCTTGCTTGGCACATGAGAACCAATAGAGTTTGTTCTTGCATATCACGCAAGCACATTTGAGCTTCCGTTTACCGTATTTGATGTGCTCTACTGTATGTATGTGTGTTGATCACTGTTTATATGTGAATAAAAGCCTAAATCTGCTCATTATATAAAGCAAACGTGTTTGACTTGAATTAAACTGCTCGATTCATATGGTTTACTTTTACAATTCTTTTTGTACTTTATAAATGTGGGAGAGTTTTTGGTTGCATCGACTTTCAATGGATGAACAAAAAGGATGAGAGAATATTAAAAATATCTTCATTTGTATTTCGAAGATGAACAATGGTTTTATCGGTTTGGAATGGCATGAGGGTGAGTAAATGTTGACAGAATTTTCATATTCGGTTGAACGGTAACACTTTATTTTACGGTCTTTTAACTAGTTGCTTATTAGTATGCATATTACTAAGATATTGGCTATTTATTAAGCATATATTAATGCCTTATTCTACATGACCTTATTCTACATTTTTAATCCTACCCAATGACCTAAACTTAACAACTAACTTACTAACTATTAATAAGCATAGTTTATTGAGGGAAAAGCCATAGTTAATAGTTTATATGCGTTCCCTATACTAAAGTGTTCCTGGGTGAACTAACCATTTCATATATTTTTGTATAATTATACAGCCTAAATTTACAAATGCAATTCTGTCATTTATGTGAACTTCAGATTACAAGCAAGTTCCAGTCATTCTCATTCCAAAGTCGGCTGGCAAAAGCCAACCTCTCCCACTGCTATAAGTACTACTCAGGTCATTAGCCCAGACAGACAGAAACATTACCAGACACGACACACAGCTTACACTGTGATGTATTGATCCACCATGAGGACTCTGGGCAGGAAGAAGGACTATTTGCTTTAAAGTTCAATGGCTCTCCACTACTGTTAGTGTTGTAACCGCAGGAGCAATCGATATCAGGAGAAGCCCAGTGTCACCAGATATATTCACCCACTCACAGACATCATAATACCATCCAGACTCAGACGCTCCTGTCCGTTGCAGTGTACATTTCTTTCTCTTTATCTCCTAAAGCATTTTAACTTTTTTTGTTTTGTTTTAGCGTTGTCACTTAAGCCAGTATCCATTTCTTGCTGGCTGTGATAGAGAGAAGCATAGAAGAGCGAGGTGTCACAATACGACTGATTAGGATGGCAAAGAGAAAGAATGTGTGTTTATCAGGAGGACATGAAGCTTCTGCCTATATATATATATATATATATATATTTTTTTTTTTTTTTTTTTTTTTTTTTTTTTCTTCTGGTTCAAGGTGTGCAAATTTTGTCTCTTGCTGTCTATGCATTATGGGCTATTATTGGGGTTTTTTGTGAAGATATTAATGCTGTGATTGTGAGGATGGGGTGGGGGGTATCTTTTGCCTTAGGGAACAGCAAGGGCAGGCCGTTCTTTCCCCGGCTTTGATGAAGGGGTCACCTGGAATTTATCACTCGACCCCAAGCCCTGTCTTGATATGACATGGCACAATTATCGAGTCGCACATTTGTTCCAGGCCAGCTGCAGTAGCAAATACGAACAGGTATATTGTGCATCTGAAACCACACCGTATCCAAAATACCTCTTCATTTTAAAGCCTCGCTTTATCTCACACATTACATGAATTGAGATGTTTTCGGGAAATGAGCAGTATTTAGTTATACGGGTTCACATCCGCACCAGACTCTCTCAGTAAACATTCATGATGCATAACCCGCAATGTTTTCCTTGCATTGCCAGAACATTGTCCAAACGTTTGCCCTGCTTTGCAACCCCTCTCACTAGCTGAAGTCAGCCTAGGGTGTAATCCCTCCCTCTTTTTGTGCATATGCATACTTTATGGCTGTGCATACATTTGCATCCCATTCTTTCCTTTCTGCAGCACGCCGGCTTCAAGATCCCTCCCTGTAGCCTCCGAATGAACCTGTTTACGTTCGTACATTTCCACCGGCGTTTGAACTTGGCCCATCGATTTGTTTACGGTCAGGGTTACGGCACAGTTCCTTAAAGGGGCCTGCAATCGAACGTCTAAATATTTGAGTAAGAGGTCAGCGGTGAGAGCTGGAGAAACAGCATGTAAATGCAGATGGGGCAAGGGAAAGAGGAGTTTCTGACAGGAATAGGGTAATGGAGGAAAAAAAACGAAAGACGAGTCAAGAGGCTGCCGCATAGTGCAAGGAAACTTACACTTCCTACTAAGCTCACAAGAGGGAGCTGCTAGTCAATCCTTTCACATGTGTGTGTGTGCTTGATGAAAATCCCCATCCACACCTTAATGCACTGCAATCTGTTCAACTCATAGAGACACATGTATGTGGAATTTAGACTTGAAAAACTTTGACTAATTGATTAATGTTAACCATTATCATGATTGCAGGGGTAAAAATTTGATGTCTGACATCATGTTCCACAAGGTTTCATGAAATCACTGGTATTCCATATAATTCATTAAGTATAATAACAAATTGTTATTAATAATTAGACTGTTATTCATATTTAAAAAAAAAAAAAAAAAATCTATATTATATTGTATTGTATGGTATTATATGGTATTATTAGGGTTTGGGCTTGTTTTGCTTGCTTAACAGAAATTCAATTGTAATAATAATAACACTGTAATTTATTTTTACTTAACACTCAATCATTTGCTTGTTGACATTAAAGTAAGTGAAATATGTCATTGTGGATTTATGAAAATATGACTAATATGTCATTGTGGATTTGATGTTATATTATATATATATATATATATATATATATATATATATATATACACACACACACACACACACACACACACACACACAAACACACACTCATCTGCTAATGTCACCTTTATTATAATGAAACACTCTGCTACATCAGTGACATTTAAGAAACACTTTTGCTTCACAATACTTTCTGGCAGGGAATGATCCACTTGTTATTTGATTCTAGTTAAATAACTGTAATTACTGAACCTTTTACATTTTGTCCTTCTAGTGAAAATGATGTTGTCTCTCTTTTTCTCTTTCGGTCTCTATCTCTTTCACTCTCTCTCGCTTTACTTTCTACATTCAACACATTTTAGCTGCAGGAGTGTGTGTCTTATGCCAGATGTCATAGTTAAGTTTGTGAAGGGGGAGAGAAAGCATTCTTGAGGCAATTTTGTTGTCACTGATTTTAGATAACGTACGAAGATTGGAAAAAAAAAAAAAAAAGAAAAAAAAAATATTTTTAACAAAGCTTTAGCTACTTTCTTTCTTTTCTTTACTATATTTTTACTTTTTGCAGTATTTTTGATTTTCTGTAGCACCTAACTATATAGGAAAAGACAGTATTATGCCTATAAACATAATAACATTAATATGTTACTATTGTAAATTTCTAGTCTTAATAAGCACCGTATTATGTGCTTGTACTGACAGAAATATTAATCTCTGAGGAATAATATGTTTTATCATGTGGTTTGATATAGAGCCTTCTAAAATGATAAATTGCCAGTACCGTGTGAAGTCCTAGATATATCCACGCAGAAGCAACATACACATATTCAGCCGTAGCGCTCAGCTAAAATCTTCTGGCCGTGTGCAGGCGTAGCTAATAGCGGTTAAGCAGCAGTTACGGAGCAGAGTTATGTAGCATATATTTAGGTTTATAAGTCTACCTATAGCAAAGATACGTTTTCCCCACCACTTTAACACAAATAAAAGATGTACTTTGCCTGTTGGATGAATTACAGAGAGCAAAAAGAGTTTCAGCGAATGCAGCTGTGTGTTATGGAAACCTGGAGGAGAAATCAGCTATTTTATTAAACCTTCCATCATGTCTAGAATGTTCTACATAGTAGATTTTCTTCTCTTCTCTCAAACTTACAAACTGAACACTTCAGTTATAGAAACTACAGTGCTGAAGCACTTAAGCAGTAATATAATAATATAAAGAGGCAGCGTACAACATTTGGTAAATGCGGTCTATGTTTTAGGTGTTCTGTTAAAAAAAAAAAAAAAAAAAAAAAAAAAAATGACAGAGCACTTATTTTAGTGGTTATTTTCCCCCAGTATAATGATGCCTTTTTTTTTTCAGTTAACAAAACAAAAGGAAATTACACTTTAAATTACTTTCATCTGATTCTATGCTCCTTGTTTAACCATGGAAAGGCATACTGTTTTATACAATGCATTATTCTGACTATATATGTTTCACTGTGATTTACATAATTCATGTCAAGCTTTGTTTCAGTCTGAATTTGTTTACCAACAGGACATAAATATAAACATACTTTTTGTTTTATGATTTATAGCTTTGCGTTAATTTTAAAATTCCCTCTTTCTGGGTTGTTAGGAGTATAACTGACACTTTCTACTTTGGTCTGGCCTTTTCTAACCGTAATAAATCATCTAAAAGAAACACTAACAAAAGGACATATAAAACAGTACTCTCCATGTACAGTTCTTCTTCTAAATATTCTTATTATTCTTATTGGATAATATCATAATCATATTTATGATTTTCAGAAGAGAAGAACTGCCCAAAATAAATTAGACTGTGGTACTTAACATTTAGGTGATATTTCATCAAGTTGCTTTTATTAGTTTAATTTATGGATAAGCAATTTACATGACCGAAGCTGCACCATAAACATCGTTTATCAAAATACATTATAATAATGAAGCTGTTTTAAAATGCATATTAAAGGGACTAAAAACACGTTAGACTGGCTAGCTGTGATGGTTCCATCGGTGAGATAATTAATGGCTAAATAGGAGCTTTCTTGGCAAACAGTTGAGGAATGAGTACTGGCCCTGTAAAAGTGTACACTATAAATACAACAATAGGTAAGATTAACCTCCAGTGATAAACAAGTGCACTCCATCGCCTGGCACAATAATGCAGAGGACTCACAATTAAATATGAAATTAAAAACATGCAAGTCTAAATGCAGCAGATGACGTGGGTGGTATTTCTTTCTTATTTGTATCTCTTTGTATTAGCGAAGGAAAACAGCGAGAGTTGGGGGACGGTTAACAACAGAAGATAACAGTAAGTCCATATCATTCTTTTTAAATGCATTTTGACATTTTAAAAATGTTATTGCATTTATTGTTTCTATTTTGTCATGGCAATTAATTTACAAACTAATTAACCACTACTGCTTTTAATTTGTTTGTTGCAGGGTGCTTTGGATTATTCTAATCATCCAAGCATTTGAACACAAATCTTGTGTCCCCTGTAATGCACTTAACACATGTTTGTAGTAGTCTCCCGACATGATTTGAGGACATCTCGCTCCGTCTGCTCGCCCCTCATCAGCCATGAGGAATCATGCCTCTGTGTCTTGAGTGCCATTTGTTAATCAAGGCCAAAGTGGCAGATTATAAATATAACAGAAGAAAAATGACACATGTAAGTGATCTCATTTAAGAGCATTACATTTGAATTTATTGGGGTACTTAGAGGGGATGGAAAGGGTCGTGACTCTAAGGTGGTGGTTTAGAGTCATGCAAATGAGAGAGAGAGAGACTGAGAGTGAGCAAGAGTTATGGCGGCGGTTGGCGTCTTAGCCTTCACTTCATTATCATAGAGAAATGCTCCATAACCATCTGCTGTTGGGTCCCCAGGAGGCCGTACCCCAGTGCCAGCCCCCCTCTTATTGCCAGTGTACACTTGTCCTCACATGTGCACTTCAAGAACACCTCAGCTTGTATGACTCGTCTGACTGTTAGGGCGTACCATGATGATGTCATTATGATGTCAAAGTGTTGGTTTGACTGTGTCTGTGTGTACTTAAAAGGATAGTTCCCTCAAATTGATAATTCTCTCATAATTTACTCACTCTCATGTCCTTCCAAACTGGTGTGACTTTTACAACACAAAACAAACATTGAAAAATGTTTTTTTTTTTTTTTTTTGTCCATACAGTGAAAGTCAGTGGGTTTCAGTGTTGTTGTTTTGGATCCCATTGACTTTCACTATAAGTGACAAAAACTAGAGAAAAAAAAGAAAAAAAAAAAAGAAAGGTATTCCCTATGTTATGGGGACCAAATGTCCCCACAGATATAGTAATACCTCATGGGGATTTTTTTTTTTTTTTTTTTTGGTCCCCATGAGGAAACAAGCTTACAAATCATACAAAATTATCTTTTTTAAAAATCTAAAATAGCAGAAAGTTTTATGTGATGAGTAGGTTTAGGGGTAGGGGTAGTGTAGGGGGATATAATATACAGTTTGTACAGTATGAAAAACATTACGTCTATGCAATGTCCCCATAAAACATGAAAACCCAACATGTTGTTTTGGATCCCATTGACTTTCATTATGGGGACCAAATGTCCCCACAAATATAGTAATACCAGTAAATTTTGACCTCATGGGGAACTTTTTATTTGATTTTTTTTGTCCCTATGTGGAAACAAGCTTACAAATCATACCAAATTATCTTTTTTTTAAAATCTAAAATAGCAGAAAGTTTTCTGTGATGAGTAGGTTTAGGGGTAGGGTTAGTGTAGCAGGAAAGAATATGCAGTTTGTACAGTATAAAAACCCACCTGGTCTCATGGAAAGACGTACCTGTGGGAATGTTTTTGCGAGTCGTAAAAATACGTACCAATACGTACATATCACTGCAGTGTCCAACAGAAACGAACACTAGAGGCAATAATAAACGCTTTTAATCGTTTTCATACACAGTTACGATTACAGGGTCAGATTATGGATTAATAAAGACTTGTTTTTACGTCTCCTTGCACAATATTATGTTATGACTTCAAAACGCTTTTTACCAAAGTGCACGATTTGTAAACAAATATATTTTGGACTTTGCATCGCTTAACCAGCTCCATATGTTTCGCTTTTCTAACATGACAAGCTTGCTCGGTAGCTCAGCTGATACGGAGTTGTAGCCTACTTAGGATGAAAAAGCCTTCGGTATGAATCCCGTGAAAGACGAATCTCGGTAAAAGAGCTCAAAGATGAGAGATCAAAACAAGCTGAAACGGCACGATTTCTGATGCTTTCTATGTCACATTTGCTTTTGTTAACATTATCGGGTAGGTTTAGGTGTAGTGTTGGTGGTTTGTTATTTTAAAACGTAATGGAGCACTACACTTTTAGCGCCACTCACCAGACAAATTTCAAATCAGAACTGCGGTGATACGTATAAAACAACGTCATAAAAACGTACCATATTCACGTTTATCTGTTCCGGCAAAAAAATAAAATAAAATTAACACGCTTTTAATGCCACTCAGTAGACATTTCACATTGAAACTGCAGTGATATGTACATATTGGTACGTATTTTGCGACTTGCGAAAACGTTTTTCTAATGAGACCAGGCTCATAAAAACCATTGTCTATGCAATGTCCCCATAAAACATGGAAACCCAACATGTTTTGGATCCCATCAACTTTCATTGTATGCCCAAAAAATATCTTCTTTCTTGTTCCACAGAACAAGTAACTCACACAGGTTTGGAACGACATGAATAAGAATATTATAAATTTTTGGGTGAACTATTTAATTATGGCTTGAATTTAACTAGACTGCTTTTAAAAAGGATCATAACAGCATCATAAATTAAACATTCACTCATATTCAAATGTAAATAATGTAAAATGTAAATGTAAACTTGCAAAACTCTTGGCATGCTGTATATTAAAAACATTTTTACAAAGTCTTTTTTTTTTTTTTTTTTTTTTTAATGAAGCATGCAGCATAAGTGAGAATTAAATTTAATGTATAATAAAGACATCTTTTGCCTCAGAGGGATAAAATTAAGTGGGACAATGAACATAGACATTACATAAAACCTGGAAAATCTTATTTATAATAAAACAAGCTGCAGCATTGGAAAATCATGTCCCTTTTGTGTGTTTTCACAGGTTTAAAATTCCTCTCAATTAATGATATTTGTTTTTAGATCCTGCTGTAAAGCTTTCACATGTATACATACAACAGCAGCTAAACCTCTTTGTCACCACCAGCTGCATCTACGTTGTGCAATTTTCCTTTGATCTTCACTACTTAAAGCAAGAAACTATAGAAATTTGTAGAATAAAAGAGTGGGATGCCTCAAACCGACAGCTACACTTTGAGTGCCATGAGACAGAGTGATAGCTTCAATCCATTTGTTGGCCCCGCTTCGTGTTTTGTCAACAGATCGCACTGGGTTTTTGTCAATGGATGTTGACAGAAAATCAAAAGCGCCACAGTGGCGGCAGCCCATAATGGTGACTTAGCTCTGATTTACACATCTCTTATAAAGATCGACGATTTGCTAAACAATCAATCCTCTCACAAGAGCTTGTTATTTTGCTTCATAATAACTGTTAGCGCTTTTCAACATCCCTCTGCGGACAGGATCGCGTTTGCGCAGGAGAGCGCCTCTTATCTTTCGTGGAATGAATGCGCGCTGAAAGGATAATGTGCCAGTGATTATATTTTGGAACATCCCACTGCTTTTTCCCCCCAAATTTCTTCCCTCCTTCTGAGTTTGTGCTGTTGTCAGTTGTTATTGAGAACCGGAAATATCTTCACGATGCATCGCCGCTAAAGAATCAAGGTGGCACAGCGTGGAGTCTTCGAAAGCTGCGCTACGGATTTCCACCCGCTCTATAATTTGATCAAAAGGAGATTTACTAAAGAGTATTTGTGCGAGTACGCATCCGTGAAAGATTCTCACCTAAACTCAACATATCAGGGTCTGCCCGAGAGCGACGTTTGCGTTGGAGGGTCTCTAATTTTATAATACAGGCCTCCATATGTCAGGCTCCCTGCGTTTACTAGACTGTCAGTGCTCCAAAGAAGTTTCTCAAAGTTAAAATGGTCCAGCCAAATGAGGAGGTAGAATCACTCATCCAGCATGGAGAGCCAGGCTGTGGAGGGAAGACTCCACCAATAGCGTCTAACAGTTTTAGAGGTGGGCAGGCCTTACGTTTCATTGTGTAGGGCTCTAGCTCCAGGCTTAGCCTCTGACGGTCCTGTTATGCATTTTTGCCAGACAATTGACCGTTTAACCATCTTTTACTGTCTTTTTAGCTCCTTGACGCCTCGGCTGTTATTACCGCATTGTTCCTCTTCCCACCATGGTGATGTGTGAGCTCCTCTTGCACATGTGCGGCACTTTTTCCGTGGGCTTTTCTTCTGTGAGGGCGATTACGTTTTTTTTTTTCTCTCTCTCTCTCTCTCTCTCTCTCGCTCTCTCTCTCTCTCTCTCTCTCGCTCTCTCTCTTCCTCTGCAGAATACCAGCTCTGCTTTTGCTGGAAAGTCAGATGCATACGCATGTTGCCATGGCAAAGCTTAGAATATATATTTATATATTATATGTGATTTTTTTCTTCTGCTTTTGGCCTCGATTGCTTTATCTCGGTGGTGTAGAGCCTGTTGCCCTCAGGGCCAGATTTAGATGTGTGTGGGTCTTCAAGGGTTTTACTGCAGAAAAGCTGTTTGGATTGGGGCTGCTACGCCATACAAGTGCGACCGAATTGTGTCATTTCTGGTTTTCTACTTCGTGCTGGAACCAAAGGAAAGTCCAAAAGAAGAGCAAAAAATACAAGACAAAAGCTGATGAAAACAGGCCCGATTGGATTATGTCAGACCTGGCATATTCCTAGTTTTGAAGAAAGTCTTGGTTTGCCGTCTTATCAGCCCTTGCCTCCCAGCTAAATGAATTAAACAGGCACAGCCAAATGATTGTCCTTGCTTTGAGTTTGTATGTCTAAGTCTCACATTGCAATATTAACAAAAGAGTAAAAGGGAATGTGCGAAAAAAAATTAATTTCTTAGATCTACGTTTACCTGTCAGGTAAAGACATATTGTATTACTAATGATGATGTGGAGGCTTGATAATAATGCTTGATAAAAGTGACAAACAGATCTTAAAGAACAGTCAAATTGCTCCGTTCACGTGAAACACCTGTAAACATGGCAGAAGGAATTGCACTACATTGCATCAGAATTGCATAATTATCAGTTCTGAAATTAGTATTTTGCTCTAATTTTTCATTCAGGTATAATCAGCTCAATTTCTCTATCCTATCTCTCTCTAAAAGAGCATAAGAGTTTCTCCTCGTTGCCAACAGGTAATCATGTCTGATTAGCAGTTCAACACACTAATTACATTTGGTTAGGAAGTATAATTTATCCACCATGACTTCAAATATAGAAGAGCTTTAAGGGAAAACACTGGTTATATGCCTCCAAAGATTAAAGGGGTTAGAAATAGATGCTAATGCCAAAAACAAAGACAAATCTCTTAAATTCATAAATCGGAAACAAAGCAGATTTTATTTTATTTTTTCTTGTAAATTATTTACCTTGATTTAATTTTCCTTTTTTTTACTTAAAACATTGCACTTTGTGAATAATAACATGCAGATACTTTGCACTTATACATTAAACTTAAGCATAATTGTTTATAATAGAACACAACATACACGTTACTATGTGTGTGTGTGTGGTTCAGGTATACCCTGCGTTATGGGAACAAAATGTCCCCACAAAAATGGCAATATCTGAAATCCTTGTCCTTGCGGGGACAATTTTTGTTCCCCATGAGGAAAACAGCTTATTACAGAGCCCTGCACATGACATGCAAGAAAAAAAAAATTAAATTGTGCGCACGATTTACTAATTCGTTAGCTCAATTTACTAAATTGTGCGCATGATTTATAAATCGAGAGAACGAAATAGTAAATCGTGAGCACGTTTTAGTAAATCGAGGGAATGAAATATAAATCGTATGCACGATTTAGCCCACTATTTTTTTCCTGCATGTCATGTCCGGGGCTCCGGAGCTTATAAATCATTCTAAGTGATGTTTTTTGAAAATGTAAAAATGCAGAAAGTTTTCTGTGATGAGTAGGTTTAGGGTTGTGTTTAGAAAAGGGGTGGGGAACGTTGATCCTGGAGGGTCATTGTCCTGCAGAGTTTAGCTTCAACCCTGAGGCTAATCAAGGTCTTCAGGATTACTAAAGTTACAGGTAGGTGAGTGTTTTTTTTTTTGTTTTTTTTTCTCAGGGTTGGAGCTAAACTCTGCAGGGTTAGGTTAGGGTTAATGGCCCTCCAGGATCAATGTTCCCCACCCCTGGTTTAGGGGATAGAATATATAGTTTGTACAGTATAAAAATCATAATGTCTATGGAGAGAGTGTGTGTGTGTGTGTCTGGTCCAGGTATTCCCTATGTTATGGGGACCAAATGTCCCCACAATTATAGTAATACCAGTAATTTTTGACCTTGTGAGGAAACAAGCTTACAAATGATACAAAATTATCTTTTTTGAAAATCTAAAATAGCAGAAAGTTTTCTGTGATGGGTAGGTTTAGGGGTAGCGTTAGTGTAAGGGGACATACAATACATAGTTTGTACAGTATAAAAACCATTACATCTATATAATGTCCCCATAAAACATGGAAACCCAAAATATATGTGTATGTGTGTGTATTTCTGTCCGTGCTGGTGAAGAGATATTAGGCAGCTCTTGTTCTCCCTGTGGTGTGGTCATCTGTGTTCCAGTAAACCCTGTGGATTATGTTGTGACACATGTTGAGATCATGCTTTAGCACCTCTCTCTCAAGGCTACAGGTGTGAACAGATCCTTTCTGTCGGATGTTTAAACTACACAGACAGAGGTATGGGTACATTGGAGTTGTACTGTTTCCATTCCTCTGTAGCCTTTCCATGCCTTCATTTGCTTCTGGAAAATGTTACGTATTGCTTTAGCAAAATGAGAAATGGAGTTTTTGTGATGACACAGTATGTGGGTATAGTATAGTTTTGTTTTAAGTACATAGATTTGGAGTCTGAAAGTCTGGGGAGAGTACGGAGGATGAGGATGAGTAAATGGTGACAGAATTTTCATTTTTGTGTGAACTGTATTTAACTTTCACTTTGAGTAGTTTGATTTACAAGTGGACAGCACTAAATACAGGTGTAAACATTGTGATCTGATCACATTAATCACATTTAGACTAACGCCTATTTCACACTGGATGCGCAAGCAGAGCGGAGGCAGTGCAGAAGCTGTGCGAATGCAGAGCAGGAGCAGCACGTGCCCATTGTGCTTTCGCATTTGCGGCGTTTGTCGCCCGCAGCTGAACCGTGACCGTCAGACAGACAGACAGGAAGAAAATTTAAGTATACTTACATATATTTATGTATGTATATACTGTATGTAATATAATAGCTGAGTCAAGTCACATTTCTGCCTTGTTTTCAATGCTTTAATTTTTTTTTTTTTTTTTTTTGGCAGGTGGTAAGTTGAGTTGACCTGTGTAACATGCTTGCAGGCAAATGCCTTCTGAAGCTAAGCATCAAAGTCTGATTAACTACGGTCACAAAATGGAACCAGAATCCTCGAATCTCCTTCGCTAACACATCTTGCTTTGACAATGAAAACTTCGAGAAGAACAGAAGGCCGTTAGATTTTATAATCTATAAGAGAACTACTGTGCTCCTGCTCAAATTTATAGGCACTTATGAAGGTGCCTGACTCGATATTTATAAACACAACTTCAAAAGAAGTCAGCACCTGCTATCAGGTTTGAAAGCTTCTCTGCTTGTAAATATATACCCATACGCCAAGTTTATAGACACTAGCAATTTAATATATTGGAACTAACAGAATTTTACCACACACATTAATATTTTATGAGACATTGAATATTACTGCATTGAAGCTGAAGCTTTTATTACTCATTCTGTTTTTTTATACCTTTAAGTGGACAAAGCACTTTAACTGTTATTATGAAATTTGTAATAAGCCTTATTGGGGTAAATCACTTAAAACGTGTTAACATAGTAGTGAACACTTGATGCTATAGTCTGCTTGTTAACATGATACCAAGGGTGTTTCAAAAACTTAATCAGTTCATTTAATCCAATTGATAAAGATGTTAAACAGTTTTACTATTTGCATGCTTGTTTTTCCTTTAACAGCTGCTTTGTTGGTGTTTTATATTAATGTTAGAGGTTTCAATATAAATTGTGTTTAAATCACATTGACATCTGAATCTCAGTAATAGAAAGTGATTTGCGGTGTATTATTGATCCTCATTGTTTTACTTTACTTCAGGAATGGACGGTTGTGTGCTGCTTTAATGCTTTATTTCTGCTCATCAACTAAGTAAATTGTGCAACAAAACCTGCCAGGCTCATTATTACTCAAACAAACTGTAACAGCTGCATGCCTGTGTGTGCGTGTGCTTGTGTGGGTTTTCCTGTCGACATAGTCTTAATGAGCCAGTATAGTAATTATCAGTCATTCTGTCTGCACTTAATTAATGAAAGCGCAGTATTAATACGTTTACAATACAGTTTGTACTGTTTTGTCAGTGTGTGTCCACAAAATCATGGTCAGTCATTTTAAAATAGTCGTTTTAAAATAGTCGTTCTATCTATCTATCTATCTATCCTTCTATTGTTCTTTCTATATACATCTATCATTCTACCTATCATTCTACCTATCATTCTATCATTATTTTTCTATTTATCTATCTATCCTATCTATTCTATCTACCGTTCTTTCTATCGTTCTATTGTTCTTTCTATCTATCGTTCTATCTATTGTTCTATCTATCATTCTTTCTATCTATCGTTCTATCTGTCGGTCTATCGTTCTTTCTATCATTCTTTTCTATCTATTGTTCGTTCTATCTATCGTTGTCTATCATTCTATCTATCGTTCTATCATTATATCTATCGTTCTTTCCGTCTATCTATTGTTCTATCTATCGTTCTCTGTCGCTCTATCGTTCTTTTGTTCTGTCTATCTATCATTCTGTTTATCATTCTATCATTCTGTCTCTGTCATTCTATCGTTGTGTCTATCGTTCGTCCTATCTATCGTTCTGTTGTTTCTATCGTTCGTTATATCTATTGTTCTATCTGTATCGTTCGTTCTGTCTATCTATTGTTGTCTATCATTCTATTGTTCTATCTATCATTCTATCTATCTATCGTTCTATCGTTCTTTTGTTTTTTCTATCGTTCTTTCTGTCTATTGTTCTATCGTTGTTTCTGTCGTTTTTTTCTATCTATTGTTCTATCGTATTTTCTATCTATCGTTCTATCTGTCAGTCTATTGTTCTTTCTATTGTTCTTTTGTTCTGTCTATCTATATATAATTCGTTCGTTCTATCTATCGTTGTCTATCTATTGTTCTGTCTATCTATCATCTATCTATCGTTGTCTATCCATAATACTTTGTTTGTCTATCTATCTATCTATTGTTCTATCCATCATTCTATCTATTGTTCGTTCTATCATTGTCTGTCTATCTATTGTTCTTTCTAGCTGTCTATTGTTCTATCATTTTTTCTATCTTTCTATTGTCCTATCTATCGTTCTATCATTCTATCTATCTTTTCTAACATTCCATAGTCTCTCTTTCGTTCTGTCTTCCCTCTATGTCTGTTCTCCTTTTATATATGTTCGAGTATGTGTGTAGATCCCAAAGCCCCTCTTCTCTAGTTGGGGAATCTCTTACAATCTTCTCTTTCTCTCTTGGGAAGGTGATTTCAGACATGAGATTGATGTGTAGTTGGGGAAACGACACCTTGAACAGGATTTGCCATTTTAAACCTCTCCAAACCCATGTGATCTCCCCTATTTGCCCTCTGAGGGATCAGTGTGGAATGCAGTTTCAAAAGCCAATGAAGAAAATTGAAAGAAAAGCCCTGTTCCCACCAGAGGAACAATGAATATCTTCACAAATGTTAAAACGCTAGGTAGGCGGAATATCATCTTGTATTTTGTTATTGAAAAAAAGTGCAGCGGAGCCACGCTTGCCTTGGGACATCTCGCAAGCGTTTTCGAAACAAAGTATCCTTGTTTCACTTAGAAATCGTTAACTACACCAAATCGTTTTCATGCCCTGTCAGTGCGTAGATTTGTTTTACAGAGATGGGCATCGTTTTGCTGAGATGGGGAAAGCAATTGCTTCACGGATCCTCAGTTCTTTTTATATCTACGGACTACAGATGGTACAAGCTGTACTCTTGTTCTGTTTGTTAACACGTCTTTCTCCTGTAGAGGGGCATCAGGCCTAACCTTCTGTCGCTTTAGGTCATGTCATAGCACTTCGCCATGGCTTATTCAGCTAGCGAATGACACTGATGGTGTAATATGACTTTGCAGCTCTGGAACAAGATGTAAGGGAAAAATAAAACACCCTACGCTCATTCAGTCAGGCCATTCTGTCCCTTTTTTTTTTTTTTTTGACAACTTTGGGTTTTATCTGATGCTTGTTCCTGTAAAAAAAGGAGAAAGAGAGTGAGAGGCACCGAGCAAGAGAGGTACGTAACGGGTGTGAAAGGGCCACCTCTACATTCCTCATTGAGCACGGCTACTTAGGGAGCTGTGAGCCCTTGAGATGTGAAGTTCTTTTGAGTCCGCACCAGGAGCTGTGGGCTCCTAATTGTTTCTAATAGATAGGGAGGTGTCGAAGCTTATTCTGCCAGCCTGGAAAGAGAGAAAGAGGGCGAGAGGGAGGAGAAGGGAGGGAGAATGAGGTATTAAGAGCATAAAAGAGGATGGGTGAGAGCGGTTGCAGGCCTTGATTTGTAATGACTCATTAAGTTTTCCTGGTTTTGTGCTGGCTGGCTCATTATAGCCCATAGAGTGGAGGGAAATAGAGGAGTGGAGGTGGGAGGTGAGTTTAAATAGCCTGAGCCCAACACTAGGCCACAAAGCATGGACAAATAGTTGAATAGAAGGATGAACAGATGCAATAAAGGTGGCAGATGCAACCTTGCCAGGCAAATTGCCAAGTTAATTCAGATATATGCCATTTCTTTATTCGGAAAGACTGAAAAGGCAGTACCTTATGGCAAGTTTAGTGCGATGACTCAGTACGAATATAAAAAGTACTTTTATAGAGGTTACTTGCATATAATGAGTGCTCAATAAATGATAATTGCAAATAGGATAAAAAGCTAATAACATCCATTAAATGCATGACTATAGACGAATTGGCCTAAATTTGCTATACAGTCAGTTTTGAGAAATATCCAGCCTCGATTTTCCCTTGCTATTTCTAAAAGCAATATTCTGGGTTCAACACAAGTTAAGCTCAATAAACAGTATTTGTGGTACTTACAATGAAAGTATTTTTTTTTTTTTTTTTGAGGTAATCAGCGTTTTGCCACAAACCCGGAACTGAACCCAGAATATTCCTTTAAAGAGGGTAACTAAACTTATATTTAAGTATACATGATAGTCAGGCCCATTCTTGCCATATCACACTTTTAATACCTCCAACCTGAATATCCACGAAGGTAAAGTGAGTGAGAGAGAGAGACTGAAAAATAGATGTGTAGAGAGAGGGGTACAATGGCCCTGGCTTGGCTGATCCATAACAGTCATTGGCTGTTACATACATTTCAAGATCCATTCAGGCTCTGGAGATAATCGAGCCGGCCGACAGTTTCCCCCCCGCAGCCCAATGGATTTATGATAGCACTGTCAAGAAAATGAGCCAGAATGACACAGTAGCTGACTTTAGCTGCAAATAATGTGATAGGCCGTACAGTGGCTGTGCAGCAGCTGCTGTCATCGCAGGTAATAGGCTATAAAGAAGCCTGATAGCAATACCTGTCATTGCTTAATGGCTGACTTCACTGAAGAGCTTTTGTGGCCTTTAACATGGAGATAATAGAAGATACAACAAATTTTATAGCTTCCCGCCTTGCATTCATAATTTATCGGAAGCAGGATACCGCACAACAAGGACAACAGTTCAGAAATGGGATGAGACAGAAGTTTGACGGGTTGGCTTAGACAGATGGGAACTGCTGGGCGGAGGACGAGACAGTTCTTCTCCACAACTTACTTGAAGGAATTGAACTGAGAGACGAGGAGCTTGATGCATATAAATCCAACCTTGCATGTGTAAATGTAACTCACAAAAGTAACAAAGTGTGAGTTAATGCTTTTAACAAGCATTTACTGTAGCTATCTGATGCATTTGATCTGATATTTGATGCA
Source organism: Ctenopharyngodon idella (assembly GCF_019924925.1). Classification (NCBI taxonomy): domain Eukaryota; kingdom Metazoa; phylum Chordata; class Actinopteri; order Cypriniformes; family Xenocyprididae; genus Ctenopharyngodon; species Ctenopharyngodon idella. The sequence goes on along the minus strand of NC_067224.1, from coordinate 16,265,345 downwards.
TTTGAGCATTGCTGATGTTTTTTTGTTGTCGTTTTAAGGATGTACACTTTTTAGCTCCCAAAATAGTTTTCATTAGAAATCAGGCCTGGAATTTATTTTATGTTATTACGTTGATGAAGAATATCCAACTATGTGGTTGTTTATTATTGTTTAGTTAGTTTATTTGATATGGTTAGGAGTCTTGTGAATCCAGTGGTGTACAGTATATACCTGTCTATGTGGTAGTGAATTGCGCATATCCTGTCATTTGAAATAACTGTACACCAAGTGTGTGGATAGCCCTGCTCTTTATCACTCACTGCGCTACTGTTACCTGTCCACCACACTGTGAGTAGAGAGTTGCCAACATTATTTTAAGTTGCCACGTCATTTTAAGGACAGTAGACCGTTGCTGAAACAACCAGTAAGCGGCAATATCGACACTGACATTTTTTTCCCCGTAAAAAACACACACCAGAGAATAGTGCTGAGATTGACGCAAAATAAAACTACAGTACCAGCCAAATTGTCCTTAAAAGAAAGAGGAGACGCCAAATGCTAAGAAATACTCATTAATTTGCTCATCAAACAAGTTGTTATGCTGCTATAAACCATAAAGGGGAACAAAACATGGTATTAAATTGTAAAAATGCAAAATGTAAGCATTTTCATTAGTGGTCCCAGATTGTTGGATCTGTCTTCCACTGCAAAGGAAAAAAATAAAATAAATAAATAAATCAGCAGAAAAATGGACGTCCTAGCAGAAGATGACAGACGTTTCCATCAACCATAAAACACAACACAATGCAATACATAATTCAAAATATGGGTAAAACACCTGAGTAAAGTTAATACAGAAAATTGTGTATGATTTTTTTTTTTCAAATACCATCAATGGTCCATGAATGAATGAGTGATATCAGTATATCTATCTCTATCTCTCTCTTATAAAAAACATTACGTTTACATTTTTCTGTCTTATTGATATACTATCAGAACATTGTGTATTTTAATATTAATGGATTGGCCCAATTCACTTCCATTGTTAGTGAATCACTGTTAACCATGATGAACACAATCGGAGATATATTAATAAATATCCTGACACATCCGAGCTTCATAATGGCAGTGAACAGGGGTCACAAGTATGAGCTGAAGAAAGTTTTTCCATCCACATCCATCCATCATAAACGTAGTCCATACGGCTCCGGGGGGTTAATAAAGGCCTTCTGAAGCGAAGCGATGCGTTTGTGTAAAAAAAAAAAAAAAAAAATCCATATTTAACAAGTTATGAGGTAAAATATCTAGCTTCCGCCAGACTGCCTTCCATATTCAAGTTACGAAGAAAGTGTAAACTGCCATTGCGTCAGTTACACTTTTTCCGTAAGTTGAATAAGGAAGGCGTAGGACGTAACGTAAGCTGTTTTGAACTGCAAGAGTTTTACACTTTCTTCGTACGCTGAATACGGAAGGCAGTCTGGCGGAAGCTAGATATTTTACACCCGTGGGCTAATTTTCATTTGAAAGTAAACTAATCCTTTATTTAACATACACACTATCGATTGTTTAATACATTTTTTTTTATTGTTTGCGTACATTAAATCTTGTTTGAAACTAATGCACACACTCTCAATGTGAGTGTAATCAGACAGCTCCATATGTCACCATCCTTCATTACGAACCCTTACACCCACAGTGTGGCTACATAAACACTGAGGTCTAGGCCATGCTCTCTCTTTCACCTCTCACTAGAGGACTTCAAAGTCACTCTGGCACACCGGTTTCTGATGAATGCTTCCATCTGCCCATCTGACGTATGTCTCCATCCCCACCCCGGCTCCATTCCGCTCTGGAAAAAAGACCCAACCTTTCCACAACCTCCTCTGAGTGTGGCCATTTGTTAGCACTTAGCGTTAGCCTGCATCTGGGAGACCCAACTCTAATTTGGTACGCTGGCCCATCAATCCTTTTAATACAACGCTCCAGCGAAGTCACTCAGGCTATGTAACTAATGCTGGCTATTACTATCCTTATTAAAAGTGTAATGTTGTATTAAGTAGACCAATAAAAGTGGATTGTTTGGTGCAGCGATTCTATTCAAATGGAGCATGAATTTATGATGGGGATCTTTCAGTGCCAAAATAATCCCTGTTTTAGTAGGGGAGAGCTAGGATAATTGTAATACTTCTTGGTTTTTGCTAAATTATTCTGGAAATGTGTAACCTTTAGTTAAAACTTGGAAATTTTGCCCAAATATTTTTGACATATTAGCAGTCATTACATATATTTCAATTAAATGTATACCTCAATCAGGTTGGATACAATTAAACTAGAAGTACAGACATAACACCCTGTTGTGAGTAGGCATAATTATATTTCATGTGTAGATTCTAATATTGCAAACACTTTACAAACCATCAGATTTTGAAGGTCCGGCTTTAAAACTTTGGCATTTTAAATATCAGGTTGATATGAAAAAAAACAAAAAAAACAACTTACAGACAGATTTTAAAAGGATAAATACATTAATTATGTGTTTAACGATTAAAAACTGTTGACAGAGAGAGATAATTGATGAAAATGATGGAAATTTTTCCTTAAAACATTTTTTAAGTATCTATGTTGATGATACTGAAAATAAGAGGTAGACAACTGATTTATGCATGTCGGCAGTAAGTGTGTTATTACCGAAGTTTACAGAGTACTGATGTTAAGTGTTACCATTATTACATATAATAAATTATACTGGAAATACATTTATTTGAGTCACTAACACACGATAGTATGCATCCATAAATATGCTGCAATCAGTAAAATCTGACCAAACATTCAATTTTAATCATAGAATCTAACATTTCTGCTCTCATATTGTGACTTGCACCTACAATTACAATGATGTCCCATCACAAATGCATCTATACACACAGATGCACACTGATCATATACAACAGCAGTCGTCATCGGTTAACGGAAAGAACAACACAAGGGCAAGTCTAATCATCATCTGCTGCAGACCAGAAGGGTAGAATGTGGCAAGAAGAAAAGTGAAGATAAAATGAGTGAGAGAGAGACAGAGAGAGAGAGAGAGAGATAAATGAAAAAAAAAAAAAAAAAGAGCTGAGAGTCATTGAAGCAGGACACATGTAGAAATTAATTCCCTCCTTTCAGAACAAAAGAATATGTCTAATTCCGACAAGCAGGTATGAGGAGAGACTATTAGGGACCATAGAAAAAATAGAAAGAACAATACTCTTAAGGATGCAAAAGAGAAACAATGAATGGGCAAAAGAGAGGCAAAGGAGGAAAAAAGGAGAGAGAGGCAAGACAAACAGTACTTATTTATATTGGGGCCAGCAGGTGGAAATGATAGTTAAAGGAATAGTTCAAAGAAAAAAAAAAAATATATATATATATATAAAAAATTAACTATTCCTTAAACTATCATATAAAATATATATAAAAATATATATTTTTACTCACTTCCATGTCATTCCAAACCTGTATGACTTTCTTTCCTCTGTGGAACACAAATTAAGATATTTTGAAGAATGTACTGGTTGATCTTTTACATGCATATTTGGGGTCTGTAAATTTGTATTATTTACTTATGTTTAGATGCTCACAAGGGCTGAATTTATTTGTTAAAAATACAGTAAAAATAGTGATATTGTGAAATATTACAATTCAAAATAACTGTTTTCTGTTTGAATGTCTTCTAAAAAGTAATTAATTCCTATGAATGCAAAGCTGAATTTTCAGCAGCCATTACATTACAGTCTTCAGTGTCACTGAATATCTCATTCTAAAATGCTGATTTGGTTCTCAAGAAACATTTCTTATTAATATCAATGTTGAAAACAGTTTAATATTTTTTTTAGCTGCGTAATATTTTTGTGAAAACCATGATACATTCTATTTGACGAATTGAAAAGTTCAAAACAACAATGGCCGTGATTTTAACAGTAAAAGACTGTAAAAATGCTACGGTGAAAAACATTTAATTTACAGAAAGTTTCCGTACTATATACGGTGAATAACTGTAATTTATCTAACGTACATTTTATGTAATTTTACGGTAAAATACCATTAAATTTACATTTTTTGGAAGTGAAAAATAACAAGTCATTGTATAATTTACAGTGAAAAACCGTAAATTGACATTCCCACAATTCCCTGCGTGACACTTCACATTTGATGTATTTTTGTTGAAATAACTTCTTAGTTTTTCTTAGATTTTTCTAATCAGTTATGTAAATTAGGGTTTTATGTTACATCTAATGTTGTTAAATTAATGTTTATTGCATTTTAAAAAAATAAATAAATAAATAAATGTCATGTGTGTTAGTGTTTGTGTGAATGACACTGTGTGCACCTTCTATATATAAGTATTGTCCTTCTCATCATGTGACTCTCATCACCACTGTGTTTGGTGGTTGTCAGTTATTATAAATATACAAAACAGATATTAGTACTTCAATAGGTTGGTAAATTAACATTATATCAGTTAATGAAATACGTTTTTTACCATAAATTTAACAGAATTTTTTTTTATGTTGCTACCTTATTTTTTACTGTAAAGTTCTGGCAACCACAGCTGCTGGTTTTTTGCCGTAATTTTACGGGATTTTTTTTTTTACAGTGTGACCCCAAACTTTTGAACATTAGTCTGTATATATGAAGAATGTCAACTTCATTTGGATCGGAAATAGAGAAATCCTATAATCACATGTCCACTAAAAAAGTAATGATCCTGTTAAAATGCACCTTGACTCTTGTCTCTGCCACATTTATTCATCCTACTTTACCCCCATACAGTCAGTCATAATTAACTCTGTCATCACGGCTGGTAGCCTAGCAGGCCATTACTTGGCCCTGTAGTTGCTTGTCCCGGCCCTTTGCTCTAATGCTTTATCAGGCTGAGGTACATCACCTCAGGATTGCTTTGTCAATAAGCTGACCGGGCCTGACCTGGCTTGGGCATCTCTAACCAGACAGCCTGAGTGACAGGTCGAAGATGGCTGATAATTCACAGAAATTGGAAGTGTGAAATCTTTAAGGGCCACTTCTCACGGCTGCCAAATGCCAGGGTATCTCTCCATCAGTGTACTGTTCTCACAATCCCAGGCATTGTTAATGGTGGCCTGTCTGTCCATCAAGACCCTGCTTCTGCTGGGATTTATCCCCTGTTTGCTTCCTTATCTCAGCTGGCTGGTTGCACTATCCTGGCCTAACGGGGCTGCTGTGTATGTGTGTGTTTGTGTGTGTGTGAGAACGTGTGTGTGTGTGTGTGTGTGTGTGTGTGTGTGTGTGTGTGTGTCTACTGAAAGGAAACAAGCTACAGCACAAGTGTGACGTCGCCTTCTTTTTCTCACTTTCCTACACAATGTCGAGGTAGAGTAGTTCTACTTTAACACCTTCTCCCTTAAAGGGATAGTTCACCCAAAAAAAGAAAACACCCTCATGTCATTTCAAGTGTGTATAAGAAGATATTTGGAAGAATATTTCAACTATTTTTTTTTTCTTTCTATACAATGAAAAGCAATAAGGTCCAAAACAGCATATTGGCTGTCATTCATTTTTTTTTTATTTTTTTTTTTATGGGTTATGGTGTATTAAAAAAAAATCTCATTTTCATTTAGTTGAAATTGATGTACTAAAATAACTAAACTGAAATAAAAATTGAATTAAAAACTATAAAGACATTTAAAGAAAATATTACAAAAAAAAAAAAAAAACTAATACAAATGACAAAAACACAATAAAGTCACTAAAACTATAAAATAAAAAAGGAAAATGCAAAAATAAAAATAATTCAAAATATTAACTAAAAACTACAATAGTATCTCAATAATACTAAAATAACACAAGAAATAGTGTCACAGTTGTAAGATACTGTATAAAGTTTCAATGTCAGATACAAAGTCAATTGTGATATATGAAGTTGCAATTATGAGACAAAGTTTTCAAATGTGAGCTATAAACAGTAACTCTGAAATATAAATTCACAAATACAAGAAGCAATGCTGCAAATACTTATTTTTAACAGAGACAGAAACAGGCTTCTAGAAAGTATTTTAACATTTTGCTTGACATTGCTAGGAATGAACTCCTTTCTATCTTCTATGAACTTCAGTACCAAATAAAGATCTAGGCCATTTTATTACTTTTATAATTAGAGTCAGACAAATTTAAACAGCCTAAAAATTAAACCAAATTTGCAGTTAATTATTAGGATGATAATTAGCTTTATGATTAAGAAGATAAGAAAAGAAACAATATTGTACTTGTTAGATTGGTCAGAATACAAAATGGCACTATCTCCTGTGGTTCCAGGCTGGAATGGAATCAAACATTTATGTTATACTACTGTTAATATCATAGTCAGTTTGACTGGCAGCACCAATTAACATGAATTTATCTCTATACAAGTGAACATGCTAGATAGTGTGTTAATTGGCATGATTAGCACATACAATTAGTGATGTTAAAAACTATCTATTGTGATGAAGATAGAAATGCTTCTTTAAAAGTTTCACCGGCTCTTTGTCGTGCTTGCGTTATGGATGGTGGACAATTTTAATATTTTATAGGATTAGGAATAACAAAAGTATATTGGGCAGTCTGTATGTAAAAATATAAAACTGTAAAGTTCTGTCCTAATTAGAATACGGAAAAAGATCAACTCATAGGATGTTTGGAACTAGAAATTTTTACAGCAAGAGCTGTTTCATTTTTGAACATGCGTTTTGTTTGTATAACAAATGAAGCTGAACAATATGACTTGCTCCATACAGCAGAAATAATGAGCAGCACGCTGAAAAGCGACTGTCAGCTGCTTATAGCCGAGGAAGCGGCTCCCTCAATCTGACACGAGCACTCGGAGATGTGAACTGTATGTTGAATTGCAGTGAACAAACCCAGTCTCTTCCGAACCTCATGCTGTCACTCATTCTACTTACACCACATGCAAACCAGAGAGTTCCCACTCGCTCTCTCCAACGGAAACTATCTCTCTTCCTTGGAACTAAAGGAGGTGAGAGAGATGGAGCAAAAGCAAATGGTAGAGAGGGAGTGGGTGATGGGAAGAAGAAACAGGAAGTGAGGGGGAGAGATTGAGAGAGAAAGACACTCCACATCTGTTAATCCAAAGAAGCTTAGTTAGGCTGAGAGTTTGTCCTGTATTTGTTTGTAGGATGGAAAGCCATGGGAAGAGGAAGACGGAGAATGTGAGAGAGAGACTCTTCCATATTTAGCTACAGAGAGGTTTAAAATCTCAGCCAGCCTTTACTGTCACAGGAAAGTGAGTTCCCAGGCCGACACATCTCAAGCTGTTCAAATACCCATTAGGATGTTTTGTTTCCCATGCGCACTGACAAAAACGAAAAGAAAAAAAGAAACGTGAGCGAGGGGGAGTCGATGGAAATTTATCAACAAACTTATGTGATATTTAATGATCCTTGTATGCGGAGGGAAAGACCACAGCCTGATTCGCCTCTGCCAAATACCGATCCCCTAACTTAATTTCCTGCCCAATTGCTGTTTTATAGTGCATAGTACAGTGATACCAGCTAGTAATATAGAAAACAGATTGCCTGTGCAGCCATGTGGATCAGACTGTTACAGGGCTAGGGAGAACCTGTAGTCTCTAGGGGGGGTCTGTCGGTGGGCTTCACTAAACCAACAAACCCAGGCGCTTCCCTCATCCCTGACTGGCAGCAGCTGGCTGGATTGGGAAGAGATTGAGATTCCAGAGCTGGAACTGTGTCAGATCTTTACTTTGAGATTTAACTTAGTGCCGTGTAGACAGTTACGTTTATCATTAGAGAATATTCATATACATAATTGCTGCTTTTAAGGGTACAGAATGACGCATTTTGTCATTTTATCAGAATGTTTATAATGGTTTGATAAGCATGAGCTACTTACAGGTACAGTGTTGAAGAGTAACAAACTGAAGTAGCAACTTCACTGCATTTTTTTAAATAGAGTAGTTCAGGTGTTTTAAAGTATAGCTTATCTGGTAACAAGTACATTTTTGTTGAAATGCTATATCACTTTATATTTATTTTATTAATTACTTCAAAATAAAGTTGCATTTTTTTTTGTAGTGATATTCAAAATAATATGATGTTGTGCAGTAATTTAACAAGAATAATGTTATATTAATGTTTATGAATTTAGTTGTTTAAATGCGTTTTAATGACTGAATAGCACCAATTAAACCTCTGTGTGTACAGAGGTTCCCTCTAGGTTCATGCATGGTGATCCATATGAATGCTATGTACAAAGTTTATGCTGTAGAACACTGCTATTCAGTTAAAGAGGTCCAGTTAAAGAGGTCCAGTTTTCCTTCCCAGCAGAGGTCCGGACAATACTTTTTTGGAACAGTTATACATTTCCATCAGGGAAGCCATAGTACTTTGTAAAAGAAAGAAAGATAAAAAACCTAAAGACTCAAAATAGCCAACAAAGATGAGAGTCTTGGGCCATGAGAGCCAAAGCAGTGATTTTTTACCAATATTTATCCAAAAAAGCAAATATTTCACCCAACTGGATATGAATATAAAATGTTTAGATCAGATGTTTTATCAGGCTACTTATTTATTTATTTTACATTTAGACACCTACTACATGTATGCCACATAGAAGGCCTTGGGACTGAGGAAACATACTGAGGGTGCAGGTTTACCCCTTAAGAAAAGTATGGACCATTTTTATATTTTGCTCAAAGTAATACTCTACTAAAAACAAACAAAGTATATAATCTAATAATCAGAACTCTCATCATGAGCACAAAACAAAGGCCACGTTCACATAGCAGCAGAATACGGTTGTCAGTCCTGTATTTGAGTCCTTAATATGGTTACATTCACATACAGTACGGTTATTTAAGGGAGTGACAATCACATTCTATAACCGAACTCACACCCGTACATTTTCAGGACTCAGAACCGCATTCTCGGAAAGCATGCGCTGTGTGAACGGAACCGCACTGGACAACTAATGTCTGTCACGTCATACAGTGAGAGAGAGCCACTATGCTAAGGGGTTTCGTGTGTGCGGTTTCACTTTTGGTAACTTACAGCGACGGAGATATGAGTGGTGTGTCATCTGAAGGTTTTAGATCCAGTCGCTGTTCTCCACCGGAGCGTCTCCCGTCAGTTTTGTGTTCTATGCCCGGCTCAAATGCCGTGTCATGCAGGATGTGAGATGCAAGTGCAGCGGTTTAATGCGTCCGGCTGGCGCGTGTTCACATCGAAGCTTCTCACGGTTAATGAAGATTAACCGTGAGAAGCTTCGAACTCGTGATTCATACTCTTGTGTCAAAAATGATAAGGCTTTCAGTTTTATGGACGTCGCCATCTTTGATATCACTTGATATCACTTCGGTCACTGTCGTCGCTATGGTTACTGGTAAGAGAACACTGGCTTGACTCACCTTACATGTTCATACAGACAGTATTCGAGATGCTACTGTAAGTTGCAGGACATTTGGAGACTCACACCTGTAAGTAAGTGTGGTTGTCAGTCCCAAAAATTGACAGTGTGAACATTGTCAAAGTTAACTAATAATTTCATTTTTTTTTTTTCCCTTGCTATCTCTAAATAATTTCCAAAATTATAACATTGTTTATAATGAAATTCTCTTAATATGCTGATTATTAATGCTAAATGTATGGGGGGAAAAAAAATGTTCAAAGGTCATCTGTATGACAGTTCAAAATAATTGTAATTTCGTTTTCTGCAGCGCTTTAGTAAAGGTATCTATTTTGCTGCTCACTGCTACTGTTGTTAAAATAACCGCGTCATCTGCAGCTCTTAATGTGGCGCTTTACGTCTTTAGCGGGAGAAAGAAGCAATTTAGGGTTCAGAGTTTTTTTGTTTGTTTTTTTCGCATTCATTTTACAAATATCTAGTACAATTATGGGGTCTTGATTCATTAATATGGTGTATGTTTTTTTTGTTGTTGTTTTTTTTTCTTCATTTATTATTATTATTTATAAAAAATAAAAATTAAAAAAAAACACACAGCTATTCAGCATAGTTCAAAACAATGTGGGCAAAAAGATGAAGAAATTCAGATATTCAGAAAAACACAGAGCTCCACACACAGAACAGAAGACCAGTAGACAAGGCAGAATGCTTTCAATGTCTTGAAATATTAGAATATTAAATGAAGAGTAAGCAACTCTTTGTAACTTTTATATTGATATATTGTGTATGTGTATAATTTGTGTATTGTGTGTGTATAATTGTTTTTTGGTTTTTTTTTGTTTTTTTAAATGAGAAGCCAAAGGAGAATTTACACATTGGTGGACAATAAAGTCAAATCAATCGATCAATCAATCAATCAAATAATCATAAAATCGTCAAAAGTTATATGTGAATTACATCGCTAACGTCATAGAATAGCGTAGTTCTATTAGCAGCGCACATTGTAACAAGTTCTGATTTTGCCAAGTTAGATGCTTTCCTGGGTCAACATATTTTGTTGATCGTGGAACAACATTCCTGTCCGAAAATGAAAATGAAAAGTGAATAACACTGATGTAGAAGCATCTAACCCTGGTTGTAAGCCTAAACTTGACATTAACTGTAAACTTGTCTATAAAACTGTAAAATTAACTGTAAAATCTGATTGGTTGATTGGAATGTTGTTATAAGATCAACAAAGATGTTGATCCAGGAGCATGTAGCACTTGGTGAAATCAGGTTCTACAAGTAACGCAGTTACAACGTGCCCCACCTGCACAGTTTAATCCTGGCTAATGTCATCTGCTAGTTAGCAAAGCATTAAAGAAGTCTCTAAACTGCTAAATAATTTTTTCTATATATAGTGTTGACATGGCAACTAGTAAATACACTAAGTTTTGTCAGGCTAGCATGTGTGGAAACCTATAAACCATGTGTGTTACAATTAGCCCTGCGTTGAGTTGTACCCCTCTCACCCCTAGCCCTTGTTTTGAGTTATGTGCGTGAGCAAGTCCTTATGACCTGATACAGAGGTGAGTCGTCATTTAACAAATAAGTTTATCCTACATTTGCACTCACATGAATATTCATTCTGAATACAATTATGATATGCCTTAAAAAGCTCATAAGGATGGCACATGGATTTAATTTCTTACTGGGTTATATGATGAGGGGCGTTATTCTTTTTTTAATGCACAATTACACATTTGGTCAGTCAGTTGGTAGTCAGTCAGTCTGTCTGTCTGTCTGTGTTTGTGTTAAGTACAAAAAGTGCGAGTAGAGCAACATCAGACTTGCCATCTGAAGCAAATACAGCAACTCAAACCAAAGCTCAGGTCATGGATATTCCAATGAGCCTAATACTGATAAATCTTAACAGCAGGAAACAATAACTTTATACAACAAATTGCATGTTTACATTTGCTAGTCAGTAATATATCTTAGATCAAAGATAGAACTGGATGGAAAAGGTACATTTGTGTTATAGTGAGAAAGAGGAAATGGTCTGTCCCTACGGGCAGAGGTAGGATGTAAAACGATCTCCCTTCAAACTGCATCGCAAGGGCTTCTGCCAAGAGCCGCCAGAACTGACCCTTGAGGCACTGCCAGTGTTTCTCATAACCATTCCACAGAATTAATCTTCCAATCTTTGCATTATCACTTCTTCTTTTATAAATTTTCTTGGATTTTTTCCTGTCCTCCCCCTCACAGGGCAGTGGGAATTATCTTTTGCTTCCTACATTCCTCAGATGTTTGATGATATTTATATCTATTTTGGCAAGAGCTGGGCTTAGTTCACTGGTTTGTTTCATTTTTATATATCCCACCTAAAATTCCTAAAATGAAATATTCATCTCTTTTTTATGATAAATACAGTACTTAAAGCAGTATTACATGTTGAACTGCTCTCTGGTTCTTTAAGAGTTTCTTCACTCTGTTTACTGCACAGACATACAGCGTGTGCTATATTTCCCCATCACCTTTTGCTGGTTTATCACTCTGGCATGAAATGGAGGCCAATATATCATATTTGTTCTCTCAGAGGTACATAAATTGACATATGAGCTCATAAATTGTGGATTTACTGCTTAAGATAAGTGGGGAAAATTGGTTGTGTGTTTTGAGCCAATCACTGAGCCATTTTATTTGATTTTCCAGGTCCTTAAAAACATTGCCTCTCTTACAGCCATAATTTGATATTGCTGTATAACTCCAGGCCATCATTTAAGAGGTCCATTTGTAAATGTTTAAAATGAAAACACTAGTGCTGTCCATGTTTGCACGTCCGTATCCACAGACAGAACCCTGCTAGGCTGTGCTAACTTCTTTTGCAGCACCCCGCTCCTCTTTAAACACGTTTTTTTTTCTCTCTCCCTCCTCGTATTCTACTTTTTCCCCTCGCTGGATTTGCGCACAGAGGGCGATTCGAAAATCAGTCCTGAACTTCAAGCAAAGGTTAATGCTATTCACTGTTTTTCTTTTTCTCCTCCTCTCTTTCTGTCCGTATTTTCTTGTGGGCCGAACCACCCACTTAGCTTAAGGTCACAAGCTGAGGCAAATACTGCATGGAAGGGGCTACCCACAAAGTTGGTATCCCTATGATTAGATGTCCTTCTGGCCTACAACACACCAGCTCACTTGCCAAGTCAAATAACACATTGAATTGGAAATAAGAATTAAGTGGCCCGGGACAATGCTGCCAACCCTCTCATCTTTTTTCTTTTCTTTTTTTTTTTTTTGTTGCTCTTGTTCACAGTTATGAGTTAATCTTATTTTCTTTCTTTCTCTCGCTCTCTCTCGGTCTCTCGATTATTTGGAAACAGGTGAATTGAGAGCCAGGACTAAAAACCCCTTTTGACTAAGGCTGCATGTACACTGAAAGTCTTAATGCACAGATCCGATCTTTTGACCATATCCTATTTTTTGGCCAATCTGTTTACATTCACTTTAGACATGACTGGTATCCGATATCTGTGTTTACATTAATTCCCGCCGAAAATGATTGTCATTGATAGCTTTACATGCACATGGTAGACCCTCGGGTTTTGAATGGCCATGCTATCAAAATTATTTATATATTTCATGTCGGGTGGCCTGCCAGGATGGATAAGTTAACAGCTGTCAGTGTCATGGATGTTTTGCAGCACGAAATCTGACTGAACGTATATAGACTGGAAAATAAAGGAAATTTGCGTTTGAATAAAGTAGCAGATAAGATTACATTTATTTGAATTAATTCAAATATAATGATAACGACAGAGCGAGCGAGGGAGAGAGCGCATGTGAGAGAGAGTAGCCTAGTGAAGCTTTTGGTTTATTAAAAAAAAACCCACGGCGGTCTCTTTTAAAGTCCCCGTGAACCGGAAGTTGCAAATGACTTTTCTCCAGTGTTGTGACGTATTTCCAAGTGAAACGGAAAATTGAATAGAGGGCACAGTTTTACTTTAGCACTCCTCCTCTACATCTCTCACTCATTGCAGACTAACGGTTAGAGGGGAGTGGTTAAAGCGTTTTTAACCCTAGCCGTCAAACTGACGTCATCAGAGAAGGAACGCCATTCCAGACCGGAAGTAACTTTTCAGATTTTGATTAAAGATTACCACGACAAACAATTTTTTTCTGTGTATTAACTTGCATGGATTAATTGTTCACCACAAGACTATGAATATATGCACTAGCAAAGTAACTAGGGTCAATTTTGGTTTCATGATGACTTTAAAATAACCAAGGTTAAATTTCAGCTGCTGAATGTGTGTGCGTGTGCACGCAATTTCTTTGAAGAAAAAAATAGATAGACATAAAGTTAATCCAACTGCGAATTTTTAGTGCGAGTGCATACATGCACGTCTGCTTCATAATACAACATAAAAGCTACCTTTTAGTGAGCAAATGTGCCGCCCTTGCCTTGTGGTGGCTTGGAATTCCAAGGGGAATCGGATATGTGTGTTTAGACGTAGATCGCATGTCCAGATATCGGATATGTATCCGATTTAAAACCACATTTGGAAGTGGCTCAGATTGGATGCAAAAAAATCAGATCTTGTGCGGATTTTTGTGTTTACACGTGTGCAACAAATTACGATCAGATGTCAGATGTGAGCAAAAAGTCAGATTTTTTGTGCCAGTGTAAATGCAGCCTAAAAGGAGAGAAAAGGTGCAGTTATGCACTACATTACATTTGTTTCTTCCCTCTGTCCCCTTTCTTTCCTCACACTTTTGTCTTTCTTTGGATCTTTTACTTTCTCTCTTTTTATCTGTGGATAAGAACCACCTGGGGAATTCTGTGGCCAAGTATGAGCCCCTGAAATGTTAATATTTGATTCAGAGACCCTATTTTCTTCTTCTTCTTCATCCTCTTCCTCTTCTTCATCTTCTTTTTTCCCATTAGTCTGAATAAAACATGCACATATACTACCTATCAAAAATGTTGTGAATTACAAATATAAAAAAAAATAATAATAATAAAAAAAAGACATCTTTTATGCTCACAGAAGCTCCATTTATTTGATACAAAATGCAGTGTATGACTGTAATATCGTGAAATATTATTAGAATTTAAAATAACTTTTCTTTTCTTAATATATCTTAATGTAATTTATTCATGTGATGGTAGAGCTGAATTTTCAGCATCATTACTGCAGTCTTTAGTGTCACACGATCCTTCAGAAATAATTTTAATATGCTAATAGGGTATGTATTGAACGTCACATGACCAAACCGGAAAACTGTTCTTATTGCATCCGCTTGTCAGAAAAAGTGTTAACAGCAGTATGAACTGACGGCATATCTGTGGACTTTTAAGGTAATCAGTGAAACTACCTAGTTCACATTGTTATAGGTGTTTTATTCTATTAAATATAGAAAAATTAAAAAAGCTTTTAAATATCACTCTGCATATGCGGGGGACATCAGTTATGCTCATTTTTGCTCGCTCCTTTTAAGTTATCTTGAATAAAACAGCAATTTTTTTTTTCATGAAGCACATAAAAGACCTATACCGGAAGCGATCTGATCTGTTTTACAGAATACGGAAGTTAGATTGCACATAACCCCTATCGCTGCTCGAGAAATGTTTCTTATTATCAATAATGAAAACTTTTTTTTTTTTTTTTTTTTTTTTTTTAGGATTTTTTTGTTAAATAAAGTGTCTTTACTGTCACTTTTGATTGATTTAATACATCCTAAATATTACATTATTATTATTACTATTAATTTGGAAAAATACAGCAATATTAATTGAATGCACTACCAGGAAATGGACTACACATTTAAGCTTCCTTAGCTCTCATTTGATCAAAGTACTAAAAATAGAAGTTCCATTCTGTCTTTTGAAACAATGCTTTGGAGGCCGTGCTAAAATTACGCTTGCTGCTTCAGTGCCAACAGCACAGTGCTACATGTTTGCTAAGCATTATGTAAGAGACATCAGCAGCACCCGTGCACTATGTGACGGGCATCTAATGAGGGTCTAATTAATCTTCGTGCTTTTGATGACATAAGCATGTCTGGATCAAGAGTCTTTGGTGAGGAGCTTGTTTTTGCACTTACCTCAGTGACAAGTGCCTAATGAATCACCACTGCAGCTGTGGCAGGTTTGTTACATTCAGTCTAGGTATGGGACATATCACAGATACTGTATGTATGTGTACGTAAAGTGGAAATCATAAGATAGATGCTAATTAGAATATAAATGTAATTCTGATGACACTGATATTGAATAAAAATCATACAGTATTTGTTGTACAGTATCAGACAGAAAATGAAGTTACACTGTAAACATGAATTTTTGAAGTTTTAAATACTATTTCAGTCTTTCTACCTCAAAATTTCATATTTAATTTTCCTTCAGTATAGAAATGTATTGGCTCTTTTTTTTTTTTTTTTTTATGGGTTAAATACCTGGTAACACTGACTGACTTTTACAATATCTGATGATGCTTTTTAATTTTGCATGTGAAAAAAGGCGATAATTAAAGAGAAAAGCATATTGTTTCTGTGCCACTAGTATCACAAAAATATTGATTGTTCCCAAGCAAAAAGATATTTTCCTGACCCAATCTCACACCACTGGTTGAGTCAAAGTTGTGAAGTTTAAGTGGGTCGGATAGTCAAAATAATGTTTTGACATCAACGCAAGGTCACAGTTTTACACCTTTCTTGGGCTGGAAAATCAACCCCCAAATGGCTTAGTTAGCTCAGTATATTCAACTGAGATAAAGTATTTTTTTTTTAACAAAAACACTTCGTCAATACAGTATTTCGTTCATCGAAAGCAAGAAAATATAAAACTACTACTACTGAAGCACCAAAATAGCAAATTATGATACAAGTACATTATGTTAAGGCAAGAGATTGGCCTCCATTTCCATATAAAATTCATGTGATATTATTCTGAAAGTGTTCTAAGCCTGGAGGAAGTATAGAAACCCCTGTAAAAATCTTTTTGAACTAGCAGTTGAAAATGAAGCCATTGGAGCAGGAAGTTCCTGCCGCCAGTAAGCTGCATGAAGTGGGGTCAAAACTATGCTGGAAGAACCACAAGCTAACTTTCGTCTGGAGTCCCCATAGCGCTGTACTGTGGCATCAGTTCAACAGCTAATTTGTGGTGCACTTGCAAGAGTGAAGCTGAGAGAGTGGCTGTGTGTTGGCTGGCGGTTAGAAGCAGCCAGATCAGGGTGCTGCTTGCAGGGACCAGCTGGTTTGGAGCACCCTGGACAGGGTCCAGGCCACCCACCACCTCCCTCCCCTCCCCTCCCCTCCCTCACTCCGCATTTGATCTAGCTTTGATTTTGTTATGTTTCTGAGGGCTAGAGAAGACAGGGAGGGTCAGAAGAAGGGGAAAAAAGTTTGTTTAGGGAAGTTAAGATGTGTTAAATTATTGCATTTAATTGCTTTACATTTTTACAGTCTTTTATACATTACATTTTTTTTTTTCACAGGGGGGTTTGCAGACTACACTTACTTCGATGACATGAAGTGGAATAAAACTAATACTCCATTATTTTTTTTGTACCACAAGTCTGTTCTTACTGCTTCCCACAAAAGTGCGTCAAACATTTTAATGATAAAATTGGCAGATTAAGCTGTGATCATTGTATAGAGCATTGTATAGGCATTGTATAATTATAATTATATAAAAAATATATTTTATATTATACTTTTTCCCAAGCTATGACTGAACTGTAATTATTTTAAAGCAACAGAGAAAATATATTTAGCTATCCAGTTACCTTTGTGTATGTGTATATATATATATATATATATATATATATATATTTATATATATTACCGTCTGCAGAATTATTAGGCAAGTTGATTTTCTGATCATTTTTTTCAAGCACATTTTACCAATTCCAAATCACATCAATCTTAATAACTACTATTAATTTTGTATTTAATCATTTATAAGTGATATATAATTTTTTCATGAAGGCTGGAAATGAAAAATGCCTTATATTCAGGTGTACATAATTATTAGGCAGATTTTTTTTTACAGATAAAATGACCCAAAAAAAGAGATTAATTATTAAAAAAAATATATTAAATTCCCATGAGAAGGATGCAATACTAATGCAATACTAGCATAACCAATGGACAGCGAAACGCTCATTGGGTCAGCAGGGTCAGACAAAAACAGATGGAGAAGAAAAGACACATTTTAACTGCAAAATAATTAAGAATTAAGGTGAAGAATTAAGTGTGAAACCATCAGGAACCTAGCGCTACCATTTTCCAGAACTGCAAACTACCTGGAGTCTCCAGAAGCGTAAGGTGTCAGTATCTTAGTGACTTGGGTTGGTAAAGAATCCTAAAAAATGACCCACTTAATAGGAATCACAAGCTAAAGGGTTGTAAAATACATGAATACTGTTTTCTATAGGCTTTATAGACAGATAGATTGAGAGTGACTCTTGAAGAACCAGCACCACATCCTCTTGTACCACTGTTTGAAGAAATTAATCTGGCAGTAAGTTTCGGAAGATCATTTTTATTTTTATTCCATATCTGCAAGACAGACTTTTCAGGATAGGAGATGGACTAAAAATGAGCTCCCAAAACTTATATATATAATCACTGGTCAGGAAATTAGCAAGAATTGCACAAATACTGTAGATAAAGTAACTTAGCATGGTATAGCCTTCGCCAACTTGCAGACAGCTTTTTACAGGAAGAAGAATCAATGTTGTTCCACTCAATGTTAATGGCTTTAAACAGTTAATGAGTAGTTGAAAAAATGTCTCTCAGCTAGTTTGAGTTTAATGTGAGATCAAATATTCATTATAGGGTTCAAATCTGGACTCTGACCAAGGCCAAAACATGAGCCTGTTGGACTTGTTCTCAAGCCACTTCTGGGTTGTCTTTGCAGTTTGGGCAGGAGCATTGACTTGTTGAAAAATATCATCTGATCATTCCTCTTTAGAAATCATCTTTTCAATAGTGGGAAGTAAGCCATTCTGCAATATTCTCCTGTACTCCAAAGCTTTAAATGACTTTTCACAGTGAAGTAGCTCACCAATACCAGCAGCTAAAAAGGCTCCCCACACAATGACACCTCTTCCTCCATGCGTCACTGTGGTAGAGATGCATTTATTATGATATTTTTCAGCAGATTTCCAAAGACACCGCTCTGGAGCATCACGTGTTTCATTGTGATTCATCACTCCACACACAACTTTCCATATTCAGCCAAAAACTTGCAATGGCTTTTTAAGTAGAGCATTAACTTAAATTTTGCTAATTTCATGACCAATAACTTGTGGATAAGACCATTAAAAGCTTAGTGTGTGTGTGTGTGTTACATTGATGCAAAAATATAAACATAAAATAGAGATTTACATACATGGATACATCATGGGTTAAGAATATTTTAGTTCTTTATGTTAACAACAGCATGCATGCATTCTCGTGATATCACATAAGATAATGAGATTACATTTTGCTAATTAACTCTTAACAAAAAAGTCAGCAAATCATTGTGACACAAGCATATCACATCTTCGGTTGCCTGTAAGATGGCAGATTAGGAAACTGTAGGAAAACCTTTGTCCAGTTAATGGTTGTTGCTATCTTGTGTCATGTATTAATTAAGCTGTCCATTATGTTATTATTTAATAATAACATAATTGACAGCTATATATATATATATATATATATATATATATATATATATATAATATGTGTGTGTGTGTGTGTGTGTGTGTGTGTGTGATGCTCTTCAAACATTTACTTATAAGCAAATATTTGAAGAGCATCACAGTAAATCACCATATTTTTTTTTTTTTGCAATGATGCAATAAATAAATACATATATCTTTTTAATTCAGCACTGACAGAATGAGGTGATAACTGACCTGTAAACGGCTGAATTTAAAACGATTAATTCTGCTAAACATGGAATAAACATGACAACGGAAACACTGCTAAGCTGGGCTACTTTCACATCAAATTTATTTTAAACCTGTAAAGCAATGACAGATACTGCTACACTCTGTCTGAATTACAGCCGAAGAGCTGTTCGCTATGGTTATATAGTGAATATAGACACATTGTTTTCTGTTTATAGTTGCTCCCTCAGTTCTGAAACCAAGTTGGTGCCATTCGTTTGCCATTATAATAATGCCCATAATAAACCTTGATCTCCTTCTGTTGGCCTTTTCAGCTTGAGAGATAATTTTTTCGCAGCCCATTAACAGAGCATGGCCAGCATGGCTGGTGTTAATAGTTGTTCAGTGACCGTGGCACTCAGCTTTATAACTGTCTGTTTATCAAGAGAGAGGTTACACCCCAATCCATAATGGCCTGCATTCAGTGATTGCTGCCACATTAATTGAATTCATGCCAGTGCAAAAGTTATTTTGCATGAGTGCGTAAAGTTGGCACGTTTATGGAACACAATTTATTTATTTATTGTTTTCAGGAATTCCTCCTGTTATTATATGGATAAGATTTAATTTTTTTCCCCAAACAGAAAAATGTTCTCAGTCACAGCTCTAAATATTGTTATGTAGCTTGAGGCTTGTATTTAAAACCACTGAATAATTTCAATCAAATTATTTTAATTGAGTGCTGGATCAGTAATTACAGGTTGGAGTCATTTAAACTGCCCTGGAAGTCATGTGATCGTGGGCATATTAAAAGTTTATGTCCGAGATAAAATTAATGAAGAGGATTGTAATCTTTGGACTGCCTGAAAGAATATAGCGATGCGACTTGAGCTACGTGAAGAATGCATCATATCCGATTGTCAAATAGAAATAAAGATGGGAAGATAGAAATAAAAAATGGGATCGTAGCCGTTCACCAGAACCTCCGGCTGATGCCCTCATTTGCACCTGGGTCTGTGCCGTATGCCAAGGCAAATGTTAGGTAACTTTAAATGCCACCAAGCCTGTCAGGAACGCATGCGAATTATGAGATGTGTGTGACAGCAGAACCGTAGCTATAATCCTGTTTACCCACATCCGCATCTTCTTGTCACGAAACATAAACGCAGGAAGAGCGGTTCGAGGGGCGTTCGGGGAGGAAATAAACTCGCACGTGTGCGCGAGTCGGATGCGGGGACATCTTCGCAACGCATAATTCAATATGACTAATCACGGTGGCCGCTGCCAACTCAGGAGCTCCTCTGACAATCTCAACCCAGCGGTATTTCGATAAAGCCAAAAAACTGTAAGAGGGGGAAACGGGGCCAGATGTAGTTGGGGCACGTACCTGGGAAGCGCTGCATCTCGGCTGGGCACCTGTCCATGCCCGGCTCCCTGAGCTTAATCCTCCATTCACAGCTCTGGAGAAAGCTGGCTCCCAGGCCCGGCTCCTCTCTCTCTCCTCATCATGCGGCTCTCGCCCTGCTAATCGGCATGCCAGGAAGCAGCCTACAAAAGGCAGCAGGAATTTACAGTAATAATCGGCCAGGAAATAAGCAGCACCTATGCGTTATTGAACACACAGGGGCTTACGAAAATTGATCGTAATGGCTTTCATCACCATTACTGATGCTTCATGCCTCACTTGCAGGTATTGTGAGAAAAGCAGGTCATGTCTTAATCTCTTTGCCGTACCCGTATAAGGGCATAATCCCATATGCACTGGTATTGAGGTGAATTTGCATATCTTGGGAGGATTGGAGTGTGTGATATATCATTGAACAGGCATATTTTCAACTACTTAGCATTACTTAGCATGGTTGCATGTTTTTTTCTCAGTCTAACGCCCAGTAAATTGCTATTAAGAATAATATATTCAAGTTTGTGGCAGTCTTCCCGCTCACATTTTATGTGCAAAATTTTTACTTGGGTTAATTGTTCCTCTTTGATTTGCAGTATAGCCTAACCTGAAATGATTTTCAATTCAGTATGGTATAGATGAAGCTATTGTGCACAACAGAACATTTGTTTTGATTGCTTTAACAAAAACTACCAATTACTTACTTAAGAATCATTTAACCCTTTAGAAAAAGTAGCTTGTTATGCTCCAAATGGCAACAACTTGTTGATACAAAGTTAGAATTGTTCAAATACCTCTACATCGCTGACAAATTATTGGGTGCAGTTTGATTTAATTTGATTGTGGGTGAATATTTCACTTCATTCAGCACTCTGTATTCTAAAGTGTCCTGTTACTATTTTATGGAGTGAGAAAACACTCCAAATGAAGTTATAGGCTAGTAAAATGGTCTGAATCCTTCTGTGATTCAGTCTTCATACAACTGTTTGACAAATTTATTAAAAAGACCCAACTCAAAACAGTGTTATACTCAAATCAGACTTTGCTAGTTCTGAAGATACAAGGATAGTTCACTCAAACATTTTGTCATCATTTATTCACCTTCATGACATTACAAACCTGTATTGATTTTCTTTTTTTCTGTGGAACACAAAAGAAGATGTTTTGAGAAATGTCTCAGTGTTTTTTGTCCTTTCAGTGGAAGTCAGTGGTTACCAAAACCATTCTTAAAATATCTTCTTTTGTGTGAGGGTGACAGACTTTTCATTTTGGAGTGAACTGTCCCTTTAAATAGCTGAGAGAAAATACAAGGCACATGATGATGTGAAATATTGTCAGGGAAAATGGAACGTAGCATGAAATTGTGCCAAATGGTCTATGTTACCCTGTAGTAAGATGGTAACAGCATTATTTTTAATAGTCAACTGGCCAGTACTGATATTAACATGGTATGGAATTTGGTTATAAGCAGCCCTCCTGTCCGCACAAAATTATTGTGTAGACTCTGTTGTAATGCTCTTTTAGTGCATCACATGACCTTAGGTGAGTGCTCAGCATAGTAATCTCTCTCTTATATTAAACATCACCAAGTTTCAGGCTGTGGATGAAGTTCCTAAAATGTTAATCATCCCAAACTTAACCGTTGGCCATTGTCGGAGAGGTCAACAGAAGCGCATTAGCTAATTGGAGATTGGCATTTTCTAATTAGTTTTAAGGATGACAAGAACAAAGAACACAGGTTTTCTGCACTCTATTCATTGCCTAATGCTTTGTGCGCTTGGACTGAGGGAAAGTGTGCTTTGAATGTAATTACTTCTTATAAAGAAATCCACCTTAATGCATCTTTGCGGAAATAACTAAAGAATTTCAGTCAGGACAATGTGCCCTATCTGCACTATATCCTCACTTTCTAAAAGGGAGGATAATGGTGTATCCTCAGAGTCATTAAGACTTTATCTTTGCGGTTGCTTAGGAGCTGAAGTCAATAAACTTGATCAGTGGTTAGTATAGAAAGGTTATCTGTATTTAATAATTCACCGTGTTCTGCCAATAAGAAGCCATGTATAATACAAAATACATCAATTGTTGTTAATAAAGGAGGATTTTTTTTTTTTCTATTCCTTAATTTGTTCTGCATATACACTTATGCTCATCAAGGCTGCATTTGTT